>NC_092378.1:82337454-82658389 GCF_030028105.1 Mobula birostris
CTATCACCTGTCCAGCTCTTGGCTCCATCCCTCCCCCTCCTGTCTTCTCCTATCATTTTGGATCTTCCCCTCCCCCTCCAACTTTCAAATCCCTTACTCATTCTTCCTTCAGTTAGTCCTGACGAAGGGTCTCGGCCTGAAATGTCGACTGCACCTCTTCCTAGAGATGCTGCCTGGCCTGCTGCGTTCACCAGCAACTTTTATGTGCGTTGCTTGAATTTCCAGCATCTGCAGAATTCCTGTCGTTTAGGAGTACTTGTTCATCAGTCTCCGAAGGTGAATGAGCAAGTGCAGCAGGCAGTGAAGAAGGCTAATGGAATGTTGGCCTTTATTACAAAGGGAATTGAGTACAAGAGCAAGGAAATCCTTTTGCATTTGTACAGGGCCCTGGTGAGACCACACCTGGAGTATTGTGTGCAGTTTTGGTCTCCAGGGTTAAGGAAGGACATCCTGGCTGTGGAGGAGGTGCAGCGTAGGTTCACTAGGTTAATTCCTGGGATGTCCGGACTGTCTTACGCAGAGAGGTTAGAGAGACTGGGCTTGTACACACCGGAATTAAGGAGATTGAGGGGGGATCTGATTGAGACATATAAGATTATTAAGGGATTGGAGAAGATAGAGGCAGGAAATATGTTCCAGATGCTGGGAGAGTCCAGTACCAGAGGTCGTGGTTTAAGAATAAGGGGTAGGTCATTTAGGACAGAGTTGAGGAGGAACTTCTTCTCCCAGAGAGTTGTGGAGGTGTGGAATGTGCTGCCTCAGAAGACAGTGAAGGCCAATTCTCTGGATGCTTTCAAGAAGGAGCTAGATAGGTATCTTATGGATAGGGGAATCAAGGGTTATAGGGACAAGGCAGGAACCGGGTATTGATAGTAGATGATCAGCCATGATCTCAGAATGGCGGTGCAGGCTCAAAGGGCCGAATGGTCTACTTCTGCACCTATTGTCTGTTGTCTATTGTCTATAAGTTTAAAGGGACCCCGATCCGGACCATGACAGAGGCGCTGCACTTTAGGAGAACCAGTCAGGGTAGGTTTTACATGGTGAGCAGTAGGGCATTGAGGGATGATGGATCTAGGAACACGCATTCAAAATTCACCGGAAGCAGCTTCACAGGGAGATAGGGTCTGCATTCAGAAGTCAATGTATTGAGTACAGGAGATGGAGATGGGATAGAAACATAGATGTTCTGTTAAAGTTGTATAAGACATTGGTGAGGCCTGATCTGGAGTATTGTGTGCAGTTTTGCTCACCTACCTACAGGAAAGATGTAAATAAGATTAAATAAGTGCAGAGAAAATTTACAAGGATATTGTCGGGACTTGAGGACCTTAGTCATAGAGAAAGATTGAATAAGTTAGGGCTTCATTCCTTAGAATGTAGAAGATTGTGGGGAGATTTAATAGAGGTTTACAAATTTATGAGGGATATTGATAGCGTAAATGCAAGCAGGCTTTTTTTACTGTTAGGTGAGACCACAAACAGAGGCCATAAGTTAAGAGTAAAAAGTGATTTGTTTAAGGGGAACATGAGGGAGATCTTCATCCAGAAGGTGATAGGACTGTGGAATGAGTGGTGTATGGAGGATTATGGTGCAGGACAATGGGACTAGGCAGATTAATTGTTCGGCACAGATGGATAAGACTTTAAGTTTGTATGAGACTTGCAGACATTTCATATGAAGCATGATAACATAAATAATTGATTCCAGTGTTAAAAGACCTGAAATTTAAAGCAGGTATTAATAGTTCAATGCTATCAAATGCTGTAAACATCCAACTGTTTGCTGGTGTCCCATGGACAGAGAACAATGTATTATAGAATCATAACTAATGGAGGAACAGAGTGCTCTTGGTGTCCACGTCGAGCAATCCCAGAAAATTGCCATGCAAGTTGGAAGGGTTGTTAAGAAGGCATATGTTGTATTGGCCTTCTTTAGTAGGGCAATTGAGTTTAAGAGCCATGAGGTAATGTTGCAGCTCTATAAAACACTGGCTAGACCACATTTGGAATATTGTGTTCATTTCTTGTTGCCTCATTATAGGAAGGATGTAGCAGTTTTAGGGAGGGTACAAAAGAGATTCACCAGGATGCTGCCTGGATTGGAGAGCATGGCATATGAAGACAGGCTGAATGAGCTTTTCTCTTTGCAGTGAAAGAGGATGAGAGGCGACTTGATAGAAGTGTACAAAATGATAGATAAAGTGGATAGCCAGAGACCTTTCTCCAGGGCAGAAATGGCTAATTTCTGGAGCATAATTTTAAGGTGATAGGAGCAAAGTATAAGGGAAGTAAAGCAGAAGTCCACTGTGCAAATTGCTAAAATTTGGCACTATATTGGCAATCTTACTGGCATGGTACTGTAGTGGCTAGCACAAAGCTTTACGGCACCAGCTGATTCCCACCACAGTCTGTAAGGAGTTTGTACGTACTCCTTGTGACTGGGTAGGTTTCCTCCAAGTATTCCCGGTTCCTCTCACTTTCCAAGAGATATATGGGTTAGTAAGTTGTGGATATTCTATATTGGCACTGGAGCATGGTGACACAAGTGGGCTGCTGAGCAGAATTTGATATGACACAAATGACACATTTCACTGTACATTTCAATGTACATGTGACAAATGAAGCTAATCTCTCTTTATAAAACTAAAGAATAGCTGGTGTAAGATAAAACATATCCTGCAAGAGATATCAGTCCAGTTGGAGATATTTTTAATTTGCATTACTGGGACAATGCAGAGAGAAGAAATGGTGAACAGAGCTTGACATGATCTGCAGTAAATGATAACAAAGCTAAGGTTATTTGGGAATAGGAACTTTACCCTACTCTGTTCTATATGGGCTTCAGTGAGAATAGAAATCAGGTAAACCAATAGGAAGCTATCCATCTGCTTCTAACTATTCTGCATTACCAACAAAGTCAAAATTTAGCCCCTGTGTGATCAGCATCTTGAGGCATGGTGATGCTCCAGAACGAATTCATTCCTGTGTAGCTTATCCAGTTATAATACTGAGTATTCAAACAATTCCAGAATTACACAGAGAGTGACTTCCCTTTCCTGCTTCAGCAATAATCTTTCGTCGCATCCTCAGAGGAGGATACTTTTCCTTCACTCCATCTGCCAGTAGTGGGGGGGAGGGGATGAACTGGAAATACAAGAATGGAGTTAAAGGGAAAGTGAGAATAAGAAAAGTTAAGAAAGACAGCAGAATCAACGGAGCAGAAAGCTCAAGAAGGGATCGTACAGTATGGCTAAGTGAAATAGGAGTTGATATGGGAGGTGAGGGGAGTAATGAATTAAAAGTATTTTATATGAATGCACGGAGTATAAGAAATAAAGTGGATGAGCTTGAGGCACAGTTGGAAATTGGTAAGTATGATGTTGTGGGAATTACAGAGACATGGCTTCAAGTGGACAGGGCCTGGGAAATGAATATTCAAGGGTATACGTCCTATCGAAAGGACAGACTGATGGGCAGAGGGGGTGGGGTGGCTCTGTTGGTGAGAAATGATATTCATTCCCTGGCGAGGGGGGACATAGAATCAGGCGACGTAGAGTCAGTATGGATAGAACTGAGAAATTCTAAGGGTAGAAAGACCCTAATGGGAGTTATCTACAGGCCCCCAAACAGTAGTCTGGATGTAGGGTGTAAGTTGAATCAAGAGTTAAAATTGGCATGTCGCAAAGGTAATGCTACAGTTGTTACGGGGGATTTTAACATGCAGGTAGACTGGAGGAATTAGGTTGGTACTGGACCCCAAGAAAGGGAGTTTGTGGGGTCCCTCCGAGACAGATTCTTAGAACAGCTTGTACTGGAGCCTACCAGAGAGAACACAATTCTAGATTTAGCATTGTGCAATGAACCGGATTTGATCAGGGACCTCGAGGTAAAGGAGGCATCAGGAGGTAGTGACCATAATAAAAGTTTTAATCTACAATTTGAGAGGGAGAAGGGAAACACTGAAGTGTTAGTATTACAGTTGAACAAAGGGAACTATGGTGTTATGAGGGAGGAGCTGGCCAAAGTTCAATGGAACAATACCCTAGCAGGGATGACAGTGGAACAGCAATGGCAAGTGTTTCTGGGAATAATGCAGAAGGTGCAGGATCAGTTCATTCCAAAGAGGAAGAAAGATCCTAAGGGGAGTAAGGGGAGGCCGTGGCTGACAAGGGAAGTAATGGACAGTATTTATAAATGAGAAGAAGTATAACATAGCAAAGATGAGTGGCAAGCCGGAGGACTGGGAAACTTTTAAAGAGCAACAGAAGGTAACTAAAAAGGCAATACGCAGAGAAAAAATGAGGTACGAAGATAAACTAGCCAAGAATATAAAGGAGGATAGTAAAAGCTTCTTTAGGTATGTGAAAAGGAAAAAAAATAGTTAAGACCAAAATTGGGCCCCTGAAGACAGAAACAGGTGAATTTATTATGGGGAACAAGGAAATGGCAGAAGAGTTGAACAGGTACTTTGGATCTGTCTTCACTAGGGAAGTCACAAACAATCTCCCAGATATAATAGTGGCCAAACGACCGAGGGTAATGGATGAACTGAAGGAAATTTATATTAGGCAGGAAATGATGTTGGATAGACTGTTGGGTCGGAAGGCTGATAAGTCTTGGGACCTGATGGTCTGCATCCCAGGGTACTTAAGGAGGTGGCTTTCGAAATCGTGGACATTTCCAATGTTCTATAGATTCAGGATCAGTTCCTGTGGATTGGAGGGTGGCTAATGTTGTCCCGCTCTTCAAGAAGGGAGGAAGAGAGAAAACAGGGAATTATAGACCAGTTAGCCTGACGTCGGTGGTGGGAAAGATGCTGGAGTCAATTATAAAAGATGAAATTACGACACATCTGAATAGTAGTAACAGGATCGGTCTGAGTCAGCATGGATTTACGAAGGGAAATCATGCTTGACTAATCTTCTGGAATTTTTTGAGGATGTAACTATGAAAATGGACAAGGGAGAGCCAGTGGATGTAGTGTACCTGGACTTTCAGAAAGCCTTTGATAAAGTCCCACATAGGAGATTAGTGGGCAAAATTTGGGCATATGGTATTGGGGGCAGAGTACTGACATGGATTGAAAATTGGCTGGCTGACAGAAAACAAAGAGTAGCGATTAACGGGTCCCTTTCGGAATGGCAGGCAGTGACCAGTAGGGTACCGCAGCTGTTTACAATATATATTAATAATTTAGATGAGGGAATTAAAAGTAATATTAGCAAATTTGCCGATGACACAAAGCTGGGTAGCAGTGTGAAATGTGAGGAGGATATTATGAGAATGCAGGGTGACTTGGACAGGCTGGGTGAGTGGGCAGATGCAGCTTAATGTGGATAAATGTAAGGTTATCCACTTTGGTGGTAAGAACAGGAAGGCAGATTATTATCTAAATGGAGTCAAGTTAGGAAAAGGGGAAGTACAACAAGATCTAGGTGTTCTTGTACATCAGTCACTGAAAGCAAGCATGCAAGTACAGCAGGCAGTGAAGAAAGCTAATCAAAGGGCCGAATGGCCTACTCCTGCACCTATTGTCTATTGTCTATAAAAAGCAGGATTTTCCAGTGGCCACCCTTTTCAATTCTGTTTTCATTTCATGTCTTGCTCTACTGCCACGATGAGGCCACACTCAGGTTGGAGGAGCAACACCTTAAGATATTCTGTCTGGGTACCTTCCAACCTGATGACATGAACGTTGATTTCTTCAACTTCCGGTAATTACTGCCTCCCCCATTTCACCATTCCCCATTCCCGTTTCCCTCTCACACCTCACACCTGCCTATTGCATCCCTCTGGTGCTCGTCCTCCTTCTTTTTCTTCCATGGTCTTCTACCTTCTCCTATCAGATTCCTCCTTCTTTACCCCTTTATTTCTCCCATCAATCAACTTCCCAGCTCTTTACTTCACCTCTCCCCCCACCTTCTTATTCTGATCTCTGCCCCATTCTTTTCCAGTCCTAATGAAGGGTCTCATCCTGAAATGTCAACTGTTTACTCTTCAGATGCTGCCTGACCTGCTGAGCTACTCCAGCACATTGTGTGTATTGCTCAAGATTTCTAGCATCTGCAGTACCTCTTATGTTTACTTTTTTTCCTAAACTGCTTAGCTAGCATTCAGTTTGTGGTGCTTTCGCCATCTACTTAACCAATTGTGTCCTTAAATAAGGGATCCAATTAAGCTCAGCCTCAATCTTCATCATTCACAATATGTACTAATTCCAACGCATCTCTCTGTTCAGGAAGATATTGATAATCTTACCAATTTGATACAAATGGAAGAATGGGAAAAGGCTGACTACGAACAGAGTCCTGGACCTAGACAAGGCAAGATGTTTTTTGGCAGAGGCCAAAGCCAAAATCAAGATGAAGAGTAAGTTCACTTAAATAATCCCCAATCTCTAAATTTTACAACGCACAAACTCATTTAGACAAATAAAGCTAATCTCTCTTTATAAAACTAAAGAGCAGCTGGTGTAATATAAAACATATACTATAAGACTTACCAGTTCAGTTAGAGATATTATGGTCTAGTGGCTTGAAACTGATCATTCAGTAATAATAGCATATGTGTGAGACTCATCATAAATTGGGTGATCACTTCGTTGAGCCACTCCACTCCATAGACCACAAGCAGGATTTCCTGGTGGCCGAATATTTTAATTTCCGTTTCCATTCTCATTCCAACATGTCAGCCCCCTTCTTTACTCTATTCCTCACTCTGACCTTTTAGTTCTTCTCACTTGCCTACTGGGTCCACTCCTCCTTCGCTTTCTCCTATGGTCCACTCTCTTCTCCTATCAGATTCCTTCTATCCAGCCCTTGACTTTTCCCACCCACCTGGCTTCAGCTTTCACCTGCCAGCTGGCCTCTTTACCCTCCACCCACCTTTTTTATTCTGGCATCTTCCCCCTTCCTTCTCAGTCCTGAAGAAGGGTCTCGGCCCAATATATCAACTATCTATTAATTTCCACAGATGCTGCCTAACTTACTGAGTTCCTCCAGCATTTTGTGTGTGTTTGTTTGGATTTCCAGCATCAGCAGACTTTCTTGTGACAGTTTTAAATCTTTGATTTTATTCACCAATAGCTGTTGACATCTCTATTTTGCAAACTTCAGAGGAAGCTCCTGGCAAGGGGCCACACCAAGTGGGGACAAAAAGGAAGAAATGAGCATGCCTTGGGCCTTAAGAACTAGATTACTGGTTCTGTTTGCTACAAGGTACCAGTGAGGATCTGTGAACATACTTTGCACAGCATGATCTAAAACTGGCAAAAAGCAAGTAAAGCAGATGCCAGAAACCTGATGGAAATACTTAACAGACCAGGAAGCATCAGAAATTAAACAAGGTCATTGACCTGAAACAACTAACACTGCTTATCTCCCTGACCCAAATATTGCCACTGTTTTCTGCATTTATGTAAAATTGCTTATTGTATGATAACATTACCCTGGAAACATCGCAGAGAGCTTCAGATTGTCCATCTGTGTGTTGTGATGTTCTGCGAACAAGTAAAATAACATTTTACCCAGTTAACTTGCATATGGAAAAATAGTTCTGTGATTTTAGATTCATTCTTGTCCTTGTCCCTGTGTGTGTGTGTGTGTGTGTGTGTGTGTGTGTGTGTGTGTGTGTGAGAGCGAGAGAGTGAGAGTGAGATCTTGTCCAGTTCAAAGGTATCAGCATTCATCTAATTCTGGTTTCTTGCAAAATCCCAATTTAAGGTGGCATGGTAGTGTAGTGGTTAGTGCGACACTTTAAGATGTATGGCAGTGCGACGCAGCTCGCAGCGGTCACTCCAGTGGTGATGTCTGTTATCTGGCAAGTAGGGTGCCGTGCACAATCCTGATTTGATGGAGACAGATGTGAGAGCATGGAGGAACATCTGGTGAAACTTCTGAAATGCCTGCTTTGCTGATGTTGCTACTGTGTGATCCAGAATCTCCAGAGGAGAAGGCTCTGAGTCCTCGGCTTTGCTTGTTGCTCGGCGGCCGGGGCAGGGTCGAAGCGCTCAGCAGAGGATGGTGCTTGGTGCTCGGTGTCGGAGGGCTGGTCGGAGGCTCAAAGTTTTCGTATGGACTCAGAGTGCACTGCGGTTGGGTGCTTCCAATGGTGCTGCATCGGCAAGTTTGTGGTGCTTGGAGGTTCATGGCAGGGAGAGTTTCTCCCTTCTACTATCTGCGTGAGATGATGGGGCTATCGGGACTTTGAGACTTTTGTTTTTACCGTGCCCATGGTCACCTCTTTATCAAATTACGGTATTGCTTTGCACATTTGTAACTATATGTTATAATTATGTGGTTTTGTCAGTTTGAGTTTTGGTTTGTCCTGTGTTTCTTGTGATATCATTCTGGAGGAACATTGTATCATTTTTTAATGCATGCATTTCTAAATGACAATAAACAAGGACTGAGTGTCCTCATAATCTAATCTTATCCAATCTGTAAGATCAGGCTTTGATTTACACTGCTGTGAAAGGAACTTTTATGTTCTCCCTGTGACCTTGTGTGTTTCTTTTAGGTGATCTAGTTTCCTCCCACATTCCAAAGATATATGGGTTAGGGGAAGTGAGATTTGGGCATGCTACGTTGGCAACAAAAAGCATGACAACACTTGCTGGTTGTCAGCATGATCCTCACTGATTTGATTTGACACAAATGCCTCAATTCACCGTATGTATCAATGTGCAGGCGACAAATAAAGCTAATCTTTATCCTTATCGTTATTCTGTCCTTGGTCCTGCCATCTCTGCTTTGTGAGGTGGTAAGCTCTGGTGCTCCTTGCTAAACTGTTGAATCCCTCTTTCTGTCGTCATCTCTGAGTTGCTCCTTAACTCTTATCATCTTACATAGAAACGTAGAAAACCTACAACACAATACAGGCCCTTTGGCCTCTCTCCTAAATGATCAACACTTGTTTGACAATTATCCAGTGGAGCAGCCCTTGAAGACTTGTTGCTACGTAAATACCTTAGCTTGTTGTGTCACTAACATCCAAGTTGTCTAGTACTGCTCCTCACAACTGAATCCAGATAGCCTCAGCCCAAATCGTCGACTATTTAATCTCTTCCATAGATACTGCCTGACCTGCTGAGTTCTTCCAGCATTTTGTGCGTGTTATTCTGGATTTCCAGCATCTGCAGAATCTCTTGTGCTTATGGTGTATTGTTTACATCCAAAAGCCATTTCCTTCTGTCCAGCATCTCTTGGACCAGGACTCTGAGAGCAACAGATCAAAATTATCATTAATTTGATGCACCTATATCTCATCTTAAAAAGCTATACAATTTCCAGTTGATCAATGGCCCGTTAAAAGTTTCCTACAGTTTAAAAAAAAGTCCTCTCCTTGTTCTCATCCTCTTCACCCCACACCTGCCCATGTATAGAAACCATGTTCCTCCTCTATACACCTGGGGACGCCAACCGTTTTTATGCCCTATTATTAACCGAGGGTTCCATGGACTCCAGTTTGGGAACTGCTGCTCTCCACAGTTGTGGATGTGATGTAATTTGGGAAGAGGTTCCTATGTCAGGGCTGCACTATTGGGCACAGTTTCAAAAAGGGGCTGAGCTTCGACAAAATGGGTGCAAATTTCATTCAAAATTTTGATTTTCTAAAGCAAACTTCTCAATTTTTTTTTGCTCACGTTTGTAAAATCTCAAGTTTAAAACTGTCCAGAACTTTGGATGTGAGAGCTTATTCTTTGAGCCTATTAACAAATGTTCCTGATGTTTCTCAGAGCAGGAACATGGTGCAGATTAATGAAAGCAGCTGAAAATGGGTTTAATCACAAACATAAAGACTATCAGTCTTTCAATAGGAGAAGAATTAGGTCATTCAGCCCATCAAGTCTTCTCAATCACGGCTGATTCATAATCCCCCTCAACCCCATTCTTCTACCTTTTCCCCCTTAATCTCCTAATCTTTGACACCCTTATCAATCAAGAACCTATCAATCTGTTTTAAATATACCCAATGATTTGGCTATCTGTAGCGATGCATTCCACAGATTCACCATCCTCTGGCTAAAGAAATTCTGTATTCTGAGGCTCTACCCTTTGATGTAAGACTCCCCCACTTTAAGAAACATCCTCTATAGACCCCAACTCTATCTAGGCCTTCCAATATTCATTCAGTTTCAATAAGATCCACTTATTCTTCTAAACTCTAGCAAGTGCAGAGCCATCAAAACTTGTTTAGCACCCCTGATTCTGAAGAACTGAGAATAGCTTTAATAAAAATTAAACAGACCATTTGGTTTCATTAGTGTACAGTATTTAATAATCTTAGTATATAAGTTTTTGTGTAGAAAGGCTAAAAGGGGAGTGTTGGTGGCCATGACCCTAAAGACATTTAAGGACTATTTATCCACCACTCAATTTTATCCAGAGCTGTGACTAATTTTGTGCAAGTCCAGCATGGAGCTCAGTACTCAAATGAGCAGCTCAAGGGCATCTAGAAACACAAATTGCCCTGGATGTCCTTTGTATTTGAAGTTCTTCAACCCTTTACAGTAGTTGGTCAACATTATGCAAGTTATGTTTGGCAGGGATGTAAATACAATTACTATAAACTCTACTTCATCAGATTATTTAAAATGCCCTCGAAGAAGAACTGCAGAAAACCTGGCAGATATTTTGAGCATGTATTACAATTTAACCAGTTAGTTGTTCAAGTGAGATTGATTATAGAAACATAGAAAACCTACAGCACAATACAGGCCCTTCGGCCCACGAAGCTGTGCCGAACATGTCTTTACCTTAGAAATTACCTAGGGTTACCCATAGCCCTCTATTTTTCTGAGCTCCATGTACCTGTCCTGGAGTTTCTTAAAAGACCCTATCATATCCGCCTCCACCACCGTCGTCGGCAGCCCATTCCATGCACTCACCGCCCTGTGCGGGAAAAAAAACTTACCGCTGGCATCTCCTCTGTACCTGCTTCCAAGCACCTTAAAACTGTGCCCTCTCGTGTTAGCCATTTCAGCCCTGGGAAAAAGCCTCTGACTATCCACATGATCAATGCCTCTCATTATCTTATGCACCTCTATCAGGTCACCTCTCATCCTCTGTCACCCCAAGGAAAAAAGCCGAGTTCACTCAGCCTATTCTCATAAGGCATGTTCCTTAATCCAGGCGACATCCTTGTAAGCCTCCACAGTCTTTCTATGGTTTCCATAGCCTTCCTATAGTGAGACAACCAGAACTGAACACAGTACTCCAAGTGCGGTCTGACCAGGGTCCTATATAGCAATATTACCTCTCGGCTCTTAAACTCAATCCCACGATTGATGAAGGCCAATGCACTGTATGCTTTCTTAACCACAGAGTCAACCTGTGCAGCAACTTTGAGTGTCCTATGGACTCGGACCTCAAGATCCCTCTGATCCTCCACACTGCCAAGACTCTTGCCATTAATGCTATATTCTGTCATCATATTTGACCTACCAAAATGAACAACCTCACACTTATCCAGGTTGAAATCCATCTGCCACTTCTCAGCCCAGTTTTGCATCCTAACAATGTTCTGCTGTAACCTCTGACAGCCCTCCACACTATCCGTAGCACCTCCCATCTTTGTGTCATCAGCAAGTTTACTAACCCAACCCTCCACTTCTTCATCCAGGTCATTTATAAAAATCACGGAGGGTAGGGGTCCCAGAACAGATCCCTGAGGCACACCACTGGTCACCGACCTCCATGCAGAATACGACCTATCTACAACCACTCTTTGCCTTCTGTGGGCAAGCCAATTCTGGATCCACAAAGCAAAGTCCCCTTGAATCCTATGCCTCCTTAAGCCTTGCATGGGACACCTTTTCAAATGCCTTGCTGAAATCCATATACACTGTAGGTTATAGTTATAGGTTAAATGTCAGTAAAGGGAAAGTACTAGTTCTTTGAAATTATGTCATTAGATTGTTTCTGTCCACATGTCAGGGAAGAGGGACCCTCAGTATTACATTGTGAGTAAAAGCAGAAAACGCTGGACAAACTCAGAAGGTCAGAAGTCAGGTGGTCATGTTTCAACTCCCAAGACCCATCATCACTTCTCAACCTGCTGAGGTTTTCAAGTTAGGATTTCCAGCATCTGCAGTTATTTTATGTTGCATTGTGCATATCAGTTCAGATATTTTGTTCAAGAATCTGGAATGTGATTTGAAACTGCAACCTCTGACTCAGAGGCAAGAGCCATCAGCCAAACCATAATGATGTCGTACTGAATCAGAACTAGTTTCCTCTGCTCTAATCTAATCTGCTTTCAGACTCTGGAGTATAAGTTTTGGATTCATTACTAGCACTTCAATTTCTTTTCCAAATGTTAAGCTGATATAATATGTGCATAAACTGTTATTATTTCATTTTATAATTTAATAACTGATTCAACCAATTTACCTCTTGTATTACTGACTAAATTTAATGTCTCTAACATCAACAGTATGTTATCCAAATGTTAAAATGTTATAAGCATAAAATCCCATTTAAATATCTTTATCTAAAAGGTTTAAACCATTAATTTGTGCCGTCTTGCTGCACAGTTACTCTTCATTAGATTAAAATTCCAATAAAGAATAGCAAACCGACCAGTTTTAGTTCTGTATATCTTACACATGGATATGATGTCTCCAAGAAGAGAAACTGTAATCACCTCCACTTGATAATCAAATAATGCGGCCATCACAATCAACTTTCTGGACACTACTTTTGCATTCCATAGCTTACACCATGATCACCACTCCACAATAATCTCAACCATATACATAGAGCATCCATCCCAAAGCAGCATCCACCGTTATGGAACCCCACCATCCAGGCCATGGTCTCTTCTCGCTGCTGCCATTGGGAAGGAGGTACAGGAGCCTTTGGTCCAACACCACCAGGGATGTGTGTGTGTGTCTGTGTGTGTGTGTGTGTGTGTGTGTGTGTGTGTGTGTGTGTGTGGCCTCCGTTAGTCGTGATCAACCATGGGTACTACGCCTTTGGTAGTCACTGGTTTGTCCAGCAGCATCGACTGTGGCTATTGAGGCCAATCCTGGAACGTCAGGCTCTGCCACAGTTGCTGCATGTGTAGGGTGTGGTGGAATTGTTGTCCACTGTCCGCTGTGCTCCCCGCTCCTCAAACTGACTCAGTTTTTACCCTACAACTATCAATCTTCTGAACCAGAGTGGATAACTTCTCTCACCACAACTCTGATATTGGTTCCACAATGTATGGATTCACTTTCAAGAACCCTACAACCCATGTTCTCAGTTCTATTTATTACTTTTATTTGTTTTTGTTATTTGCACAATTTGTCTTCATTTGCATATTAGTTGTGAGTAGTTTTTTATTGCTTATATTGTATTTCTTTGTTCTACAATGATTGCAAGAAAATGAATCTTGGGGTAGTATATGGTGACATATACAGTACACGCTTTGATGATAAAATTCACTTTGAACTTTGAAACAAAGCCATAACTGACTACCTTTTGGATCTTTTGAATGCCAATAAAGGGTCTCAACTCGAAATGTTGACTGTTCATTTCCCTGCCTGACCTGCTGACTTCCTTCAGCATCATGTGTGTTGCTCTAGGTCCCAGCTTCCGTAGTCTCTTGGGATTTGCAGTCTTTAATGTGGAGGGGAGCACCCCTACATTTTTCCATATGCAAGGAATCATGAAACTCTTTTTAACTCATGGAACCAGAGTCTTCTATCTCCATTTCATTGTTGGGTTTTTAGATGTTTAGAACACGTGTGTTATAGTACATTAGCAAATTTTAATCAGATTCTTGATTTTTTTTAACCAAGTGTAATATAAATTTATGGAACAACCTACCCTGGGAGGGATTTGGATATTCAGGGAGAAGGTATGTTTAAACCATGATGACACATTTTTGGACACATGAAGCTTGTTGGTTGGATATGGGGATTAGCACATCCCACCGACGATCAACACTGGTGCACCTCAGGAGTGTGTGCTTAGCCCACTGCTCTACTCTCTATATACACACTACTGTGTGGCTAGGCCCAGCTCAAGTACCATCTATAAATTTGCTGATGATACAACCATTGTTGGTAGAACCTCAGGTGGTGATGAGAGGGCGTACAGGAGTGAGATATGTCGACTAGTGGAGTGGTGCCCCAGCAGTGATCTGGCACTCAATATCAGCAAGACGAAAAAGCTGATTGTGGACATCAGGAAAGGTAAGACGAAGGAACACATACCAATCCAGCGGCTATACTTCATTAGGAGGTTGAAGAGATTTGGCATCTCAACAAATACACTCAAAAACTTCTATAGTTGCACCATGGAGAGCATTCTGACAGGATGCATCACTGTCTGGTATGGCGGCGGGGGGTGCTACTGCACAGGACCGAAAGAAGCTGCAGAGGGTTGTAAATCTAGTCAGCTCCATCTTGTGCACTAGCCTACAAAGTACCCAGGACATCTTCAGGGAGCGATGTCTCAGAAAGGCAGCGTCCATTATTAAGGACCTCCAGCACCCAGGGCATGCCCTTTTCTCACTGTTATCATCAGGTAGGAGGTACAGAAGCCTGAAGCACACCCTCAGTGATTCAGGAACAGCTTCTTCCCTTCTGCCATCCGATTCCTAAATGGATATTGAACCCTTGGACACCACCTCACTTTTGCACATTTTTAGATTTATTCAATATATGCTTACCGTAATTAATTTACTTATTTGTTATTATTATTTTATTTTTTTCTGTTTTCTATATTATGTAATGCATTAAACTGCTGCTGCTGCTAAGTTAGCAAATTTTGCGTCACATGCAGGTGATAATAAACCTGATTCTGATTCTGATAAGAAATCAGGTTTTACAGGATGAGCCAGAATCTTAATGAATGGGCCAAGCTTGCTGAGCCTTGTTATTTCCTGTTTCATCCTGTTTCATTTAATTGGCCTTTGACAATGTAACATGTTAATTATCCTGTTTCATGTGACCAATGAGCGAAGAGCAGATAAGACCAAAAGATATAGGAGCAAAATTAAGGCATTTGGTCTATCGGGTCTGCTCTGCTATTTCATCATTGCTGATCCATTTTCCCCGTCCACCCCATTTTCCTGCCTCCTCCCCGTAACCCTTTGTGCCCAGACTAATAAAGAATCTACCTCTACCGAATATACTCAATAACTTGGCTCCACAGCTGCCTCTGGCAATGAATTCTACAGATTCAACACTCTCTGGCTAAAGAAATTCCTCCTCATCTCTGTTCTAAAAGGACACCCCTCTATTCTGAGGCTATTCTGAGGCACAGCATAGGAAACATCCTCTTCACATCCACTCTATCGAGCCCTTTCACCATCTGATATAGAATAAAATGTAACCAAATATACCAAATTATATAAATGTAATCATCATCAAAAGGCATTAAGTAATCTTATAAGTCGGTTAAATTTAAAAAGTAGTTTTTAGAAGTGTTTTGAAACATTCCACACTACTAGCCTGGGGTATCTCAGTTGGTAGAGTATTACAGATTTTTGGTGCACCAGTTCTTATATGCTTGTACACTTATACACTAAGCAAACCAGTATTCACGGGTCTAATATTACGATTTGGGATGAGAGAGGATAGACACTCCATACTCTGGAGGAGTCAGATTATTTACAGCTTTATATATAATGAAAAGTTTTTAAGAATTGATCCAAAAGAACTCAGGCAGCCAGTGTAATGATGCCAAAACCAGTGAAATGTGCTCAGACTTTTTTTTAGGTTGAGATTCTTGCTGTTGCATCTTGAACAAGCTGCAGCCGATTTATATTTTTCTTAGGCAATCCTGAAAAGAGTGCATTACAGTAATCTAATTGACTAAAAACAATTTTTTTGCATCTTGAGATGTCATAAGAAGTCAAGCTCATACAATATTCCTTAAATGAAAGAACACAATCTTAATAATATGGTTAATATGTGATTTGAAATTTAGCTCAGATTCAATAATAACATCCAAGTTCTTTACTTCCAGCTTGACTTGTAAGGCCAGATGATCAAATTTATTTCTAAGATTCACACTTTTTCATTGTTACCAATAACCAAAAGTTCTGCTTTTCTTCCCCCTTATTTAGTTTAAGGAACTTCAAACTAATCTATTCTGTAATGCTAGTAAGACACCAGGGTCACCGGCCTTAGGGTCATCTGGCATGATTCTATGTCGATTTGGCACAGCCAAGAAGGGCCAAAAGGCCTGTTTCTGTGCTGTAGTTTCTATGGTTCTATGGTTCTTATATTGTGCAATCTTATTTGCACTGCACTACCCAGCAACAATTCGCCATCTCATTTAGATTATAATGCTTTAAGGCATCTTAATTCATATTCACTTCCTCATTTACTTTTACCACTCTCTCTACATCTCACTACTAAGGTGTTTTATTTACCGTACTGTGCAACTTAACATATAAAGCTCCATTTACATTATTGTGCAGCTGAAAACCAGGTTTGTTGACTGTAGCATAAGAGACTCTGCTTCTATTTTCTTTTCTTTTCAGAAGCATTTCATCAGGTGCAGAAATACAGGAGGAGATTGAAAAGCTGCGGTTGAAGGTTTCGGATATTTATCACCAGCAAGAAAATACAACTTTGACACTGACGAATGAAATACGGAGAACACAAGATTTGATCAATGAAATACTCAAGCATTTTGGATCTGGTAATAAGTTGTCACAATAAGCAAAAATGTTTTGCAAGTAAAGTGCTTTTCAGTTATTAGATGGGATATTGAGCTGTGAGGAGGATGCAAGGAGTTTGCAGAGGGTTATAGATGGGCTAAGTGAGTGGTCAAGAATGTGGAAAAGAGAGTATAAAGTAAAGACTGTAAAGCTATTCACATAGCTGAGAAGAACAGAAAATAATATCTTTTAAATCAACCACAAGGACAGCATTGTTGTTTCCTCTGGCTTGGCCTGGAGTCTTGGCCTCCAGTTAAAGGGTTCTAAAATGTATCAGTTGGTAAATGTAGGAAGAGGTGCAGTCGCCGTTTCAAGCCGAGACCGGGTTGAAACGTCGACTGCACCTCTTCCTACAGATGCTGCCTGGCCTGCTGCATTCACCAGCAATTTTGATGTGTGTTGCTTGAATTTCCAGCATCTGCAGAATTCCTGTTGTTTCAGTTGGTAAATGACACACTTTGCATCCACTGGTGGTGTAGATGGAGGTAAATGTTTTGGATGGTAAAAAAAAGCACCAATCAAACAGGTGTTTCCTGGATGGTGTCTGGGATGAGGGCTGTTGTAGGAGAAAAGAATTTAAAAAGACAGATCTGGCATTTGAGGGCATTAGTAATGATCTAATTGAAGCATAAAAGATTTTGAAGGGTAGGAGAGATGGTTTTTCTAACTGGATCGATTTGGCCTGGAGGTCGGGTGTCTAGGTAAGTGGTCAGAAGGTAGGACTGACTTCCAGAGGAATATTTTTAATCTCAAGAGTTGGGAACCTCTGGAATTCTTTTCTCATCCTGACAGCTTAGGATACTTAATCATTTGTGTGAGTTCAAGGTGGATAATACAGTTTTGGACTCCAGGGGAATTGAGGGATAGGGAGATCAGGTGAATTTTAGAGAGATTGGACTTGCTGGAAAGCAGGCTTGGAACTCAGAATCCTGCTCGTCTTTTTTCTCCCTATTTCTCATATTCCTAATCAGAGTCAAAGGACTATATTTTTTCCATATCCAACCCTCACTTTCCGTGCTTACTTAACTCTGAACACGAGGTCCCAGGAAGTGCAGTCTAGTAAGGCAATGGGTAACGCAATGAGGAGAGGAATGATGAAAACTCACTTAATTTTACACCGGCAGAGAAATTGGCATTGTGCATAATTTAGGTATGATATGTGTGAGAGACTGGACTCTGAAGTATATAGCAGGCAAAGTAGGGGGCAGGGGTAGCAGTTCATGAGAAGGCAATTGCAGCCAAGTTCTTCTGCAGAGGACCCTGCTGAAGACTTGATAAGATCAGCCTTGGTTACACGTTGTACTTTGGTGGATTAGGAGCTGGATGTTCTACTATTAAAACCCAGAACCAGCCATGCATTTGGCTTTGTACAGGACTATCAAGCATGGGGTTGTCAATTCATCAGATCTCTTGTAAAGTCTGCCACAATTCAGCAAACAATTAAAGAAAGAAGAGACAACAAATCAGGCAGCATATGTGGAAAGAGAAAGAGATTTAATGTTTCAGGACTGAGCTATCTTGGCAGAACTGAGAAAGACAGATGACAAGTTAGTTTTAATTTGCGGAGAAAAAGGGAGGGGATGGATAGAGCAAAGGGAGTATCTATGATAGAATGAGACTAAACAGAGGCATATCTATGGAAAATAGCACCTATGGCAAGTACTGAAATTGCGCCCCTGTCCAAACATCTGACACCCATCTTTTAGATAACTTTACCATAATATCAGCTCAAAAATACAAGTCAAGCTCCTTAAACTTTTAATTAACAAATTATGGCACTATATGAAAATTATAACTGCACCTTCCTTGCTTTCACTGATGCAAATTGGTCTATGATGTGGTCAAAGTCAGATTTTTCAGTTTCTTCTCTTTCTACACTCAGCAGAGCAAGATCAGAGTCTGCCTTGACCCATGGAGGCTCTAAAATACAAAAGCATTAGTTTTAACTTGCTGAATGATCTCTCACAGCTGGCGATGGAAGCTGCGATGGTTAGCATTATCTGAATAGCAATGTGAAGATTGGGGAAGACCCTCGCATCTCCATACTGAACAATAAATTCAAGAAGTTCTTCAGGTCTTGATATTTTCATGTTGACCTGCCTTGATAGAAACATTCTGCAATCCAAAATTTCTTCATATAGTTGCTGTCCATCAACATCAGAGCTGTACAATTCACCCAAATTTTTGCACTTCTTCTTTAGGTCATTACTGTCGGCGTCATAACACAGTCCCTCGACATCGAGAAGGAACCCAAACTTGGCGTCAGTGTCGTACAAACGAGTGAACGTTTTATCCATTTCTCTGTGAAGACAGTTGAGTGTTCCCATCATGACTCTTTCCATTTCCTCCTTAGCTGTTAACCCAGCGTCTCTTGAGTTCTCATCAGCCATTTGTTTCTTTCGTCTCTGACGTCTTTCAGCTTCAATATTCCATTCTTGACAGAGACCGACTCCTTCTTCGAGTGACTCACTGACCAACACTCTCTGTCATCATAAAAATGATCTTGGAGGGCTTTCAAATCCAGGGCGCCATGGTGGAAGTTCATGCTAGAATCCTGCAGCCTATTTTGAGTACGGTCAACGCGAATGAGTATTTTGTTCCAAAGTCCAAGCAAAATCAGAAAATCGTAACTCAACATGCAGTTGTACAGCTGCCTTGTGTCATTTCTTGTTTCACTGGTCTCGTTTTCATTGTCTATCATGTCCTGGAGAACTTGAAGTATCTCCTCAAGGTACTTGTTGACGGGCTTCACCGCTTCTGTCCTTGCACTCCACCTGGTTTCGGATTCCGACTTAACAACCACACGTTTTTGAGTTTTTCCCAGTGCTGTGTTGAATGAGAGAAAAGCACATAGAGAGCTTCGATAGTTCCAAAGAACGTGACCTGCTTGGCTGCATGCACACCCACCAAGTTGCGTGAGTGATTGTCACAATTCACAAACACTGCCAGGTTGTTTTTCTCACTTATTCTTTGATGAACACCACTTCTGTGGCCAGCCACCACAGCAGCGTTGTCATAGCACTGTGACCGACATCTTGTAGCTCCATTTCATCTTTCTCTAGCTGTTTCAAGATGTCTTCAACAAAGCTCTCAGCATCCTTCTGGCTTATCTGGATAAAACCAAGGAAGGACTCTCTAACATGGACTGTTTTCCTCTCAAGATCAACTTCCACATACCTCACTACTTCTGACATCTGCTCATGGTGTGCCTGATCAGGAGTTGAGTCGAACATGAGACCATAGCACTTGGCTTTACGAATGCTTCTCAGTAAACTCTGGCGAACAGTGGATGCCATCATGTGGATGAATTTGTTCTGGACACCCAGTGAAAGATCCAGGATGACTTTCCACATGAGTAAGGTGTTCTTTTATGACAGGGTCAAAGATGGCCAGTAGTTTCAGTAAGTCAAAGAAATTTCCCACATTGGAGTCATCATCTAGCTGAAGTGACTCCCTGTGTCCTCGCAAAGCCAGGTTCTGAGTCACAAGGAAATTTATGCAGTGAAGGATTCTTGTCAAGATATCACGCCACATCTGCTTTTCCTTCTCAATCTGTGACTGAAATACCGCGTCAATAACCCCTCTGTTTCCGGCTAAATTTCTTTCCAAATTTTCTCCACTGTGTGAAACATTCCTGATGTTCTTGGCATTTTCATGAACACTAATCCTTTCAGGTGCTTTCTACTGGTTGAATCCATTTTCCTGCTCCAATGAGGATTGATTGTCTGACCGGGAATAGAGAAGACAACAGGTACAAAATGCAGATTTTTTAGAAGGGGAATAGACCAGCCATGAGTGAGTCTCTTCCTCGCCACGACCATTTCTCAATTTCTTCTTAAACCAAGTTTTGTTCATTTGTTGGTAGGAAAGGCCCCTCACTGTTCTGGAAATACTTCAAACCCAGCTTTATTATTTCTGTTCTCAACGCATCAGGCAGAGTTGCTTTTCCAGTATCCTTGTTGAACTTCAGAAGTCCAATGTCATGCTGTTCAATCACTTCTGGTATGACAGTTCAAGGCTGTTTGACACTATCCAGTTCACTAGGTTCAGTGTCGTCAAGTTCAATCTCCTCAGGTAAAATCTCGTCAATAAACTCAACATCACCACCACCATCATCGTCTCCCCCTCCTGTCATGTCCACGTTCTCTGTGGCAGCCTCACTCTTAATCTCATCATACTCAGATTTATCTGACTTGACTTCCTCCTTGGCTTGTGAGGCATTTGTACTTGATCCACCTTCGGATTCTAACAAACTTGTAGCAGGTGCAGGCGACTCCATGGAAGGTGTCGAACTACTTGTTCCGGGCTTTTCAAAGAAGGGCATGAAGAACTTGCTCAATTTCTTGGCTTCCTCCGCCTCCAACTTGTAATTGTTATATGGTTATAGTGCTTCTCACCCATGATAATCAAAGACAGGTCATACATCTGAAGAAAATTCTTTTTTCACTATCCAAGGATGGCTTGTCTGACTTTAATAGAAACTGCTCAGTGGCGCCCAGGGCATGTGCCGTACCCGCCATACTTTAGATACACCACTGAGACTAAATAGTTTAATGTGACAGAATCCCATTATGCTTCTTTATGTTATGAGTTATGTGTTGCTCATAGCAAGGCAATGCTGTAAGTTCAGCAGGCCAGAATGTACTAATGGACGGTAAAAAACTGAACCATGCAGACTGTTGATGAGCAGAAATTGTCAGGTCAGACATAAACTGAATTAATGAGTGAATTATCTAAAGCAGAGAATTCAGTGATAAGCAGCACTCAAAGCACAGGAGGGACTACGCAATTGATATTTTGGGTTGAGACCCTTCATGTGGACTAGATTAGATTATGAGGACACGCAGTCCTCTTTTATTGTCATTTAGTAATGCATGCATTAAGAAATGATACAATATTTCTCCAGAATGATATCACAGAAACACATGACAAACCGACTGAAAAACTGACAAAAACTGCATAATTATAACATATAGCTACAACAGTGCAAAGCAATACCGTAATTTGATAAAGAACAGACCATGGGCATGATAAAAAGTCTCAAAGTTTGTCGAAAGTCCCATCATCTCACGCAGACGGTGAACCTCCAGCACCGCAAACATGAGATGCAGCATCCTGGAAGCATCCGACCACAGTCCAACTCTGAGTCAGTCCGAGTGCATCCAGTAGTCCAGATGAAGGATGCCAACTTGAAACATGGACTGTTCATTTCCTTCCAGAGGTGCTGCTTGACCTGCTGAGTTCCTTCAGTAATTGGTGCGCTGCTCCAGATCCCATCATGTGCAGAGTCTCCTGTGAATTCAACACTGAATCCGGAGGCTATAATGTGCCCTGATTGAAGATGAGATATTATTCCTTGAGTTTGTGTAGAGCCTCACTGAGGTTCACACAGAGAACACAAACACACAGGCTGGAGTGGGAGTGGGATGGAGAATTAATGTAGCAAACCCCCTTTGACATCTGCTGACATCTTCTGCTAGTCACCGTCTGTGATATTTGCTTTAGTGTTTGTCTCCTTCCGTTAGTTTAGCCTGACCCACTAAGCATGCTTCACTGAGCTACCAGGTAACACAGACAAAAAACACAATTTGGTTCAAACTACCATATCATGTCATTTGAGCTCACTCTATCTGAGATATTCCCATTGTTCTATTTATCCCTCTTCCATCTTCTCTCCTACTGAAAACTGGTTATCTCTTTCACTTTCTGACAGACCTGAAACACTGACTGTTTCTCTTTCTGTGGAAGCTGCCCAACCTGCTGACTGTTTCATGTATTTTCTGATTAGTTCCTACTGCTACACAATAGCTTTCACAAAACGTCTACTTGCTGCAGTAGAAGTAGAGATTAAAATTGTGCAAGCTCATAGAAACAGAAAATGCTGGAGATACTCAGCAAATCAGGTCAGACACCATTCTGTGGACAGAGTAATGTCAGGTCAACAACCACTCATGAGAACAGGAGAAGTTATAAAAAGAAGCACTTTCTGCTTCTGGAAGATTAAGCGATTTGCAACATGACTCATATAATTGGTGTTCAATTGATGTTCACTAGCATTGCTAAATTAATATCTCTTGGAATTGACAAGACACAAAGGAGGATAGCAGTCACATCAACAAGTTGAAGTCAGTGTGGTCTAGATTTGAGTTGGAGTGGGGGAGGGAGTAGTGTTTTGGTCTACTGCACCTTCAGAAGGTTCTAGAAACATAGAAAACCTACGGCACAATACAGGCCCTTCAGCCCACAAAGTTGTGCCGAACATGTCCCTGCCTGAGAAATTACTATGCTGACCTATAGCCCTCTATTTTTCTAAGCTCCATATACCTATCCAAAAGTCTCTTAAAAGACCCTATCGTATCTGCCTCCACCACTGTTGCCGGCAGCCCATTCCACGCACTCAGCACTCTCTGCGTAAATAACTTACTCCTGACATCTCCCCTGTACCTACTCCCCAGCACCTTAAACCTGTGTCCTCTTGTGGCAACCATTTCAGCCCTGGGAAAAAGCCTCTGACTATTCACATGATCAGTGCCTCTCATCATCATACACACCTCTATCAGGTCACCTCTCATCCTTTGTCGCTCCAACGAGAAAAGGCCGAGTTCACTCAACCTGGTTTCATAAGGCATGTTCCCCAATCCAGGCAACATCCTTGTAAATCTCCTCTGCACCCTTTCTATGGTTTCCACATCCTTCCTGTAGTGAGGCAACCAGAACTGAGCACAGTACTCCGAGTGGGGTCTGATCAGGGTCCTATATAGCTGCAACATTACCTCTCGGCTCCTAAATTCAACTCCACGATTAATGAAGGCCAATACACCGTATGCCTTCTTAACCACAGAGTCAACGTGCGCAGCTGCTTTGGGCATCCTATGGACTTGGACCCCAAGATCCCTCTGATCCTCCACACTGCCAAGAGTCATACCATTAATACTATATTCTGCCATCATATTTGACCTTACAAAATGAACCACTTCACACTTATCTGGGTTGAACTTCACCTGCCATTTCTCAGCCCAGTTTTGCATCCTATCAATGTCCCGTTGTAACCTCTGACAGCCCTCCACACTATCCACAACACCTCCAACCTTTGTGTCATCAGCAAACTTACTAACCCATCGCACCACTTCCTCATCCAGGTCACTTATAAAAATCACGAAGAGTAAGGGTCCCAGAACAGATCCCTGAGGCACACCACTGGTCACCGACCTCCATGCAGAATATGACCCATCTACAACTACTCTTTGCCTTCTGTGGGTAAGCCAGTTCTGGATCCACAAAGCAATGTCCCCTTCGATCCCATACCTCTTTACTTTCTTAATGAACCTTGCATGGGGTACCTTATCAAATGCCTTGCTGAAATCCATATACACTACATCTACTGCTCTTCCTTCATCAATGTGTTTAGTCACATCCTCAAAACTCCTGCAGCAGAAATGATGATAAAATATGCCAGTGAGATCACAACCATTGCCAGTCCTGACTGATAATTCCACTCCTGCAGTAGATGCCAGGATTTCTATTGGGCTCTCCTTTCTTGTACACTCTTTTTCCATATTTTGTCCTCTATTAACACAGATTAATTACCTGACATGGGACCGGTACTGTAGTGTAGTAGGGACCTTGATTCAGTTCCCACCGCTGCCTGTATGGAGTCTGTATGTTCTCCCAGTGGCCGTGTGGGTTTCCCCCAGGTACTCTGGTTTCCTCCTACAGTCCGGTTGGTAAGTTAACTGGTCATTGTAAATTGTCCCGTTCTTAGAGTAGGATTAAATCGGGTGTTGCTGGGCGGTATAGCTCGAAGGATCAGAAGGGTATCACAATATTCCATGCTGTATCGCAATACAATAAAAAATAAAATAAAATAAGAAATAACAACCAAGATTTCCCAGTGGAGGTGGAAGACTGTGAGGTTCTTTTTTTCCTCAAATATCCGTAATGGCATCCAAAATAGGATCTGTCTTCCACAGACGTTTCTATTGGATCTTGGTTTTGATCTTTCATTGGTTTTGACCTTTTCCCCTTTGACTAGCCCTCATGTTAACTCCTGCTGTGATAACATTATCAGTTTTTTCTTTGGCACTGGTAAACTCCACCTTTTGAGCTACAATCCCTCTAGGAATGCACTAAGCAATCAATGGACCCTCATTACCTCACCACAGGAAATTCCCATTCTGTTCATTTATACAATGCTGACTATTCAACAATAGCTCTCATTACCCAAATTGCTCCCTCTCTCTCTCTCTTTAAACATCAATTTCTCAAACTTCTGGTAATTGCAACACCTTCACCATTCCCATTCCCATTTTCTCTATCACCTTATCTCCTTACTTTACCTCACTTCCCTCTGGTGCTCCACCCCCTTTACTTTCTTTAATGATCTTCTACCCTTTCCTCTCTGATTCCCTTTTCTCCAGCCCTTTATCCCTTTCACCTATCAGCTTCACAGCTCTTTACTTCATCCCTCCCCCTCTTCTGGTTTCACCTATCACCTACCACCTTGTACTTCTTCCTCCCCTACCCCCAGCTTCTGCTCTAATCTCATCTTTTTTTCCTGTCCTAATGAAGAATCTTTCCCCGCAATGTCAGCTACACTCTTTTCCATAGATGCACCCTGGCCTGCTGAGTTCCTCCAGTATTTTGGATGTTTTCCCCTCTCTCTCTCTTTCTCTTGCTCTATTTTCAGGAACAGCTTTCTATACAGAGTGCTTTGAATTTATTGACTAGCATCCTCATTACACATTTTCCTTGGTTTTTGTCTGCTCACCAACAAATATATTTACTGCATATTCATGTGGCTGCCCAAGTCTTCCTTTGTAACCTTTGACAGGTCACTGGCAGTCACTTGAGACAACAGAATAAGTTCAAGTTCAAGTTTAGTTATCTTTCAACCATACATGAACAAATATGAATACAGCTGAACAAAACAGTGTTCCCGTGTCAAGATACAAAACACAGTACCAACAGTCATATATAGCAGAAGGCACATATAAGACAGTCACACAAGACAATATGTATAGCCCAAGTGCCTGAGTGACATGTCCTGTAAGTTGATGGTACATGGGTGTTATCAGCAAGAACAGACAGTTCTCTGTAGTCCACAGATGAATACATGCACACACGCAATCCAGCTTGTCATTTCACTGATTAAACACTGGAGGGCTGCATCGAAGGGAGGGGCTAGCCCCCAAGAGCATGGGTGCTGCGCTGCACCGCCTCTGGTGTCTCCCTTCCTGGATTGCTGCAACAGTTGAGTCCGCGGCTTGAGGCCTAGACACCACAATGACCAAGGCCACACAGCTCCCCTGCCAAAAAACGAACTTGCAGCATTTTATCAATTTCCAACAGGGCCTTGTGATCACAAGAGAAACATTCAAGACAATCACTTGCACACCACCTTCATGAACTGACTCCAATGACTTTCTGTAGCAGGCAGTAGCAGGTCCACACAAAGTCCAGCTGCTCTGCCAATGAGTAGCTCATTGGTGGGATAGACCTGCAGTACCTGAAATTCTTAATATCCAGCATTGTCCTGCGATTGTAAAAAAAGCTTAAAAAAAAGACAAAACACCTTTGGTTGGTCCCTGAGAGGCTGCTCTGCCCTTATGCACCAACATCTTACCAGATATGCTAGAAATAAATTGCTGGAAGTGCCTATTTTTACTATTTTCCTAGGGCTATAATTGCATCAATATATTACAACTGAAGACTGAAAGATGCTTCATAAATTTCTGCATTGCTTTTTTAGGAGGTGCATTGGCATTTCCCTGGGAGTTCTCCAATTCTCCACCATTTCTTTAGCAGTAAACCAGGGGAAAATTCTCAAAGTTACAGTGTAGATTGGATAATCAACAGAAATTACAAGCAGTTACTGAATGTCCTTAACTTTCACCAGATGTTATACAAGTAGATACATCTTCTTTAAATTAAATCACATCTTTAAACATCTCTGTGGTAGCTGGCACACTTTAAAAATTCTGTTTGAATGCATTTGGTATGGATAAAATAGGTATTTAAAACAGTATCAATTGCTCATAACATCTTGTAAAAGTTTTCAACAAAACTTGTTTCTGTGCTTTCTCTCTTTTCTAATCACTTTTAGGTGGCAGTGGGTTCCAATTGCCACCTGAGTCAACTGGAGATGTTCAGGACAGCAGCCATGAATGGTAAGTTTTGTTAAGTGGTTTGTATTGTTGAGGGTTATATAAAGTTGACGAAGAGTTCCTACTGTCAATCAAATGCAAGTCTTGTGCTGAAAGCCACAGTTTCTTGCTTTCCAGTCCAAACATCATGATCTCATATTTCCTGGATTTTCCAGGCACCAACAATGTTGATTGCCAATAAAGCTACAATTAAATAGGGCTTTGGCAATCCCTAAAATATTAAATGATTTTTGAGTACTAAACTCAAAAGGTTTCTGAAACATCCAATAACAGAAGTGATCTATCAAACAAAGTATCCAATTAGACCCATAAAAAGGTTAAAATCATAAACAATGTTATTTTCTACAGCATGCTTAAATGATGGAACATGTATGTGATCAAATTGAAATGTCATAATTCAAATTTGATTTCTTCAAAAACTTAACATTATTAAATAATATCTGTGAAAATGACAATCTGCATGCAAAAACAAAAATCAGCCTTACAGAGCCAGAAAAAATATTTAGCATCACTATGTCCTAATGTACCATCAAAAACTTATTTTTACCTTAATGACAAAGCTTAACGTTGGAAAATGCATGGTCATGCACTTTCGTAGTAGAAATAAATATGCAGACTAGTTTCTAAAAGGGGAGAAGGGAATCTGAGATGCAAAGGGTCTTGGGAGTCCTTGTGCAGAACACCCTGCAGGTTAACTTGCAGGTTGAGTCAGTGGTGAGGAAAGCAAATGCCACGTTAGCATTAATTTCAAGAGGTCTAGAATACAAGTGCAAGGAGATTATGCTGAGGCTCGTAAGGCACTGGTGAGGCTACATCTCGAATACTGTGTACAGTTTTGGGCCCCTCATCTTAGAAAAGTGCTGGCATTGGAGAGGGTCCAGAGGAGGTTTACATGGATGATTCCAGGAACAAAAGTGTGCATGCGCCGGTCGTGCATGCAGCCTGGTACAGCCGTTCCGATCTATTCTTACTTTCTTCTTCTTACTTTTTAATTTATGTTATTTTTTGTATTTTTTTTTCTCACGGTAACACGTCGAAGCTGCAACGTGTTACCTGCAACGATGCTGCACCCTCTCTAACATGCTGGTAGAGAGAGTTTTATTTGGGTCTTTTTTAGCGCTGGAAATGGTTACATCCCGACATGCGGGACAGAAGCAAGGTTGCATTGGGTATTCCAGAAACCAGCTAATGCCAGCTGGTTTAGCGAACAGAGCGGCGGACACCCCTGCTGAAATCCGGAGGAAAGCACACAGAGGATGCAGAGGGGGATCACAAAGCCGAGGAAAGAGGACCGGGTCAAGACGACAGAGACTTATGAAGAAGAGGAGTTCAGTAGGTAATACCGTTCCGGCTGACCGGAAGTGCACCGACAGCAGTAAGCGTAAAGGAGTTGGGTGCTTACTGATCTGGTTAACAACAGATGGTGCAATCCGGGGCATATTACGTTCGACAAACGTGTTTGCAGACTGGATATTGAACTTTTTACTTTTGGACTTCGGCCACATTCCACCGTGATACAACACGTGGCGGCACGGGAGGTCGTTCCTGCCTGTGGCCATCGAACGTGTAGCTCCTCCCGTGGAGGGTCAGACACCCTGAGCCAATAGACTGGTCCTGGACTTATTTTCCATCTGGCATAGTTTGCATTTTGTTGTTTGAGTGTTGGTGGTTCTTGTATTGCTATATTTAGGCTCTATTCTTGGTTGGTGCGGCTGTAACGAAACCAAATTTCCCTCGGGATTAATAAAGTATATCTATCTATCTATCTATCATACAAGGAACGTTTGATGGCTCTGAGTCTGTACTCACTGGAATTCAGAAGGATGGGGGGTTGGGGGGGATCTCAGTGAAACCTTTGAATGTTGAAAGGCCTAGACAGAGTAGATGTGGAAAGGATGTTTCCATGGTGGGAGTCTAGGACAAGAGGGTACAGCCTCAGGATAGAGGGGTGCTCTTTCAAAACAGAGATGCAGAGAAATTTCTTTAGCCAAGGGGTGGTGAATTTGTGAAATTTGTTGCCACATGCAGTTGTGGAGGGCAGGTCACTGGGTATATTTAAGGCAGAGATTGATAGGTTCTTGATTGGACATGGCATCAAAGGTTACGGGGAGAAGGCCAGGAACTGGGGTCGAGAAGGATCAGCCATGATTGAGTAGCGGAGCAGTCTCGAAGGGCCAGATGGCTTAATTCAGCTCCTGTGTCTTATGGTCTTAATATTTTAATGGTTTTTACTAAAGTCAGTCTTGTTATTAGTTCTATAAAGAAAAATATAGAAAGGGTTGTCAGTTTACTAGTATTTCAGTAACACATTTTTGACAATGGTCATAGAGTCATAGAGTATTACAGCACGTAAACAGGCACTTTGGCCCATCTAGTCAGTGCTAAACTACTAACCCGCCTAGTCTCATTGACCTGCACCCAGACCATAGCCCTCCATACCCCTCCCATCCATGTACTTAACCAAATTTCTCTTAAATTTTAACATCAAACACACATCCTTTCATTGCGCTCTCTGCTCGTTCCTCACTCTCACTACCCTCAGAATGAAAAGGATTCCCCCATGTTCCCCTTAAACATTTCACTTTCACCCTTAACCCATGACCTCTAGTTCTAGTCTCACCGAACCTCAGTGGAAAACGCCTGCTTGCATTTACTCTAAACTATACCCCTCATAATTTTGTAAACCTCTATCGTATCTCCCCAGCGTTCTCCGAAGCTCTGAGGAATAGAGTCCTATCCTATTCAACCTATCCCTATAACTCAGATCCTCAAGTCCTGCCAATATGCTTGTGAATTTTGGTTCAGAGTATCTAGACCAAATTTCACAAATAAGTTCAAGGTGGTATATATTATTCTGCAAGAATTCTTTCTTATCTTGGAGTAGATGGGAAAATCATGCTTAAAAGAAACTGTACCTCAAAATCTGTAAAACTCATTATCTTTTCCTGGCAGAAGGATCCACCCACTCCTTACCCCCAACCCCATTCTGTCAATTTATTTTCATTGAATACTAGAAAGGGCAAGTTATAACTACCCGAGTGAGGGACAAACATAAAGCAACTGTGGGACATATACATGTCCAAGCAACTGGACATGTCACTGGAGCAACAATAATAGTTGGGACCTGGCATTTACAATTGTAATGATGTCAAATTTGTCTGCTGTATTTCCTCCTACTTTTCTGTAAAATTGACAGTAGCCACTGTGGGTTCACTTGAGCTTGTGATTCCACTTCGAAGAAAGCTAAGGCACAAAATGGAAACCCACATCAAATAGACAAGAGAATGTGCACGTTATTTTAAGGATTGGATGCATTGTAGTGTTTGTGCAGAGTTACTGGTAGTACAGTATTATTAGAGATGCACATAATGTTATGCTACACTACAAGAGGGAATAATTTAGTCCATTATCTGTCTTACACCCTTTTTGAAGCAACCTAATTATAATTTTTATTGATTGTTTAATGCTTCGCTGTCTCCAATCATGTGTCAATTTTTGACCTAAGATACCCTTCCATTTTTGTATGACTGATTGCATTTTCTTCTTTTCCCTAGAGATTCTTCAGTGAGTAAGTAATTAATTACTCAAGATGACATGATGTAAGCATAGTGGCTTCATAACTCAAAGTGGAAACCGAGTGAGAATGTTGAACTAAAAGCAGCTGTAGAAAAGATACCAACGTCAATCAATTTCATACTGATATTTTACAGAAAGTCATTCGAGTTAGAGGATAGCTGTAAATGTGGACAGTGGTGTCAAAAGTTTAAGAGAAAAGATTTACAAACTGCAATATCATAATCTATTAAGCTAATTTTGTACTGTCATCTTGTCACATTTGCAAACATCATTAGTTTAAGCCTAGGGATTTCCTTATCAAACTTACAGATTAATTAGTTACATCTTTGCAAAGGAATTGCAGCTTTGAAAGAAATTGGCAGAGCTTCATGTAATAGTATTGAGCAGATGATCATCAACGATCTTGCTTCAAGGTATAATTGGAATTGCTTGCAAAATTAAATTCAATTGTATATTTTCAAAGAAGCTAAGGCAATAGTGCATTATTAATGATAAAGCACTGCAGGTCTCAGGTTTAAACCAGCAGAACAAATGGGAATTCCCTTCCTTCTACTAAACAATTGCAATATCAGTTAGAGAAGAACATGTTTTATCAGTTACCTGAGTATCACCTCCATTCAATCAGAAAACAGTTTAGCTCAATTGATTCTCACTCAGCAGTCTGGCTGCTGTTTCAGAGTAGGATGTCTGTTATTCAGAGTTCCATAAATTTGATAAAACTGTTGGGAAAAGAAATGTCTGAACACCAGAATGTCTAATTATATCTGTGCATCAAGCTCGTTTCTTCTGATTAAAGCACCATGGACAGTGTCTGCCTTTCTGTGTATTGCTGCATCAATAAAGCTGTGTTTATAAGTATCTTGAATTGAGTGTTTGATAATTCTGTAGCACCAGCCTAGATCTCGTAGCAGGTTTTATAACAAGCTGGAAAGGGAATGAGAACACTGGGGTTACCTGGATAATGTTTTCACTGAGCAGAGTTAAGGACATTGAAGGGCCTTGAAGAGGCCTCTGAAATCTCAACTTACTCCAATGGTGAGAGACGATCCTCAACAAGGGGAATACAGGTGCCATCTTTAGAATTTATGCTTTACCTTAAAAAAAAGCTGCAAAAGCATTCACTGGATTCTAAGTCATTTATTTTTGGTTGTGATCCTGTTACTGTAAAATTTGTAATTATTACTATGGTGCTGATGATCTGTATTCCATGACCAGCCTAACTAAACCATTAGGCTACAACTTTGGCTATCATTTGACAAAGTGGAACATTGTCACAGTTCACCTTGTCCTCGATATTACTTTGGATCATCAGCAAAATGATGATAGGGTTCATGAACAATGTCATGAGTTGAGTTCTGACAGGCTCTCAATTCTTAATTCTAGCCACAGCACAACTGAAGTATTGACTTTCAGAGCTGAGGACAGGGTAACTGCCTTTTGTATCAGGGTTTAAATAAGTGTGGTATCAAGGATCTTAAGCAAAACTGGCAAATAGAATCGAGAGGAGAAATTCAATACTGGGTGGATGAACAAGGCTGTGATTGCTGCTGAAGTGTTGAATTAATTCACTCCAATGCCCAGCCATCTTCAGACGTTTCAGCAATAACTGACCCTCTGTGGTAAACACCAGACTGCTGATAGGACAGTGTTCTGTATCGCTTACTAAGCCTTAGGTAAAGAGTCCATAAAATGCCTGTAGAAAGATCCAAACATGTGAGCTAATAAGTATTATGTAGTGTTCATACTTCAGTATGCTTGATAAAGATCAGATCCGGAAGAAACATAAGACCTAGGAGCAGAATGAGGCCAATCAGCCCATCAAGTCAGCTCCACCATTCCTTCATGGCTAATTTATTATCCCTCTCTCAACCCCACTCTCTTGCCTTCTCCTCATAAACGTCGATGCCCCTACCAATCAAGAACCTATGAACCTCAGCTTTAAACATAGCCAATGACTTGGCCTCCACAGCTGTCTGTGACAATGAATTTCACAGATTCACCACCCTCAGATTAAAAAGATCCCTCCTCATTTCTGTCCTAAATAGTCATCTTTTTATTCTGAGGCTGTGCCCTCTAGTCGTGGATTCTTCCACTATTGGAAATACCCCCTCCACCTCCATTCTATCTAGGCCTTTCAATGTTCAATACATTTCTCTGAGATCTCCCCTTCTTCTAAATTCCAGAAAATACAGGTCCAGCCAGCAAATGCCCCTCCTCTGTTAACCCTTTAATTTCAGGGATCATTCTCTTGAACCTTCTCTGGACCCTCTTCAGTGCCAGCCCATCCTTTCTGTGAACACACTGCTTCCTCAACACTGCCTGCCACTCTTTGTATCATCCACAAACCTAGCCACAAAGCCATAAGTTCTGCCATTGTGAAAAGAAGCAGTCCTAAATGCCATCAAAAACCAGAAACATTTTGGAGTCTGAAGAGAGGGAGGGCTGAATGTTATCCAGAAACTTAACTTGACAAGCCACAAATACTAGCAGAAAATGGGTATCTTGCAATGTGACCCACCTTGACACCACAGGGGCTTTCCACCATCTACATGGCATAAGTGAGGACTGAAAGAAAATACTCTCCACTGGTCAAGATAATTGGAGAAACAACAATAGTCAACAAGCCCCCAACTACCCAGAATTAAACAGCTCATTCGATTAGCACTCCAATCAACCCTTTAAGCATTTACTCCCACATCACAGGTATTGTGTGGCTCTCCAAAAAGAAGGAGCTTCCACCTCTATTGGCCTTATCCAATCAAACTGACTTTTCCTCCCTTTCCAATAATTTCATTATGCATAAAAATACTTAAAGAAAATGAAAAAGGGTTTTTAAAGGACAATTCCACAATTTTGCCATTTGCTCATGTTCAGTTTCTGATAATAATCTCAAATTCCTGAAGATTCCAGGCAGGGCAACCCTAGAGAGACCTGAAAACCCTTCCCATTTTCTGTTCTAGTTTGATTTTTTCATTCTTTTAACCTCCTCCTCCTGTCTTCCCATGTAACCTCCTGGTAAGCCTTAGGCTTGCTCAGCTCGCTTTCGTCCAGGGGAAGCAGCCTTCAGCCCTGCAAAACTGTGTAATCAAGCTTGTGTGGATGCTGTGTGATGTACCCCACCATGCCAAAAAACAGATAGTACACCATATGTGATTAAATGATTACACTTTATTACTCTTACTTGACTATGTGGATAGTAAAGGACCAAATTAAGAACTGCTTAACTGTTTAAAAAAAAAAGAAAAAGGCGCCATTATTATTAACCAGCTTGTGCACACATCGTTGGAGCTCTTACAGAACCGGGCCCCCTTTCCTCCAGTCGATGTCCTCTGAACTCCACTGATCCATGAATGGGACCACCCTCGGTGATCGACCAAGCGCTCTACTTGAGTCTGTCCGTGTCTCCTCTCCTCGCCAAGTCTGGGCCTCGGACTCCTGCTAGGAGTTCCATCGCCCAGCTTACAGCATCTCTTGTTGTCCCCATTGCACCTTCTCCCCAAAGCCCATGAAAAACAACAGGTTACAGACACACAAGAAAGAATAACATCTATCCCAATTGGTTAGCAAATGAATACAATTCCTGTTATCAGTAGTTATAACCCAAACAAGCTGCTACCATTAACTCAGCAGTTAACATTACAGAGAAGCCATTTTATTATAACATAACAAAGAAGCCATTTTATTAACCTTAGCAAATAACATGAAGGAACACCCTTACACCCATTTATAGATAACTTGATCTTACAATCAGAACAAGAGTCACTTTTGACCTGATGGAACACACACAAAATGCTGGAGGAACTCACCAGGTCCAGCAGCATCTATGGAAATGACTAGATAGTCCACATTTCTGGCTGAGACCCTCATCAGGACTTCTTTTGATCTGATTGTAACATGAAATTATCTATATCTTTTTAGTATTATATAAATTAAAAACACAACAAAGGTAAAGACAGAGAGGGATATATGTAAATTAGCAAATTTGTGGTACTACCGAGAGTCGGGAACTGAGTTAAGTGATCCATGTATAATCCACTGCACCATCTATTTCCCTTGGTTATATATAAACTTGGTGTACTTTTTGCAAAACCAAATACATGTTTCTTCAAAATTACTTATTTATGCATGTTCTACATCTTATTTGCTGAAAATTTTTTTCCCTGTGCACCCTCAACCCTAAAATATCCTGTATAAAAACATTTCCTTTTACTTCCCCTAAAGAACATTCTAAGAACAGAGAGATGCTTATAATGTTCAAAAATTGTATCTGATCTTTTGAAACTGCACATCAACAACTACTCCATGGAAACTCACTCTCAGGTCAGTGTATGTTAGCTATAAGTTTGCAGTTCAGAATGTTGAGTTTATTGTAGTGCCTGCAGTAGATGAATTAACTCAGCACACCCTAGGAGTTCCTCCAAAAAGACCATGACTTTGTTGTAGGGTTTGGAGGCTTGCCTGCCGCAATGACCTGGAGAACAATGTTGGGCCATATGTTTTGGCTCTTGGTAGGTTGCCCACGGCAAACAGGTCAAGAGGGTAGAAGCCAAACTCAGAGTGATCTACCAGTCCTCCAGGTTCGGCAGTTCAGCCCAGGTTTAACAACCCTGACTGGTATAACAGAACTGTTACGGAAACAGGAATGAAGAATCCTTCTACATCTGAATGTGACAGCACTTCTGAATCTCCAAATGGAACTTGCATTACTGATGGTATTGAAAACCATGCTACTGACATGATGAAGGAAGCCATGAGCACTGTCAGAGATAAAGGATCTTCATTGCTGCCTATACGCCAGCAGCATAATTGGCAAAAGAGAGATCCTAGGAGTTGAAGCCAAGAACTTTCCAATCTACCTCAAAGCCACATATTATGATAAATGTATCCATCAGGCAACTGGGGAGAGCAAATATTTTGAAAATAAAATGTTTTTCTGGTATATTTATTTTCCCGTTTCTTTCTTCCACTATTCTAAACGTGAGATATATATCTTCCAAATTTAAAAAGATAAACTATTATTCTGCCTTGTCTTGTAGGGTATCGTAATTGGTGGAAATGTACATAATTCACAACCACCGACATTGTATTGGGGTTTCACTTTAAGTGGCCGGTCAGACGTGATGTCTTTATAACGAGAAAGGTTTTTTTTACCACGTTCTTGCTGTGTAGGTTTTGGAGTTATGGATTTCATTAAACGTAAAATACCTCACTTCATCTTATTTGTGAAAACCTACATTGGTGACCCCAATGCTCTAGGACAGTTCCAGAGCTATTGAACACGTCGGCTAACACAGTCACTTTGAAACTCCTGGAGTTTTGAGTGCAAAATGCCACTGCTTGCTTTGTAGAAGCTAAGGCCCAGTTCGCTCTGTGAGAAATCACCACCGATGACACCAAGTTCTACTATGTGATAGTGTTGCTAGCAATTCCACGGCTGCAAGAGTGGTGAGTTTGCTTGAACACCTGTCTGAACACAATAAATACCAATCATTGAAAACTCACCTTTTATAGCCTTTAGGAGTATCGGATTTTGAAAACACCAAACAGTTGCTCTCTTGGCCTGGCCTCGGCAATGGTTCACCTTCAGAGCTGATGGACCACATGCTGTCCCTCCTGGGAAATCACCATCCTTGTTTTATTTTTAAAGAACTCTTCATGCAGCAAATGCCTAATGAAGTTCGCATAGTCCTCACTTATGCATCCCTGATGGACTCTGTATTAAAAGACTCAGATTTTCTTTTTGTTTACCTGAAAGACATACTTATTACCAGTGTGTCCAAATCTGAAAACATATCTCATCTTGCACATTATTCAAGTACTTAAGCCAACATGGGTTGATTATTAACCCTGTTAAATCCAGTTTGGGTTGTCAACCATTGACTTGCTCAACCATCGCATCTCTGCAATAGGTGCAAAACCCCTCCCATCAAAAGCAGCCACTATTATGGATTTCCCACCACCCCACGCTACAGAAAAACGACAGGAGTTTGTAGGCATGGTATATTTCTATCACCACTTCACTGTGCAAGCTGCTGAACTTATGCTCCCCTTGTATAGTGTGCTTAAAGGCAATATCCCTAATCAAGAGCTTTACTGATCATGAACATGACCAGGGCATTTGGTGATATCAGACAAGCTCTTTTCAATGCGACCATACAGGCAGACCCACTCCCCAACACACCCATAGCCATTGCTACTGACGCTTCAGGCTATGCTGTGGGTGCTGTGCACAAACAGTTGGTCAGAGGCGTGTGGCAGCCACTCACCTTCTTCAGTCGGCAGCTCCGATGCCCCAAAAGAAAGTACAGCACATTTGACTGTGAATTTCTTCGTCTCTATCTAGCTGCCCGTCATTTTAATTTTCTTCGAGAGGGTCACTATTTCACAGCATTCGTTGACCATCGTGCACGCGATGGCCAAAATATCAGACCCTTCGTCTGCACAGCAGCAACACTACCTGGCCTGCATAGTTCACAACTGATACACACCATATCAAGATGGAAAATAATGCCGTGGCTGATTCCCTCTCATGGCCAGCCATCAAGGCTATACACATCGGGGTTGACTATGCCGGCATGGCAGTTGACCAAGCTACTATCCCAGTGGTCCAGGCTTGCTGAACAGCAGTCATGGGTCTGCAGTTGGCTGATACTAAGTTTAGGGGAGTTGTGGTTTCTCTCCTGTGCAATGTCTCATCCAGTCTCCCCTGCCCCAATGTGCCCGCAAAGTGAAGGCAGACTGTTTTCGACTTTACACATGGCCTCTTGCATCTGGGCCAGAAGGTCTCACAAATACTTGCAGTAAAGTTTGTTTGGCATGGCCTTTGAAAGGACATGCGTGATTGGACTGCAGCCTGTGTGGGGTGCTAGCAGGCAAAAGTTAGCCATCATGCTCAGGAGCCATTGGCACCTTTTGAGGTTCCTGAGCGATGGTTTAACCACGTCAATGTGCAGCTTGTTGTTCTTCTTCCCCCTTCTGCGGTTTCACGTACCTTCGTACCATGGTGGACTACACCATCAGCTGGCCAGAGGTCATCCCTCTAGCATCAACAATGGCCGCAGACACGCCTTGGGCATTCTTCTGCACTTGTGTTGCTTGGTTTGGCACCCTGTCAGATATTCCCTCTGACTGTGATCCCCAATTCATATCAAACCTCTGTGTTGTGATGGCCCAGAACGTATGCTACATCACACCACAGTGTATCACCTGCAGTCCAAAGGCCTTTATGAGCAGTTTCGCCGCTCCTTAAAGACTAAGGGCTTCCCTGACCGATGATCGTCTCCCATGGATCCTGCTGGGGCTCAGAACTGTTCCACAGGGGGACCTGCAGTTGTCCACAACTGAACTGGCTTATGGGCAGCCATAACAAGTGCCAGGAGATTTCAATCCTGATGTCACAATCACCTGGTTGGTCACTCAACTGTTCCACCCTCCTCAACAAATTGAATTCCTTTTCACCTATTCCAATCTCCCATTATGGTGTACACTCTCTTGGGTCCCTGTTGACCTATGTTCTGCCTTGTTTGTTTTCGTCTGGCACGATGCACACTAACATCCCCTTAGGAGATCTTACGACAGCTTATTCGGTATTTTGGAATGGAGAGAAAAGACTTCTATCATGATAAGGTAAGAGTGATAAAACTGAATGTATTTTGGTTGATCACTTTAAACTAGCCCACTAAGATTTGAGTACTCTACTGCTATGTCCCTAGCATCACAACATGACAATTAGTGTGCCAACGCACCTCTGGATGAGCCAGAGGCACCTGCTGTTCCTCCACTCATGAAACACATGACCTGAGCTGAGCAACTTGTCAGAGCTCCAGACTGGCTCACAATGCTGGTTTTAAGTGAATTCTGGGGGTGGCCTGTGTAAGGTAACATAATTAGGAGAAATGTATGTAATTCACAACTACTGACATTGAGTTGAGGTTTCACTTTAAGAGACTGGTCTGACGTGATGACATTGTTACATAAGGATTTTTAGCACATTTTTGTGTTTAGGTTTTGGAGTTCAATAAAATGTGTTATGTGTTTCATTAAACATAAAATGCCTCGCCTTGTTTTATTTGCAAAAACCTAAAGTCTCATTAACCATGGACCATAGCACCCCATACTACTCCCATTCATATACCTATCAAAATGTCTACTGACAGCTCGCACCACATCCACATCATGCTCTGAGTGAAGAAGTTCCCCTTTCACCTTTAACCCTGAATCTCAATGAAAAATACCAGCTTGCATTTACCTTACTCAAGGGGAAAAAATCCTAACCTATTCAACCTTTCCCTATAACTCAGGTCCTTAAGACCAGACAACATCATTGTAAATTTTCACTGCACTCCTTCAATCTTTTTGATATGTTTCCTGTAGGTAGCTGACAAGAACTGCACACAATACCCCAAATTAGACCTCACCAATGCCTTACCTTCATTCAATGATTGTATGATTTGGTGATAAGATCACAGAAACAGAATCAGGTTGAATGTCACCGGTATATGTCATGAAATTTGTTGTCTTTGTGGCTGCAGTACAATGTAATACAGAATAATAGAATAAAATAACATGAATTACGGTAAGTATAGTATATGTATATATAAAATAGTTAAATTAAATAAGTAGCAGTAGTAGCAACAAAGAAAAATATCAACCAGCAAAACTTCCTCTTACCCCGTACCCCACCCATGGTCCTGCAATGTAAAATTAATTTAATCTACATTGTAGGTGGCTCCTGGCTCCCTGATTTAAAAACATAGAAACATAGAAAAACCACAGCACAATACAGGCCATTTTGGTTCACAATGCTGTGCTGAACATGTACTTACTTTAGAAATTACCTAGGGTTACCCACAGCCCTCTATTTTTCTAAGCTTCATAAATTTAAATTGTGAAGATGTCATGATAGTTTTGCATGTATCGTTGTTATTAACATGTTTCCTCCATATTCCTTCTCTCCTCCTTATCCAGCACAAACCTATAAAGATCTGGATTTTTTTCTAAAAAGGACACTTTTCATCCTCGCACCTTGTTCATCAAACCTTCTCTATCTAGAAATGTTGCATGCTCCCTCAGTTATTCTGTTCTCTTGTTCAACAGATCTCCGAAGAAAATTTAAATAAAGGTCAGAATTACATCAAACAACAATAACTTAGAAAAGAGGGAAGAATCTACCCACTGAAAATAGGCAAAGTGGCAAATTAAAATTCTATGCTTAACAGCTAAGAAAAACGAAAACAACAGTCCGGGGGTTGGGGGGGGTTCAATGTAAAATATAACAAGAATGGTGTCAATGAAACCACACCAACCACAACCTTTTTTATGCCATGGATCAATACAATTAACCAAGGGGTTAAGTCACCGGGACTGGACGGGATGTACCGCAGGCTACTGTGGAAAGCGAGGGAGGAGATTGCTGAGCCTCTGGCAATGATCTTTGCATCATCAATGAGGATGGCAGAGGTTTTGGAGGATTGGAGGGTTGTGGATGTTGTTCCTTTATTCAAGAAAGGGAGTAGGGATAGCCCAAGAAATTATAGGCCAGTGAGTCTTACTTCAGTGGTTGGTAGGTTGATGGAGAAGACCCTGAGAGGGAGGATTTATGAACATTTGGAGAGGCATAATATGATTAGGAATAGTCAGCATGGCTTTGTCAAAGGCAGGTCGTGCCTTATGAGCCTGATTGAATTTTTTGAGGATGTGACTAAACACATTGATGAAGGTAGAGCCGTAGATGTAGTGTATATGGATTTCAGCAAGGCATTTGGTAAGGTACCCCATGCAAGGCTTATTGAGAAAATAAGGAGGCATGGGATCCAAGGGGACATTGCTTTGTGGATCCAGAACTGGCTTACCCACAGAAGGCAAGGAGTGGTTGTAGAAAGGTCATATACTGCATGGTGGCCGATGACCAGTGGTGTGCCTCAGGGATCTGTTCTGTGACCCGTACTCTTGGTGATTTTTATAAATGACCTAGATGAGGAAGTGGAGGGATGGGTTAGTAAATTTGCTGATCACACAAAGGTTAGGGGTGTTGTGGATAGTGTGGAGGGCTGTCAGAGGTTACAATGGGACATTTTTAGGATGCAAAACTCGACTGAGAAATGGCAGATGGAGTTTAACCCAGATAAGTGTGAGGTGGTTCATTTTGGTAGGCCAAATATGATGGCAGAGTATAGCATTAATGGTAAGATTCTTGGCAGTGTGGAGGATCAGAGGGATCTTGGGATCCGAGTCCAAAGGATACTCAAAGCTGCTACGTAGATTGACTCTGTGGTTAGGAAAGCATACGGTGTATTAGCCTTCATCAATTGTGGGACTGAGTTTAAGCGTAGAGGTAATGTTGCAGCTATATAGGACCCTGGTCGGACCCCACTTGGAGTACTGTGCTCAATTCTGGTCGCCTCTGGAAGGATGTGGAAACCATAGAAAGGGTGCAGAGGAGATTTACAAGGATATTGCCTGGATTGGGAGCATGCCTTATGAGAATTAGTTGAGTGAACATGGCCTTTTTTTCTTGGAGCGACGAGGATGAGAGGTGACCTGATAGAGGTGTTCAAGATAATGAGAGGCATTGATTGTGTGGATAGTCAGAGGCTTTTCCTCAGGGCTGAAATGGCTGGCACGAGTTTTAAGGTGCTTGGAAGTAGGTTTTTACGCAAAGAGTGGTGAGTGCATGGAATGGGCTGCCAGCGGCGGCGGTGGAGGCGAATACGATAGGGTCTTTTAAGAGACTCCTGGATGGCTACATGGAGCTTAGAAAAATAGCGGGCTATGGATAAAGCCTATTTAGTTCTAAGGTTGTTCGGCACAGCTTTGTGGGCCGAAGGGCCTGTATTGTGCTGTAGGTTTTCTATGTTTCTATGTTTCTATATCCAGCTCTATATAAGTGGCAAGAATGCAATATATAGTAACAAAAATGTGTAATCTGGGGTAATTTCTGTCAGTTTGACCTTGTTCATACTATGCAAGAACTATACTACAAAAAAGAGCTTTGACCAGTGGTCATTCCGGACATTGGAGGTTTTGAGAAGAGGGGACTTCAATCAGGTCCACTGCTTGTGAACAAAAGGCAACAGCAGGTTGTTATGGCTAAAAAGAGCTTTGACCAGAGACTAATCGGCATTAGGGACTGATTAGTAGGAACAAATTAAAGGAAGGTAGGGGCAAGCACAGCGGCTATTTTCACAGAGCCTGTCCTCTGAGTGGGCAGAGTCAAAGCGGTGATCTTGAGGCCTTAACTCTTTGAGGCTTCGGTCAGAGAAAGCAAAAGAAAGAAAAGCTCAAGGTTAAGTTTTTTTCTCCTTCCCTTCTTTATATCTGTTCAGCTAGGACAGTAGAGATGCCAGGCAGTATAGTTGGATTCTCCTCTTGGGGGATATGGGAAGACAGGGAGGCCTCCAGTGTCCCTGACAACTACAGCTGGGAGAGGGGCATCCAGCTGCAGTTTCTAACAGTCCGCATTAAGGAGTTGGAGCTGGAACTGGATGAACTCCGGATCATTCAGGAGGCTGAGGGGGTGATAGATAGGACATATAGAGATGCAATTACACCCAAGGTGCAGGACAGAAGAGACAGTCAGGAAGGGGAAAGGGTTAAGGAGCCAGTACAGAGTACCCCTGTGGCTATCTCTCTCAACAACAGGCATATCACTTTAGATACTGTCAGGGTGGGGGGATGGGGTGACCAAACAGAGGAAAGTCACAGTGGTCGGGTCTCTGGAACTGAATCTGCCTCTGTGACTCAGAAAGGAAGGGGGAAGATGAGGCATATTATGGTGATAGGGGACTCGATAGTTAGGGGAACAGAATGGAGGTTCTGTGGGTGAGCACGGGATTCCCGGTTGGTATGTAGTCTCCCAGGTGCCAGGGTCTAGGCTATCTTGGATCGAGTACTCAGCACTCTTAAGTGAGATGGTGAACAGCCAAAGGTTGTGACTCATGTAGGTACCAATGACATGAGTAGGACGAGTGACGAGGTTCTGCATAGATAGTTAGGTGCTAAGTTGAAGGGCAGGACCTCCAGAGCTGCTATTTTTGGATTGCTACCTGTGCTAGTGAGGCCAGAACTAGGAAGATTGTACGGGAAGTTAGATTATTAGGAAGTGTGGCTAAGAAGTTGGTGTAGGAAGGAAGGCAAGGGAAGGTGGGACCTGTACAGAAGGAACAGTTTGTACCTGAACTGGAAGGGACTAATATTATTGCTAAGACAACTGCACTGCTCCAAAGACCACCATATGAGGTCATTCTTACCCTCAGCCATTTGACTCTAATACAAGTCAACCTACAGCCAGGGAAGTGAGGACACCCTCCTGTTAGACTGCTTGAGGTAACTTATTTTTTTATTCTTTCTTGCTTCTCTTCTAATATTTGTATATCTGTGTACTTGTAATACTACCTTGACACTGTAATTTCCTTTGCAATCAATAAAGTATCTGTCTATCTATCTATCCCAGAAGGAGGGTTTGTTAATGCTACATGGTGAGGTTTAAACTAAAGTTGCAAGGTGGATGGGAACCAGAGTGCCAGAACAGTTAGTGGTGAGGTTTTAGAGGCAGGTGTTGGTAAGACCTCAGGCAAAATTAGGAATCAAAAGTTGGATGATGGTGCGTCTATTGTCCTGAGCTGTGTATATTCCAATGCAAGAAGTATTGTAGGAAAGTTGGATAATAGTGCTGAAGATTAGGTAGCTGGTTTACAAACAGAGGCAATGTGTAGTGAGGAGAGGCTGTTGAAAGGGCAAAATTGCAGTCAACAAGATGAGTTGCAATGTAAAAGGAAGACAAAATCAAAAAAGGTGAATACAGGACTGAAGGTGTTATACGAGGGGTGATTGATAAGTTTGCGGCCTAAGGTAGAAGGAGTCAATTTTAGAAAACCTAGCAAATATATTTTTCCTACTTTTACACACTTAGTCCAGCAGTTGTGGAGCATACGGATCCCTTCTTTGTAGAAGTCGGCGTCTTGGACCACAGCAGGGGTGATTAAGTTTGTGGCCTAAAGTAGAAGGAGATGAGGAGAAACTTCAAACTTTCTGCACTTATCAATCACCTTTGCTGTGGACCACTTCTACAAAGAAGGGATCTGTATGTTCCACGACCGCTGGACAAAGTGTGTACATGTAGGAGGGAACTATGTTGAAAAATAAATGTACCAGGTTTTCTAAAACTGACTCCTTCTACCTTAGGCCACGAACTTATCAATCACCCCTTGTACTTGAATGTGCACAGTATATGGAATAAGGTAGATGGACTTGTAGCACAGTTGTAGATTGGCATGTATGATGTCGTAGTCATCACTGAATCATGGTTGAAAGAAGATTATAGCTGGGAGCATAATGTCCAAGGATACACATTGTATTGAAATGACAGGCAGGAAGGCAGAGCAGGTGGCATTGCTCTGTTGGTAAAAAATGAAATCAAATCATTAGAAAGAAATTACAAAGGGATGGAAGGTGATGAATCATTGTGGATAGAGCTCAGGAACTGCAAGGGTAAAAAGATCCTGATGGGAGTTATACACAGACTCCCAGACAGTAGTAAAGATGTGGTCTACAAATGCAAGTAAATTGGGAAGCTAAAGTCAGATGTATCGGTACTACAGTGGAGTAAAGGCAATTACAGAGGCATGAGAGAGGGATCGGCCAGAATTGATTGAAAAAGAACACTGGCAGGGATAACAGCAGAGCAGCAATGGCTGGAATGACTGTCTGAAATTCAGAAGGCACAGGATATATACAGTGGCATGCAAAGGTTACGGCACCCCTGGTCAAAATTTCTGTTACTATGAATAGCTAAGCGAGTAAAAGATGACCTGACTTCCAAAAGGCATAAAGTTAAAAATGACACATTTCTTTAATATTTTAAGCAAGATTACTTTTTTATTTCTATCTTTTACAGTTTCAAAATAACAAAAAAGGAAAAGGGCCGGAAGCAAAAGTTTGGGCACCCTGCATGGTCAGTACTTAGTAACACCCACTTTGGCAAGTCTCACAGCTTGTAAACGGTTTTTGTAGCCAGCTAAGAGTCTTTCAATTCTTGTTTGGGAGATTTTCGCCCATTCCTCCTTGCAAAAAGCTTTGAGTTCTGTGAGATTCTTGGACCGTCTTGCATGCATTGCTCTTTTGAGGTCTATCCACAGATTTTTGTTGATGTTTAGGTCGGAGGACTGTGAGGGCCATAGCAAAACCTTCAGCTTGCGCCTCTTGAGGTAGTCCATTGCGGATTTTGAGATGTGTTTAGGATCATTATCCTGTTGTAGAAGCCATCCTCTTTTCATCTTCAGCTTTTTTACAGATGTGATGCTTGCTTCCAGAATTTGCTGGTATTTAATTGAATTCATTCTTCCCTCTACCAGTGAAATGTTCCCCATGCCACTGGCTGCCACACAAGCCCAAAGCATGATCGATCCACCCCCGTGCTTAACAGTTGGAGAGGTATTCTTTTCTTTTTTTTAAATTTTATTTTTATTTGGATAAGGAATTCACAAGTATCATGTACTTTTTTCACATGTATAACCTTTTCCATTTTTTTATATGTATAAAACTATAATTATTTATACATTCTTAAGTACACATTGAGATGATATAAAAAGAAATTAGACACTTAAATAGATAATTATGTACAGCGGAAACTAATCTATTAGGCTAAGTAATGGTATTAATTGTTAAGAAAAATAGTAATAATAGTGGATTAGTAATAGTTTCCATATATCTCTTCTGGATCATTTCTTCTGGTCCAAAATGTTGTATGTAAGCCTATGTAACAACCATTGTAGGTGTTTATATCCTAACTTGTTCATACTTGCTCCTGTCCCCAAACATAATTATCCAATCCCTATGTACTTATTTACTTAATTTTATCATTTTTTATCCCTTACCCAAATCTTTTCCTTTACTTGTATTAATTCTCTATTTTCCAAAAAAAGAACAAAAACAGTAAACATTTAGACTAGAGGTGCTTACCTTAGCAATATTACTGTGTTGATGAGAAGAGCAGTATAAATCATTAGGAGAGTCATCTAAAGTCTGCTCGCATTGGGGTTATATATTCAATCCATTTATTCCAGATTTGATAAAATTTTTCTTTTTGAATTCTCAGGGAGTAAGTCAATTTTTCCATTTTAAATATTTCCAAGATAATTTCGTGCCAATCTTCTAATGTAGGTGGTATTGGATTTAGCCACTTTCTAGTGATTGATTTCTTACTTGCCGCTAAAAGGGCCTGCAGCAACTTTATATCTTCCTTCTGTTCAAGAAACAATACATGCCCCAAATAGAGCGTCTCAAAGTTCAGAGGTATCTGGGTCCTAAGTACCTTAACTAATGTTCTATGAATACCTTCCCAATATACACTTAATTTAGGAGAATCCCAGAAAATATGGAAATGATTTGCCTCCTTGGAGCCACACCTTCTCCAACATGTCACGTTTGTATCTTTATATTTTTCCTGATATGGGGTCTTGAAGTATCTTATAATATTTTTCCAACAATGTTCTCTCCAAGTCAAAGAATTAGTCGAGGACCATTGAAAGCTGCAGATTTTCCCCCAAGCCTCCTCTGAAAGTACCAACCCCACTTCTTTCTCCCACTTCTCTTTAATATGCAATGTGTTTACATTTTTAGCATGGGAGAGTGCATTATATAATCAAGAAACTGATTTGCTAGGTATTGAACCGCAAGCCAAATTAAGAATCTTGAAAAATTCTAATTCTACTGTTGATAGGTCTGTATATCTACAACTCTGGTTAACATAATTTCGTACTTGAAGGTACCTAAAAAAGTCATTGTGTTCTAGGCCATGTTTGTCCTGCAGGATTTGGAAACTTTGTAATACTCTTCTATGTATAAATGAGAAGTAGGTTGTAAGACCTTTCTTTATCCATAGTTCAAATCTTATATCTCCTCTGTTGGGAAGGAATTCGGTATCATATACACACCATCTGAAAAGTTTTAACATGTTATTAATTCCACATGAATTAACCACCCTCTGCCATACTTTTAATGTAAGATTTATCCAACTGTTTTTAAATTTTTCCAATTGGGCCATCAATCGTTTGTCAGCTATTGAGGCCTGTAGAGGAAAACTGTCAACCAATCCAAATTCTATTTCCTTCCATCTAGCCTTATATTCCCTATTACACTAATATAACAGAGGGGTTATCTGTGAGGCATAAAAATAATTTCTCAGGCAAGGAAGAACCATACCTCCTCCTTCCTTCCCTAACTGTTATATCGAATTCTAGGTTTCTTTCCTTGCCAAATGAAGCGGGAAATCCATTTGTCCCATTCCCTGAATTGATTATCATCCACCTCCACAGGTAAAGTATGGAAAAGATACAGTAACCGAGGAAGAACATTCATTTTTATAGTATTTATCCTTGAATTTAAACTTAATAAGGGGATAAGATTCCATCTATGCATACCTGCTTTTATCTCTGAGATTAATGGCCCATAATTTACCTGTGACAGCGTTGAAAGATCCTTTGGCAGGGTTATTCCTAAATACTTTAATGATTTAGCTTCCCACTTAAGATCATATGTATCCTGCAATTTTTTGGATGGTGTATAATTTAGGGACATAACCTGCGTTTTCTTTACATTTATTTTATAACCTGATATTTTCCCAAAGTCATCCAACAGTGTAAACAATCCTATAAATGATTTTTCTGGTTCACTCAGATAGACTAAAACATCATCTGCGCATAACGCCACTTTCTGTTCAATCCCTGCCACCTTGATACCTCTTATGATTTCGCTCTATCTTATTAGTTGGGCAAACAGTTCAATATAGAGCGCGAGAAGGAGAGGAGAAATTGGGCATCCCTGTCTAGTGTCTCTTTCTAAAATAAAGGAGTCAGAGAGGTCCCCATTTATCTTAATTTGAGCTGTAGGGCTGTCATATAGAGTCCGAATTACTTTAATAAACTTTTTTTGAAAGCCGAACCTTCCTAACATTCTGTATAGGAATGCCCAACTAACCGAATCAAAAGCTTTCTCAGCATCTAATCCTACTACCATTGTCTCTGTCTGGTTCTTATTAACTTGTTCTAATATGTGTAGAGTTCTCCTCATGTTGTCCTGTGTTTGTCTTTGTTGAATAAATCCAGCCTGGTCTAAATGGATTAGGCCAGGTAAGAGCTTTTCCAATCTGCACGCTAATATAAATGTAAATAGTTTGTAATCTAAATTAAGAACACTAATTGGCCGATAATTGCCACATTCTAATTTATCTTTACCCTCTTTAGGAATAACTGAAATAATCGCTTCTCTCCAGGAAGGTGGAGTTTCTCTTCTCTGCAAGATCCAATTAAAGGTGTTAAGTAGTAATGGGGCTAACTGTGACTTCAGGGACTTGTACCACTCTGAGGTAAACCCATCAGAACCCGGGGACTTTCCAGCCTTTAACCTAGAGATGGCCACGTTCAGTTCTTTGGCAGTTACTGGTTCTAATAGACTTTCATTTTGTAAATCTGTAAGTTTAGGTAGATCTAAAGAAATCAATAAACTGTCTATATAGGGCTCATTGGAGGCCCGGGGTTGGGAGTACAGCTCTCGATAATATGTTTCAAAACTCTCTTGAATTTTCCCTATTGTACTCTCCACAAGCTTTGTCTTTGGATTCTTTATTTTATGAATTGTATTGTCTGCTTGTTGTTTTCGTAATTTATATGCTAATAATCTAGCTGATTTACCTCCTACTTCATACTTCTTTTGTCTCAGGTAAAGAAAATTTCTTTGAGTTTCCAACGTATAAATATCGTCAATTTCACTTTGCAATTTCCTAACTTCCTGTTTTAAATTTGAATTACTTTTGTTGCTATCTACAACTTGAAGTTGTTTTAATTTTCCTTGAAGGTCTGCTAATTTTTGTGCATTGATTTTTTTCATGTGAGTGGTAATGGAAATAATTTTCCCTCTCAGTACAGCTTTCAATGTATCCCATAAGATCACTGGTGATGTTTCTCCCATGTCATTAAGGTCTAGGTATTCTTTGATTTCTCCCCTTAATCTCTCCATTATTTTCAGGTTATTGAGTATATGTGAGTTTAGCATCCATAGTGTTTTCCTCATTTTCCTTTCCAGGATTAGAGACATAGAGACTGGGCTATGATCTGACAGATCAATTGTTGCAATATTACAGTTTTTTATCCTGAGTCTATCTGTATTAAAGATAAAGAAATAGTCTATCCTTGAATAGGCTGAATGAGGGAAAGAGTAATGTGTATAATCTTTACTAGTGGGGTGTAATTCCCTCCACACATCTATAATTCCCAACTCCTCCATCAATAAATTCATTTTCCGAGTCAGATTTATTCTGAGTAACTATTCTTGAAGAATCTAATATAGGATTTAATCTAATATTAAAATCCCCTCCACAAATTACTACCCCTTGAGCACTGACTGTTAGGTCAAAAATGTGTCTATAAAATGACCATTCACAACCTGGAGGAGCATAAGCATTCAGCAATGTTATTTCTGTACCTTCTATTCTTCCTGTAATTTTTACAAACCTTCCAGTCTCTTTCTTTAGTCTCTGAAATATGTTCATAATTAAGAGTACTTGATATTAAAGTAGCTACCCTTCTTTTGTGGCTCAATTTATATGATGAATAAAATACATGCTTAAAGCCCATTCTTTTTAATTTTCCATGTTCAGATTGGCTCATATGTGTTTCCTGGAGGAAAGCTACTTGTGCCCTCTCTTTTTTCAATTTGGACATAATCTTATTTCTTTTAATTGGATTCAAAACCCCATTAACGTTATAGGAAATTATTTTTACCAATTCAATTTGCATTTTTCTCTAGTAGAAAAAAAACACTCTCCTTTTCTAACCAAACAGTAGGCAATCCCTTCTCAACAGTAAACCAAAACATATAACCACACCCTAGACATTTTTAAACGTATAACATTTGAAAGTTTTTCCCGACTTCCCACAGTGAGGCCTGAGCACCGACCCGCCTCAGTTCAGAGGGATAACCTTTATCTTCACCCTGTGTTAGAGGGCCCTCAGCAGTTTGAATAATCATAGAGAATTTTCTCCTATTTATGTCTCGACCATATTGCTATCATTCAAGTTATTCCGTCTAGTTTATCTTCAGATACCAGCTTTCATTTTACCTTTAAGTCCGATTTACTCTTTTCAGTCATTTCTCTTAATTAGTCTGTATTCTCTGTACATTCGCGTCTGAATATTTGCAGCTTTTCCTTGTAGTGACACTCTGGTTCGTGTGGAGCGTCCTCGCCCCACTGACTGTCACGACTTCTGCTGAATCCTCTTCAGTAGTGACTCCGGTTGGGTGATAACTTTAATAGGTAGTCCCTGGTCTGCCAGGTCCAACATTGCCTCCTCCACCATAGCGTAAGTTTTTGTCCCTTCATCGTAAAAGACTTTCAGCCAAGCTGGATACAGGGTCTGAAATCTGATGTTGTTTTCCTTCAGGACCCTCCGTGTTTCTGCATATTCCTTCCGTCTGGCAAGGATCCTCGGTGAGTATTCGTGGTCTAAACTGATTCTACAGTTGCTTCACATGAAACCTTTCTTTTGCCATGCCTGTTTAAGCACCCCTTCCTTCGTTCTGTAACTGAGAAATCTGACCAGAATCGATCTGGGCTGGGCGCCTGCCGGAGGCTGTGGTGCCAAAGCGCGGTGAGCCCTTTCTATCTCTAGGTCTTTTGCGGCCGGTATATCAAGGTTCTCTCTAAGCAGCTTCTCCACAAAGGGAATCATCAATCCGGGTTTACCTTCAGTTCCTTCGGGAACTCTGTAGATCCTCACATTTTCCCTTCTTGAGCAGCCTTCTTGGTCTATGAGCTTCCACTGGAGCTGTTCTTGCAGCTTTAGCATTTCTGCTATCACTGCCTCTGCGTTTTGTAGCTTCTCTTCAATTCCAACAATCCTCGCTTTGGCTTCTTCTATCCTCGAGTTAGTTTTTACTATTTCTCCTTTAATGTCCTCCAGCTGTTTGTTGTTATCTCGTTGGAACTCATGAATCTCTCCGAGAATCACAGACAGAGTCACCGATTCCTCCTCATTATCTCCGTCCTGGCTTGCCGTGGGGGAGCTAGGCCCATCGCCTTGCTGCATCTCTTTATGTTTATCAGCCTTCGGAGCGGACTTTTTAATCTTGTTCTTAGACATCATCCTTGCCCCTTTTATTAATATAGTTATACAATATTAAGTGTTCGTCTAAATTCGATTTTGGGGCAGTTTACCTTTTTTTTGGCTGAGAGATCTTTTCCTTACGCGGCCATTCCCTTGATGACCCAGAAGTCCTGAGAGGTATTCTTTTCTTGAAATTCTGCACCCTTTTTTCTCCAAACATACCTTTGCTCATTGCAGCCAAGAAGTTCTATTATAACCTCATTAGGCCACAGGACTTCTTTCCAAAATGCATCAGGCTTGTTTAGATATTCTTTTGCAAACTTCTGACGTTGAATTTTGTAGTGAGGACGCAGGAAAGGTTTTCTTCTGATAACTCTTCCATGAAGGTCATATTTGTGCAGGTGTTGCTGTACAGTAGAACAGTGCACCACCACTCCAGAGTCTGCTAACTCCTCCTGAAGGTCTTTTGCTGTCAAACAGGGGTTTTGATTTGCCTTTCTAGCAATCCTACAAGCAGTTCTCTCGGAAAGTTTTCTTCGTCTTCCAGATCTCAACTTGACCTCTACCATTCCTGTTAATTGCCATTTCTTAATTACATTATGAACTGAGGAAATGGCTACCTGAAAACGCTTTGCTATCTTCTTATAGCCTTCTCCTGCTTTGTGGGCATCAATTATTTTAATTTTCAGGGTGCCAGACAGCTGTCTAGAGGAGTCCATGGCTGCTGATTGTTGGGACAAGGTTTGAGGAGTCAGGGTATTTACAAAGCTTTGAAATTTGCATAATCTGGCCTTTCCTAACGATGATTCCTAACAAGCCATAGCCCCAACAAGCTAATTAAGGTCTGAGACCTTAGTAAAAGTTATCTGAGAGCTCAAATCTCTTGGGGTGCCCAAACTTTTGCATACCACAGTACATCCCAAAGAGGAAGAAGTATTTTAAAGTAAAGATGACAGTCATGGCTAGCAAGAGAAGTCAAAGCCAACATAAAAGTCAAAATTGGGCATATAATAGAGCAAAAATTACGGGGAAGTTAGAGAGTTGAGGAGTTTTTAAAAACCCACAAAGGCAACTAAAAAGTCATTAAGAAGATAAAGATGGAATATTAAAGTAAGCTAACGAATAATATTAACGAGGATACCAAAAGTTTCTTCAGATACATAAAGCGTAAAACAGAGATGAGTGGATATTGGACCGCTGGAAAATGAGGCTAGAGAATTAGTAATGGAAGACAAGTAAATGGCAGATGAACTGAATGGATATTTTGCATCAGTCTTTACTTTGGAAGTTCCAGGTGTCAGGGGCATGAAGTGTGTGAAGTTACCATAACTAGAGAGGAGGTTCTTGGAAAACTAAAAGGGTTGAAAGTAGATAAGTCACTTGGACCAGATGGTGTACACCACAATTTTCTGACAGAGGAGGCTGAAGAGATCATGAAGGCATTACTAATGATCTTTCAAGAATCACTAGAATCTGGAATGGCTCCAGAAGACTGAAAAATTGCAAATGTCCTTCCACTCTTCAAGAAGGGAGAGAGGCAGAATAAAGGAAACTATAGGCCAGTATAACATCCTTCCTGTGGTGAGGCGACCAGAACTGAGCACAGTACTCTAAGTGGTGTCTGACCAGGGTCCTATATAGCTGCAACATTACCTCTCGGCTCCTAAACTCAGTCCCACAGTTGATGAAGGCCAATGCACCATATGCTTTCTTCACCACAGAGTCAACCTGTGCAGCAGCTTTGAGTGTCCTATGGTCTCAGGCCCCAAGATCCCTCTGATCCCCCACACTGCCAAGAGTTTTACATTAATACTCCAAACACCATTTACGGAAAAGTTGGGATATTTTCCAAAATGCAATAAAAACAAAAATTTGTGATATGTTAATTCATGTGAACCTTTATTTAACTGACAAAAGTACAAAGAAAAGATTTTCAATAGTTTTACTGACCAAATTAATTGTATTTTGTAAACATACACAACTTTAGAATTTGATGGCTGCAACACACTCAACAAAAGTTGGGACAGAGTTAAAATAAGATTGAGAAGTGCACAGAATATTCAAGTAACACCGGTTTGGAAGTCTCCACATTAAGCAGGCTAATTGGTAGCAGGTGAGGTATAATGACTGGGTATAAAAGTAGCGTCCATCAAAGGCTCAGTCTTTGCAAGCAAGGATGGGTCGTGGCTCACCCCTTTATGCCAAAATTCGTGACAGAATTGTTCGTTAGTCAAAAGGAACATTTCTCAATGCAAGATTGCAGAGATTTTAGGTCTTTCAACATCTACAGTACATAATGTTGTGAAAAGATTCAGAGAATTCAGAGATATCTCAGTGCGTAAAGGGCAAAGTCGGAAACCACCGTTGAATGCGTGTGATCTTCGAGCCCTCAGGCAGCACTGCCTAAGAAACCATCATGCTACTGTGACAATTATAGCCACCTGGGCTCGGGAGTACTTCGGAAAACCATTGTCACTCAACACAGTCCGTCGCTGCATCCAGAAATGCAACTTGAAACTGTATTACGCAAGGAGGAAGTCATACATCAACTCTATGCAGAAACGCCGGCGAGTTCTCTGGGCCCGAGCTCATCTCAGATGGACCGAAAGACTGTGGAACCGTGTGCTGTGGTCAGATGAGTCCACATTTCAGCTAGTTTTCGGAAAAAACGGGCGTCGAGTTCTCTGTGCTAAAGATGAAAACGACCATCCAGATTGTTATCAGCGAAAGGTGCAAAAGCCAACATCTGTGATGGTATGGGGGTGCATCAGTGCCCACGGCATGGGTGAGTTGCATGTATGTGAAGGTACTATTGACTCTGAGGTGTATATTAGGATTTTAGAGAGACATATGTTGCCATCAAGGTGACGTTTCTTCCCGGGACGTCCATGCAGGACAATGCCAGACCACATTCTGCAAGGGCTACAACAGCGTGGCTTTGTAGACACAGAGTGCGTGTGCTTGACTGGCCTGCTGCCAGTCCAGATCTATCTCCTATTGAAAATGTATAGCACATCATGAAGAGGAGAATCAGATAACGGAGACCACGGTCTGTTGAGCAGCTGAAGTCTTATATCAAGCAAGAATGGACAAAATTTCCAATTGCAAATCTACTACAATTAGTATCCTCAGTTCCAAAACCATTAAAACTTGTTATTAAAAGGAAAGGTGATGTAACACAATGGTGAACATGCCTCTGTCCCAACTTTTGTTGAGTGTGTTACAGCCATCAAATTCTAAATTTGTGTATGTTTACAAAATACAATTAAGTTGGTCAGTAAAACTATTGAAAATCTTTTCTTTGTACTTTTGTCAGTTAAATAAAGGCTCGTGTGAATTAACATATCATAGATTTTTGTTTTTATTGCATTTTGGAAAATATCCCAACTTTTCTGGAAATGGGGTTTGTATATTCACCCATCATATTTGACCTACCAAAATGAACCACTTCAGATTAACTGGGTTGAACTCCATCTGCCACTTCTCAGCCCAGTTTTACATCCTATCAATGTCCCGCTGTAACCTCTGAAAGCCCTCCACACTATCCACAATACCCCAACCTTTGTGTTATCAGCAAACTTACTAACCCATTCCTCCACTTCCTCATCCAGGACATCCATAAAAATCACCAGGAGTAGGGGTCCCAGAACAGATCCCTGAGGCACACCATGGTGACTGACCTCCATGCAGAATATGACCCATCTACAACCACACTTTGCCTTCTGTGGGCAAACCAGTTCTGGATCCACAAAGCAATGTCCCCTTGGATCCCATGCCTCCTTACTTTCTCAATAAGCCTGGCATGGGGTACTTTGTCAAATGCCTTGCTGAAATTCATATCCACTACATCTGAAGCAGTGGCTGATTGGCTGGAGACAAAGATTAGCAATAAAGGGAGCCACTTTTGTTTAGATGCCAGTTGACTAGTAGTTTTCCACAGAGATCTGTGTTGAAACTGTTTTTTTTTACTCTATATGTCAATGATTTGAATGATGGAATTGATGGCTTTTTGCAAAGTTTGCAGATGATATGAAGATGGGGGGGCAGATAGTTTTGAAGAAGTAGAGGCTACAGAAGGACTTAGATTAGAAGAATGAGCAAAGAAGTGGTGGGTGGAATACAGTGTTGGGAAGTGTATGGTCATGCATTTTAGTAGAAGAAATGAAAGGGTTGACTATTTTCTGAATGGAGAGAAAGTACAAAAATCTGACATGCAAAAGGACTTGGGAGACCTTGTGCAGGATTCCCTAATTTACAGGTTGAACCTGTAGTGAGGAAGACAAATGCAATGTTAGCATTCATTTCAAGAGAACTAGAATATAAACACAAGGATGTAATGTTGAGACATTATAAAGCACTGGTGAGGCCTCACTTGGAGTATTGTGAGTACTTTTAGGCCCCTTATCTTCGAAAGGATGTGCTGAAAATGGAGAGGGTTCAAAGGAGGTTTATGAAAATTATTCCAGGATTGAATGGCTTGTCATATGAAGAGTGTTTGATTGCTCTGGGCCTGTATTCACTAGAACTCAGAAGAATAAGTGGTGACTTCATTAAAACTTATCGAATGGTGAAAAGTCTCAATAGAGTGGATATGGAGAGGATGTTTCTTATGTTGGAAGAGTCTAAGACCAGAGGTCACAGCCTCAAAAGGACGTCCTTTTAGAATGATAAGGAAGAATTTCTTTAGCCAGAGAGTGGTGAATCTGTGGAATTCTTTGCCACAGGCAGCTGTGGAGGCCAAGTCTTTATATTTAAGGCAAAGGTTGATAGATTCTTGATTGGTCAGGGGATGAAGGGATACGGGGAGAAGGCAAGAGACTGGGGCTGAGAGGAAAATTGGATCAGCCATAATGAAGTGGCGGAGCAGGCTAGATGGGTCAAGTGGCCTAATTCTGCTCCCATATCTTATGGACTTATGGTCATGCATAGATGTTACTACATCCAGCATGGCTATCCAGAATGAAAGAAGAATATAAAATTTTAGAAATCAGAGTGATAGAGCACAACAGCAGGTCCTTCAGCCCATCTATACTCTGTGTCAAAATATGAATCTGCCTAATCCTAACCCACACCAGGACCATAGCCCTCGATACCCTTCCCATCCACGTACTTTTTCAACTTCCTCTTAAATGCTGAAAACGAACCCGCATCCACCATTTCCTCTGGCAGCTCCTTCCATAACCTCACCACCCTCTGAGTGAAAAGGTTTTCCCTCATGTTTCTCTTAAACATTTTGTTGCACATTGTGCCAGCACACCGCAGCAAATTCATAATACATGTAAATTTATATGGTGAATAAAGTTGATCCTTGATAACATCAAGCTGTTGTTCTCCTTAATATGAACACTCTGTTGCTGGTCACTTAATTTAACCGGAGGAAAGAAGATTTATAGTGAATTTGGTCTTTAAAATGTTAAAAGACTTTGATAATGTTAGATATAATAAAGCTATTGGTCTGAGAGAACAAAATAGGACAGGTACATATTTAGCAAACCTCAAACAATGTTAGACATGAGATGAGATCTGTATTCTCAATAGAATGTAGAGTCTATGCATTTTATTATCGATGTAGGAGATAAAATCAATTGACTCCTATGAAAACTAAAGCCTGAAAAAATATTTTGATGGACAATGGAATTGAAAACACTATTATTTGATCATTTATTTTTATCTGCTAAATATGGTTAGATAATCAAATATTTGACAGAAGTTAATGGGCCTTTGCTTCTGTGGTTCAGAACTTCATCTAAGTAACAAACACCATGAATTTTCACTGCAATTATTTATCCATCAGGGGTTCCCAACCTGGGATTCACAGACCCTTCAGTTGATGGTAGACTCATAGAACACAGAACATAGAATAGTACAGCACATTACAGGCCCTTCGGCCCACAACGTTGTGCCGACCCTCAAACCCTGCCTCCCATATAACCCCCCACCTTAAATTCCTCCATATACCTGTCTAATAGACTGTTAAACTTCACTAGTGTATCTGCCTCCACCACTGACTCAGGCAGTGCATTCCACACACCAACCACTCTCTGAGTAAAGAAACTTCCTCTAATATCCCCCTTGAACTTCCCACCCCTTACCTTAAAGCCATGTCCTCTTGTATTGAGCAGTGGTGCCCTGGGGAAGCGGCGCTGGCTGTCCACTCTATCTATTCCTCTTAATATCTTGTACACCTCTATCATATCTCCTCTCACCCTCCTTCTCTCCAAAGAGTAAAGCCCTAGCTCCCTTAATCTCTGATCATAATCCATACTCTATAAACCAGGCAGCATCCTGGTAAATCTCCTCTGTACCCTTTCCAATGCTTCCACATCCTTCCTATCGTGAGGCGACCAGAACTGGACACAGTACTCCAAGTGTGGCCTAACCAGATTTCTTAACTACCCTATCCACCTGTGAGGCAACTTTCAGGGATCTGTGGACATGTACCCCCAGACCCCTCTGCCCCTCCACACTACCAAGTATCCTGCCATTTACTTTGTACTCTGCCATGGAGTTTGTCCTTCCAAAGTGTACCATCTCACACTTCTCCAGGTTGAACTCCATCTGCCACTCCTCAGCCCACTTCTGCATCTTATCAATGTCCCTCTGCAATCTTCGACAATCCTCAACACTATCTACAACACCACCAACCTTTGTATCATCTGCAAATTTGCCAACCCACCCTTCTACCCCAACATCCAGGTCGTTAATAAAAATCACGAAAAGTAGAGGTCCCAGAACAGATCCTTGTGACACCACTAGTCACACCGCTCCACTCTGAATGTACTACCTCCACCACTACCCTCTGACTTCTGCAGGCAGGCCAATTCTGAATCTACCTGGCCAAACTTCCCTGGATCCCATGCCTTCTGACTTACTGAATAAGCCTACCGTGTGGAACCTTGTCAGATGCCTTACTAAAATCCATATAGATCACATCCACTGCACTACCCTCATCTATATGCCTGGTCACCTCCTCAAATAACTCTATCAGGCTTGTTAGACATGATCTGCCCTTCACAAAGCCATGCTGACTGTCCCTGATTAGACCATGATTCTCTAAATGCCCATAGATCCTATCTCTGAGAATCTTTTCCAACAGCTTTCCCACTACAGACGTAAGGCTCACTGGTCTATAATTACCCGGATTATCCCTACTACCTTTTTTGAACAAGGGGACAACATTTGATTCCCTCCAATCCTCCGGTACCATTCCTGCAGACAACGAGGACATAAAGATCCTAGCCAGTGGCTCAGCAATCTCTTCCCTCGCCTTGTGGAGCAGCCTGGGGAATATTCCATCAGGCTCCGGCGACTTGGTGAAGAAATGACAGGTCAACTGATTCAGTGTGCTGCTTGCATGATGTGGGAGGTCAGGGATGTTGACGGTGCCTCTGGCTGCTAGAAATGTGGAAAGTGTGTACCCAGGTTCAGCTCATGAAGGACTGTGTTGAGGCACTGGAGGGGCAACTGGATGACCTCAGGTTCATCCGGGAAACAGATATTTTTCTGGACAGGACCTGCAGCGAGATCATAACACTGAAGATACAGGAGGAGAGAATGGGGGCAACGATGAGGAAGGGATGGATGCTTGGAGTACAGGAGACCCCGGGGGATGTGCCTCTTGAAAACAGGTTCACCCTCTTGGAAGCTGTCGGGACAGAAGACAGTGCCAGTCTGAGAGGCGGATGGGTCTGTGAGTCAAAAATTGGTGCTGAAACAAAGCTGAAGAGACAGACGTCAGGCAGAGCCGTGGTAGTAGGGGACTCCATAGTGAGAGGTACAGAAGGGGGTTTCTGCGGCAACAGGCGGGATTTAAGGATGGTGTGTTGCCTCCCTGGTGCCAGGATCCAGGACATCACGGATCGATTGCAGGGCATCCTCAAGGGAGAAGGTGATCAGCCGGAGGTGGTGGTGCATGTAGGTACAAATGAAGTTGGGAAGAAGATAAGAGACATTTTGCAGCGTGTCTACAGAGAACTCGGAAGAATGCTGAAAAGCAGGACCTCCAGGGTGGTTATCTTGGGTTTGCTTCCAGTTCCTTGTGCTGGAGAGGACAGGAACAGGGAGATAGGGGATCTGAATGTGTGGCTGAGGAGCTGGTGTGGGAAGCAGGGATTTAGATTCTTGGACCACTGGGATCTGTTTTGGGGTAAGGATGAATTGTACCGAAGGGACGGATTGCACCTTAACAGACGGGGGACCAACATTCTGGCAGGCAGGTTTGCCACTGCTACACGGGTGTGTTTAAACTAAGTAGTGGGGGGGAGGGGATGAACTGGAAATATAAGGATGGAGTTAAAGGGAAAGAAAGAATAAGAAAAGTTAAGAAAGACAACAGAATTAAAGGGGCAGAAACCTCAGGAAGGGATCAGAGAGTATGGCCAAGTGCAATAGGTGAGGGGAGTAAAAGTATTACTTTAAAAGGATTAAAACTATTATATATGAATGCACAGAGTATAAGAAATAAAGTGGATGAGCTCTAGACTCAGTTGGAAATTGGCAAGTATGATGTTGTGGGAATAACAGAGACATGGCTACAAGAGGACCAGGGCTAGGAAATGAATATTCAGGGATATACATCCTATCGAAAGGACAGACAGGTTGGCAGAGGGGTTGGGGTGGCTCTGTTGGTGAAGAATGAAAATCAGTCACTTGCGAGGGGGGACATAGAATCAGGAGATGTAGAGTCAGTAAGGATAGAACTGAGAAACTGTAAGGGCACAAAAGACCCTGATGGGAATTATCTACAGGCCCTCAAACAGTAGCCTGGATATAGGGTGCGTTAAATCAAGAGTTAAAATTGGCACGTCGCAAAGGTAATTCTACGGTTGTTATGGGGGATTTCAACATGCAGGTAGACTGGGAAAATCAGGTTGGTACTGGACCCCAAGAAAGGGAGTTTATGGAATGCCTCAGAGATGGATTCTTAGAGCAGTTTGTATTAGAGCCTACCAGGGAGAAGGCAATTCTGGATTTAGTGTTGTGTAATGAGCCAGGTTTGATAAGGGAACTCAAGGTAAAGAAGCCATTAGGAGGTAATGACCATAATATGATAAGTTTTAATCTACAATTTGAGAGGGAGAAGGGAAGATCGCAAGTGTCATTATTACAGTTGAACAAAGGGGACTATGGACCCATGAGGGAGGAGCTGGCCAAAGTTGACTGGAAAGATACCTTAGCAGGGATGACAGTGGAACAACAATGGCAGGTACTTCTGGGAATAATACAGAAGGTGCAGGATCAGTTCATTCCAAAGAGGAAGAAAGATTCTAAGGGGAGTAAGGGGCAACCGTGGATGACAAGGGAGGTCAAGGACAGTATAAAAATAAAAGAGAGGAAGTATAACATAGCAAGGATGAGTGGGAAGCCAGAGGATTGGGAGACTTTTAAGGAGCAACAGAAGATAACTAAAAAGGCAATACAGGGGGAACAGATGAGGTACGAAGGCAAGCTAGCCAAGAATATAAAGGAGGATAGTAAAAGCTTCTTTAGGTATGTGAAGAGGAAAAAATTAGATAAGACCAAAGTTGGGCCCTTGAAGACAGAAACAGGTGAAATTATTATGGGGAACAAGGAAATGGCAGACAAGCTGAACAGGTACTTTGGATCTGTCTTCACTGGGGAAGACACAAACAATCTCCCAGATGTAATAGTGGCCAGAGGACCTAGGATAACAGAGGAACTTAAGGAAATTTGCATCAGGCAGAAAATGGTGTTGGGTAAACTGATGGGACTGAAGGTTGATAAATCCCCAGGGCCTGATGGTCTGCAGGGTACTTAAGGAGGTGGCTCTAGAAATCGTGGACGCATCGGTAATCATTTTCCAATGTTCTATAGATTCAGGATCAGTTCCTGCGGATTGGAGGGTCATTAATGTTATCTCACTTTTTAAGAAAGGAGGGAGAGAGAAAACAGGCAATTATAGATCAGTTAGTCTGACATCAGTGGTGGGGAAGATGTTGGAATCAATTATAAAAGATGAAATAGTGGCATATTTGGATAGCAGTGGCAGGATAGGTCTGAGTCAGCATAGATCTAGGAAGGGGAAATCATGCTTGACTAATCTTCTGGAATTTTTTGAGAATGTAACAATGAAAATGGACATGGAAAAGCCAGTGGATGCAGTGTACCTGGACTTTCAGAAAGCCTTTGATAAGGTCCCACATAGGAGGTTAGTGTGCAAAATTAGAGCAAATGGTATTGGGGTTAGGGTACTGACATGGATAGAAAATTGGTTGGCAGACAGGAGACAAAGAGTAGGGATTAACGGGTCCCTTTCAGAATGGCAGGCAGTGACTACTAGGGTACCACAAGGCTCGGTGCTGGGACCGCAGCTATTTACAATATACATTAATGATTTTGATGGAGGGATTAAAAGTAATATTAGCAAATTTGCAGATGACACAAAGCTGAGTGGCAGTGTGAAATGTGAGGAGGATGTTATGAGAATGCAGGGTGACTTGGACAGGTTGGGTGAGTGGGCAGATGCATGGTAGATGCAGTTTAATGTGGATAAATGTGAGGTTATCCACTTTGGTGGCAAGAACAGGAAGGCAGATTACTATCTGAATGGTGTCAAGTTAGGAAAAGGGGAAGTACAACGAGATCTAGGTGTCCTTGTTCATCAGTTACTGAAAGTAAGCATGCAGGTACAGCAGGCAGTGAAGAAATCTAATGGCACATTGGCCTTCATAACAAGGAGAATTGAGTATAGGAGGAAAGAGGTCCTTCTGCAGTTGTATAGGGCCTTGGTGAGACCACACCTGGAGTATTCTGTACAGTTTTGGTCTCCAGATTTGAGGAAGGACATTCTATCTATTGAGGGAGTGCAGCGTAGGTTCACAAGGTTAATTCCCGGGATGGCGGGACTGTCATATGTTGAAAGAATGGAGCGACTGGGGTAGTATACACTGGAATTTAGAAGGATGAGAGGGGATCTGATTGAAACATATAAGATTATTAAGGGATTGGACACGCTAGAGGCAGAAAACATGTTCCTGATGTTGGGGGAGTCCAGAACCAGAAGCCACAGTTTAAGAATAAGGGGTAGACAATTTAGAACGGAGTTGAGGAAAAACTTTTTCACACAGAGGGTTCTGTGGAATGCTCTGCCTCAGAAGGCAGTGGAGGCCAATTCTCTGGATTCTTTCAAGAAAGAGTTAGATAGAGCTCTTAAAGATAGTGGAGTGAAGGGATATGAGGAGAAGGCAGGAAAAGGGTACTGATTGCGGATGATCAGCCATGATCACAGTGAATGGTGGTGCTGGCTCAAAGGGCTGAATGGCCTACTCCTGCACCTATTGTCTACTGTCTATTATTGACTATTGACTTATCCATCCATCCTAATGTATCTTAACAACTCCAACACCTCCTCTCTCTTAATATCAACATGCTCCAGAACATCAACCTCATTCATATTGTCCTCATTGGTGAATACTGAAAAGAAGTATTCATTGAGGACCTTGCTCACTTCCATAGCCTTCAGGCACATCTTCCCACCTCTATCTCTAATCGGTCCTATCTTCACTCCTGTCATCCCTCTGTTTTTCACATAATTGAAGAATGCCTTGGGGTTTTCCTTTACCTTACTCTCCAAGGCCTTCTCATGCTCCCTTCTTGCTCTTCTCAGCCCCATCTTAAGCTCCTTTCTTGCTTCCCTATACTCCTCAATAGACCCATCTAATCCTTGCTTCCTAAACCTCATGTATGCTGTCTTCTTCCACCTGACTAGATTTTCCACCTCACTTGTCAGCCATGGTTTCCTCACCCTACCATTCGTTATCTTTCTCACCAGGAAAAATTTATCCCTAACATCCTGCAAGAGATCTCTAAACATCGACCACATGTCCATTGTACATTTCCCCGCAAAACATCATTCCAATTCACACCCGCAAGTTCTGGCCTTATAGCCTCATAATTTGTCCTTTCCGAATTAAAAATTTTCCTGTCCTCTTTGATTCTATCCTTTTCCATAATAATGCTAAAGGCCAGGGAGGGGTGGTCACTGTCCCCCAGATGCTCACCCACTGAGAGATCTGTGACCTGATCCGGTTCGTTACCTAGTACTAGATCTAGTATGGCATTCCCTCTAGTCGGCCTGTCAACATACTGTGATAGGAATCCATCCTGGACACACTTAACAAACGGCGCCCTATCTAAACCCTTCGAACTAATCAGGTGCCAATCAATATTAGGGAAGTTAAAGTCACCCATGATAACAACCCTGTTACTTTTGCACCTTTCCAAAATCTGCCTCTCAATCTGCTCTGCTACCAGGGGATCTATAGAATACCCCCAATAGAGTAACTGCTCCCTTCCTGTTCCTGACTTCCACCCATACTGACTCAAAAGAGGATCCTGCTACAGTACCCACCCTTTCTGTAGCTGTAATATTATCCCTGACCAGAAATGCCACCCCTCCTCCCCTTTCCCCCCCTCTCTGTCCCTTTTAAAGCACTGAAATCCAGGAATATTGAGAATCCATTCCTGCCCTGGTGCCAGCCAAGTCTCTGTAATCACCACTACATCATAATTCCATGTATGTATCCAAGCTCCCAGTTCACCACCTTTGTTCCTGATGCTTCTTGCATTGAGATACATACACTTTAGCCCTTCTATCTTACTACCTTTACACCCTTTATTCTGCTTCTCTTTCCTCAAAGCCTCTCTATATGTTAGATCTGGCTTTACTCCATGCACTTCTTTCACTGCTCTATCGCTCCATGGCATTGAAAATGTTGGTAGCCCTGTTAACCTTTCATATTAGCGACTGAAATTTTTTTAACTGCCCATTCAAATTCCAAACCAACCCTTAATCGAGGAATCAGGAGCTGGGAATGTGTAAAGTTACTCTTATATTTATATGTTACCATCTTCTGCTGTTAGATAAGAAATTAATCTAACACTCCCTGAGCTAATTATATGGATGATATGGAATCAATGACAAAACGAAATAACACAGATGGTAAGGGAAGCAGACCAGGGGGGCTTGAAAATTTCAATATGGAAAAGATAACCTACATTGCCATTAAAATTGAATGGAGTCTGTAAAATAAGGGCCAAAGATAGTGTGTGTGTGTGTGTGTGTGTGTCTGTGAGAGAGACTGTGTGTGTGAATGTGAGTGTGTGTGTGTGTCTGTGAGGGTGTTTGTGTTTATGTGTGTGGACTGTGTGAGTGTGTGTGCTTTTTACATACACCTGTTAGGGTGCACTCTCCAGTTACCCTATAAGGTAACCGTAGCCTTTAGCTAGGAGCAGATGTCATCAGGTGGCTCCCAACCTTCACTGAGAGTTTCAACCCTTAACCACGACACTCTCCAGTTGATGGGCTGGCAGTGGTGGCCAAATCACTGCCCATCTGCTCCTGGCTTCCAGCTTCCCTCCTCTCGCCTACTCCAAATCCAACAAGAGGCTCATTCTGCCTCTTCCCCCATCCTACGAGCTGCTTGTTTTTTGCTTCTCTCGTCCAGGCCCAGATCTGACAACAATGCTGATTTGGCTGGGAAACCTCTGCAGCCAATCTCCACAGGGAACAACCATGCCTGCCATCCCTTGTTTTTACACTCCTGCACTAAGGGCTGGTACTTCAAGGCCTTTCTCTCGTGGGCCTCTTCCCATCCCTCCTCCCACGGCACAGTCAGCTCAACCAGAATTATTTTCTTGTCTTCGGTGACCACAGTACAATGTCCGGGCGTAGGGTTGTGTGCACCACATCCGGGAACTGCAACCTCCTTCCCACATCGACCCTCATCTCCCAGGACCTGGCTGTTAGCAGCAGATTGGGCTTTGGTTATTTGGTTACGAAACACCTAGCTCCCTCTTTGATGAAGGTGATGGCCTTCCTCAAATCTGTGCCAGCTGTCCTCTTCTTGCATCTCTCTCGCTCTAGTGTGTCAACAAGAGCCAGAAGCACCTTATCATGGCACCACCTATACCGTCCTTGAGTTAGAGCTGTTTTACACCCGGACAGTATATGAGCCAGTGACCCCTTTTGACCACAGAGCTTACAGTTTGGGTCCTCTCTCATTCCCCCATATGTATAGATGTAATGGTGAAGGAAGGGTGTCATACATGGATCGCAAGAGGAAGGAAATACGGTAGGGCTCCAGTCTCCATAACTCTGCCCATGAGATCTTGTGCTTAGGCAGATCTCATTTTGTCCAGGCACCCTGGGACCTTTGTTCCACTGCCTTTGAAATCTGCTTCTCTTCCTCACGGATCTGTACTTCTGCCTGTATCATGTCTCGCCTGTTCCTTATGCTTGCGTTTCCCCACTTCTGGAGGTGAACTGAGCCGAGTCCTTGCCGCCCAACGCAGGGGTTGCCGATGATATCTCGCAGCTTCAGAGAACACACTGCCTCCTCCACAGCTGCGTTGACTGCTCACTTGCACCCAGATCTGGTTGTAACACCTGCTTGCTTTACCAAGACGTCATTAGAATCTCTTAAGCTTAATAAGGCTCTGCATTTTGCCACCTTGAATTCCTCCACAACAGACGACAGGGGAAGCTGCAGTTGCCCAGAACGAATATAGAGGCCCACTGAAGAGAAACTTGGGGGAACTCCCAACCATCTCTGCAGGTGCTTGTTGGTTTTCCTCTCGAAGCCCTCTACGGCAGTCATGGGGAACTCATAAAGTGTGAAGAGCCAGAGAAGCCTGGGCAGAAGGCTGTATTGGTACAGCCAGGTCTTGAATTTACCGGGAAGTCAGGATTTGCCGATCTTCTTCAGCCATTCATCTGTCTGCTTCACAACATTGGTGACATTGGCCCCATCTGTCAGTGACACATTAAACCACTTCCCCAAGCATTTTATTGGGTTATCTTCGATGGAAGGAATGACCTCACCCTGAACTCGGAGGCTAAACTTGCTAGTAACTTTGCCCTTTCTGATCACCATGCACCTGGACTTCTTGGCCTTGAAGGACATCCTTGCCCAAATGGCTACATTACCCAGGGCTTCCAATGTCCATCTTGTTTGGACATGTGACACAGTTGTTATAGTGATGTCGTCCATGAACCCTCGTAGAGCCGACTGAACAATGCCTGACTCCAGCATCAGGCTGCGGGTCACATCTTCTGCTGATAATAGGAAGTTCATTCCCATACTAAATAGGATGGGGGAGATGGTGCACCCTGTTGGAATCCCCTTCTGGAGGTCCTACCAACTAGTTGTGAAATGGGCTGATGTAAGTCTGAGTTTGGATCCTCCTAGGTAGCTGGTGATCATGTCTTGAATAGCCACTGAGATGTAGCAGTGTCGAGTCCTTCTGGGATGAGGTCATGTGGAATAGACCCGTAGGCGTTCGTGAGGTCTAACCAGACAACTGTTAGGTCGCCTTTTTTCTGCTTGGCCTCACAGATCAAATGACTAATCATTGAGGTGTGTTCCAGACACCCCGAAAAGCCAGGTACCATTTTTCTGGATGGATGTATTGATATAGCGGTTCTGTGTCATGTAAGAAGTCAGCCTTCTTGCAAGCACAGAAAAGATCTTACATTCCACATCCAGGAGAGAAATTGTCCTAAACTGGGCAATTGTGGAAGAAACCTCTTCCTTTGGAATAAAGCATCCCTCTGCCAATTTCCAACTTGATGGAATAGTACCTTTGGCCCAGATCTTTCTCATGGCCCTCCACAGCCTCCGAAGAAGCTTTGGGCATCTCTTATACACCTTATAAGGTATGCCGCTTGAGCCTGGGGCAGCTGATGCTTTAGCTTTCCAGATGATGTCCTGGATTTCCTGCTATGTAGGCTTCTTCACATTCAGCTCAATTCCGGTCTACACACAGCCCGATTGTTTCCTAGACCCTGACCCCTCCATGGGTGGCTGTGTACCTCCCGCAGGAACTCCTCTACTTCTGGTTTCCAGCTGGATAGTAGACCAGATTTTTGTTGGCCGAGAAGAGTCCTGGGGAAGCTGAATGGATCTCTCACAAACTGCGCTTGCCTTTTCTCTTTCTTCCTACTTTGCTGTCGCAGATGTTCCGCCCTCCAGAATTTGCACAGCTTTTCCCGTTGCATACTGGTTAAGTCCTTGATACCTTCTTTTTCTGCTGGTGAGCTGGTTTTAAACCTCTTGTTGAGTGCTTTTAATTCGCCTCTTAAGCAATGAATCTCCGTTTCCCTCCTATATGGTTGCCGCGGTAACTCCGGCTGGCTTCTCCGCCCCATTGGGCCAAATCGTTCCTTAGCTAGATTGTACGCTATGGCTGTGAGTGAGTTGATCTTTCTGTGTACTGGACCTGCTAAGGGAACTTCCAGGATGCCGTCTAGATCATCATCGAACTGCATCCAGTTGACGTTGTCTGACGATCTAGGCCATTTGATCCTGTCTTTCCTTGACGAATGGATTGGGGTAGCTAAAGAGGAACTCACTAGGTCTGTTGTTCGGTGCTGAGGCGACTCAAGTGCAGAGAGATCTTCGGCTCTGTGGGGTGCTTCCTGGCTGGAATTCTCCTTCGTCTCACTGGACACTAAGTCCGTGCGCTGCACTTGGGTCACCATTGATCCACATCTAGACTTGCTCTGGTGTATCTTGAGCCCTCTGATGTTTTTGCAGACTTTCCTGCAATGACACCTTACCGTGAATTTCTCTCCGGTCAGTGTTGTTTGCTTTAGCTTCCTTGTAGTCGTGTTTCCTGTCCTGGCCGCTGCCGGTATGAACGTCCTGTTGAGTCTCTCATCCTCCCCCCTTCTCGGGAGACTCTGGGGGTATTGCTCTTCATGTTCAGTCATAGCTTAGTGAGTGTGTGTGAATGTGAGCATGTGAGTGTGTGTTTGTCTGTGGTGTTTGTGTCTGTGTGTGTGAGTGTGTGTATGTGTATGTGTGACTGTGTGTGTGAGGGTGTTCGTGTGTGTTTATGTGTGTATGTCTGTGTGTGTGTGTTTGTGTGTGAGTATGTGTGTGTGTCTGTGAGGGCATTTGTGTGTGTGTGTGTGTGTGTGTGTGTTTGTGAGGGTTTGTGTGTGTGTCTGTGAGAGTGTGTGCGCACCCGTGTGTATGTGCCTGTGTGTGTGTGTGTGTGCATGTGTGTTTGCGTGTGTGTATGTGTGTGTTTATGTGTCTGTTTGTCTATGTGTGTGTATGTCTCTGTGTGTCTGTGGGTGTGTGTGCTGTATGTGTGAGTGTATGTGTCTGTGTGCATGTGTCAGAGTGTGTGTGTGTGTGTGTGAGATGGTGAGTGTACGAGTGTGTCTGTGAGGGTGTTTGTGGGTGTGAGTGTGTGTGTCTGTGTGTGTGTGTGTGAGGGTGTGTATGTGTCTGTTTATCTGTCTGTCTGCCTGCACTTACTTATTTATTTACTGGGATACAGTGCAGAATTTGTCCTTCCAGCCCTTCAAGCTGCAAGCCTAGCCTAATCACAGGATAATTTACAATGACCAATTAGCCTACCACCTCCAAGAGAACCATAACTTGATGTAGGGTTTGGAGACTTGTGTGCCTCTATGACTCTGAAAGCTATGTTGGATAGAGTTAGGGCCTTGTGGTTTGACTCTTGGTAGGCTCACCCATGCCAAACGGGTCAAAGTGTAGAGGCCAGACTGAGAGTGCTCCACTGTTTGGGATGGGTGAACCTACCAAAAGTCAAACCACAATGCCCTAACTCTAGCCAACATAGATCTCGGGGTCATAGAGGCACACAAGCTGCCAAACTCAATGACAAGGTTGTGGTCCTCTTGGAGATAGTAGGCTGTAGTCAAAGTTGTTAGCCCTGAGCTGAACCCCTGAACCCGTACAACGAATTTTATTGTATGTTTCAATGTACATGTTACACATAGAGTTAATCTTTAAAAATAAATGTGGAATAAACAATGTAAATGGTGTTTACACAAGGTAGTCAGCATCCTCTACTTCCATTTAACACTGACACCAATAAATAGTGCCTCTCTGCCGGATGTCAGCATTTCATCTGTGCACAGAGGCATTGACACAGGAGATTAATGTGATGGTCAGAACACTGAAACAACCATCTCAAACCCAACTCAAGAAGTGTCTAAACCCGCACCTTCCATGTGACAAATCAGGTGTCTAGCAATATCTGACTGTACTTGGGAATAAACACACACCATAATTCAGTTTCAAAAGAATATACAGGCTTGCACCATCTAGGCTAACATGCAAAATATTGAGTCTCACAGATTCTAAGATGGATGCATATTGATCTGACACATCAAAGATTCAGCACTGTTTCTCTGTAACAAACTCTGCCTGCTCTTTCTGGCAACAATCAAGTCACATTTAACTTATTGACATTGCTACAGATGTTACATGCAACTCATAACAGGCTATCTAAAAGCTAACCCGCACCCTGCTCCTTGTCCATATGTATTATCTGGCAAAATGCCCAGTGACAAGTATGCACAAGAGTCCGATAGCTACTACCCACTCTATGTACAGCAGGCTGTGCACCATCCTGTTCCACTGAGGAACAGCTCTACTCAATCAATAATTACACACTATTATCAGCTGCAGATACCCCTGGCAATAAGCTGGCAGAGACTAGGTAACCAAAGAGATTGGAAAGAGCCAATGAGGAATCATCCCAAGGGAGAAATCAGCATCTGGATCAAAGTACAAATGACACACTTGGGAGACCCTGACCAGAGTGACAGTAGGAGTCAGCAGATGGGAGTTTCTATGCCATCATATCCTAACAGTATATTTCAGGAGATCTTTGGGATATATCCTAAATCCCACGTGCACAACAAATGACAGTGCGAACACAAGAGTCATTGTTCTCTTCAGACTACAGAGTATTATCATTTGGCATCACTGCACTTGAGGTAACTCGAGGTAGGTCACCCAGCTGGTGAAATCGAAAATTAGGACAATGCCCTCACTCTGGTGGACTTTCCAGCTTCCATAGAATTCATCATGTAACATTTTGATGTTTTATCCAAACAGCCATACGACTGATAATTATACATTGCTGTATTATACAATAGGTTTCAAATTCCAAAAAGTGCAGTCTTGTCAAGCCACACCTTGTATTGACGCAGCACATAACATGGTAAATGGAGAGCTTCAAGAGAGGATTAGCAAACAAAAAATTGACACCAAGCCTACAGTGTCCACAACTCAAAAATGAACAAAACATTTTCAAGGATTTTAAGATATTTAAAATTTGAATTATTGATTAATATGAATTATCAAACTATATGTAAGATTGTATTTAATTTATCTATTTACAACGCATTTCTTAAAATCTGTTCAGAGAGTATAGTGGTTAATCTTACAAGAAACATAGTGCAGTGGTCTCCAACCACCGGGCCAGTACCATACCGCAAAGCATGTGCTACCGGGCCACGGGGAAACGATATGATTTGGCGATATGAGTCAGCTGTACGTTTCCTTATTCCCTGTCATGCCCTCTGTTGAACTTTAACGCATGCGAGGTCATCAGTGACCCAAAACGCGCAAAGGAATGGGTCCGTGACCCATTTGTGAATGTCCTGGGTGAATCATCATGTCAGCGCGGGAAAAAGATCAACTCCTCGAGCTTGCAAATGTCAGTGGGCTGAAAATTATGTTTGATATAACATCTCTGCGGGTATTCTGGATCAAAGTCAAGGCTGAATATCCTGAGAAAGCCACAAAAGCACTGAAAACGTTGCTTCCATTTCCAACATTGTATCGCTGTGAAGCGGAGTTTTCTGCAATGAATGCAACTAAATTGCGGAATAGACTGGACATAAGGAACTCCCTTAGAGTATCGCTGTCTCCCATCACCCCTCAATTGGACCATCTTGTTGCAGGAAAACAAGCCCAGGACTCCTCACTGATTCAGCGATTTTGGTGTGATGCAATTATTTTTATATCTTCATACGGGGAGAATATGCGCTGTGTGTTTAATATCCAAACGTTACTTAACATGTTATGATGCTATTGACTTATAAATGCCTTATAATTCAGTGGTCCCCAACCTCCGGGCCACGAAGAATGCAGTGCTACAGCGGTGGCCGGAACGCACCCAGCACATCTTTAAGAAAAAAAGCCAAAATAAACAAGCTAATTAATTATGTGCCCGGCAGCACCTAATCAATTAGCTTGTTTATTTCGGCTTTTTTCTTAAAGGTGTGCTGGGTGTGTTCCGGCCCCCGGCCACCTCTGTACCGCCGCATTCTTCACAGCCCGGAGGTTTGGGACCACTGTTATAATTGACTTATCGCTATCTTCATGCGAGGAAAATATGTGCTGTGTGCTTAATGTTAAATTTGTTAGATAAACCCTTCTAGAAACGAAATTGAGTGTATTAGCCACTTATAAGTGACTTATAGTTGACTTATCACCCACCCCCCCCACCCCGGTCGGCCGGTCCGCAAGAATATTGTCAATATTAAACCAGTCTGCGGTGAAAAAAAGGTTGGGGACCCCTGACATAGTGTACTGCAGAAATACTGTTTGGTAGTGCTGCTGAAGTGTACTTCCCACATTGCAAACCTTGCATTCAAGATGCAAGATTCAAGTTCATTTAGCATGAGTATATTTAAATGTACAGTGAATGCATTGTATTCAACCAGAATACAGCAGAAGAGAGCTAGGAGAAATGCAGCCATGTTTGCCACCACTACTACATACACATGTCCCACCTGCAATAGAGCTTGTGGGTCCAGGATGGGACTGTATAGTCATCAAAGATCTCACCATTAAAGGTGTGGACGTCATCATCGGATTTCAATGGACAACCAAAGAAGAAGATAAATAGCCAGTTTGCCTTATTTCTGATGATCCCTTAAGTTGCTCCTGGCCACATTGCATTTTAATGTTTAGAGTTCATAATAAAGACAGAGGAAACAGAGCTTCATCCTCGAGTGCCAGGACTCTTTGGGTCAAGCTTCTAGAAGCACAGATGTATTTGCTGGGAGAGTAGCAACTGAAAGTTTCCTTTCCAGCTGGTGAGGTTAAAGTTCCTCCCATTCTGTTTCTATCCAGTTGAGCAGTCCACTACCATTTTCACTTTATCAAGTCTGGAAGATTAAGCCACATCGTTCTTTCTCTTTTTAACACACACATACCACACCTGAACTACAGAAGCCCAATTGTGAATACAAACTAAGATTAGAGCAAAATAATGGGAAATAATTGTGTATAAATATTACAACCTCCATTAGTATTGAAAAAACAGAAGCAAAGCAAATTTAAGTTGAGACTTTAAAAGAAAACTTTAAAAGAAAATATTGTCAATTAATGTTCAACCAACGTTTAAATAATGTCTAGTTTAAAGAAGTTTGTGCAGAACGGTGGAGGTTCAGAGCCCATCCACCTAAATCGAGAGCGAGGTTGGATCGATCTAAGTGCTGGGCCATAGGTCTAATAGGAGCTGGAACATGGCAGCAGGATTCAGGACCAGAGCATAGCAAAGCGACAGGGCCTGGGTCAGAGTGTGTGAAACAACCCGGTGTTTTGATAATTTAAACACTAAGCTAGATGGATTGAAAAGATAGGAAGGTCAGGCTGGTTCTGCTCACTGCTCTGTGACGTTTACTCTGCTCTCCACTGCACTAAGGCTAAGGCGGTGGGTCTGCTCTGGGCTTTGTGTCTGCGAGTTCCGAGATGTTTTATTCTATGTGAGGCTGTGGCCAGCTCCGTCTGCTCTGGGCTTTGTACCAGCGAGCTCCGTTTTTCTCTGCTGTGTGATGAACTGAGACTAAGGATGTGGATCTGCTCCAGGCTTCATGTCTATGGACTCATTTTCATTCTGAATGTTGTTGCTTGCTTCTGTTGTTTGCTTGATTTGTGTTTTTTTTTCTCCCTCTGTGCATTGGGTGTTTGTTAGTCTTTTCTTAATGGGTTCTTTTGGGTTTCTTGTTTTGTGGCTGCTGCCTGTTAGGAGTCGAATATCAAGGTTGTATAATTTATACATACTTTGATAATAAATGTCCTTTGAACTTTGCAGTTTTGTCATGCCATCTAAAATTTTGTCAAACCTCCATAGATGTACAGTGGAGAATATCCTATATTCACAAGAATATCACAGCCTGGTACGGAAACACCACTACCGAAGAACAGGAAAAACTACACTACAAAATATAGTGGATACAGTCTAGTTCATCACAGGCAAAGCCCGCCACACCATTAAGAACATCTACAAGGAGTGTTGCCACAAGAAAGCAGCATCCAACATCAAGGAACCCCATCATCCAAGCCATGCTCTCTTCTCATTGCTACTATTGGGAAGAAGGTACAAGACCCTTAGGTTCCACACCACTAGGTTCAGAAACAGTGGTTCAGGCTTCTCAACACTGAACTGATCACTGAACACAACCTACAGACTCAACATTGAGGACTCTACATCTCATGTTCTCAGCATTATTTATTTATTTACTATTTTTTTTATTTTGTATTTGTACAGTTTGTCTTCTTTTGCACATTGGTTGCTTGTCAGCCTTTGATTGTGTATAGTTTTTTCAATGATTTGATTGTATTTTGGTCTACTGTGAATATCTGCAAGAATATGAATCTTAGGGTAGTATATCACGAAATAAATATAAATTTACTTTGAACTTTGACCCTTGAAATAATGCTGGCATATTTTGATATTTCAAAATATTCTATCTCCCTTCCACACCAAAGCATCTACACCTCTGCCAAGATGAAGTCTGATTCAAATGGTGGAAGGTGTGTGAAAGCAATCTTAAATAGACTTACTTGCCAATATTTCTCTATCGTACCATGTAGGAAAGTGCTTGGATTCAGCAAAGTATTTGTCTCCAAAGCCACAAATGTTTGTGTGATGTTACCATGTGAAGAACATGTTGGAATAAATAACGGTTTATAGCAATCTATCATGGACAGCAGCTATATAAAGAAATTTTGGATTGCAAAATGTTGTTATCAAGGCGGGTCAACATGAAAATATCATGGCCACACATTTTTATTCCACATCCCATTCCCATCCTGATATGCTCCCAGTGGCCACACATTTTAATTCCACATCCTATTCCCATTCTGATATGTCTATCCACGGCCTCCTCTACTGTAAAGATGAAGCCACACTCAGGTTGGAGGAACAACACCTTATATTCTGTCCGGGTAGCCTCCAACCTGATGGCATGAACATCAGCTTCTCTAACTTCCGCTAATGCCCCACCTCCCCCTCGTACCCCATCTGTTACTTATTTTTATACACACATTCTTTCTCTCACTCTCCTTTTTCTCCCTCTGTCCCTCTGAATATACCCCTTGCCCATCCTCTGGGTCCTGTCCCCCCCCAATCTTTCTTCCCAGACCTCCTGTCCCATGGTCCTCTCGTATCCCTTTTGCCTATCACCTGTCCAGCTCTTGGCTCTATCCCTCCCCCCTCCTGTCTTCTCCTATCATTTTGGATCTCCCCCTCCCCCTCCCACTTTCAAATCTCTTACTAGCTCTTCCTTCAGTTAGTCCTGACGAAGGGTCTCGGCCCAAAACGTCGTCTCTGCCTCTTCCTAGAGATGCTGCCTGGCCTGCTGCGTTCACCAGCAACTTTGATATGTGTTGCATAAAAATATCAAGACCTGAAGAGCTTCTTGAATTTATTGTTCAGTATGGAGATGAGAGTGTCTTCCCCAATCTTCGCATTGCTATTCAGATAACGCTAACCATTGCAGTTTCCATTGCCAGCTGTGAGAGATCATTCAGCAAGTTAAAACTAATACTTTCATATTTGCCAGGATAATCAAGGACACTACCCACCCAGCCAACACACTTTTCATCCCTCTTCCCTCCGGGAGAAGGCTCAGGAGCTTGAAGACTCGTACGGACAGATTTCAGAACAGCTTCTTTCTAACTGTGATAAAACTGCTGAATGGATCCTGACCCAGATCTGGGCCACACCCTCCAAATATCCGGACCTGCCTCTCGGGTTTTTTGCACTACCTTACTTTCCCTTTTCTATTTTCTATCTATGATTTATAATTTAAATTTTTCATATTTAATATCGATTTGTACTCCAGGGAGCATGCAGAGCAGAATCAAATATCGCTGTGATGATTGTATACTCTAGTGTCAATTGTTTGGTGACAATAAAATATAAAGTATTTGCTCTGCTGTGTGTAGAAAGAGAAGAAACTGAAAAAAACTGACTTTGATCACATCATAGACCAATTTGCATCAGTGAATGCAATGAAGGTGCAGTTATAATTTTCATGCAGTGCCATAATTTGCTAATTAAAGGATTAACAAGCTTGACTTGTATTTTTGAGCTGATATTATGGTAAAGTTATCTAAAAGATGGATGTCAGATGTTTGGACAGGGGCACAATTTCAGTACTTGCCATAGGAGCTATTTTCTGTAGATACGCCCCTGGATCTATGTTATGGATTACATTCATGCTATTAAGGAAAATGAAATGTAGGTTGGCAGGAAATACAGTACATCCCACATATAGCCTAAGCTCCATGCATTATTCAGGGTATCCCCCAAAACTGAGGAGGAACTTGAAGCAGGAGAAAACCAGGCAATCCCTCAGCTCTACCCTGCTATTCAATATGTTGGAAACCACTGTTTTTTAAATACTTTTTATAAGATGAATTAATGTGAGACTGAAGTTGTATTTTATCATTTGTACTTTTTAACAAACTCAAGTATTTTTCACAGTATGTGGTGGGTCATCCCCAGTTACTGGAAGAAAAATGATTAGCAGCAAAACTAACAGCTTATCACCTTTCTCATTTTTTATGGGCTAAGTATTAGCACATCACCCATGTGATTTTATTATGCAATCATTGTTTGGTTTAGTTTATCTGAGGAATTTCTCTTATCTCAATTATAAAAGTCATTGATTTCAGTCTTAGCTTTGTTTCTCAACTCTTTATTTAGTTTGCTTCATATTTGTATATTTGTTTGTACTTTAAATGATCTTTAGGAATTAAGACTTTGCCATTTTTGACAAGGACCGTAAGGATCAGAAAATAAACAGAGATTGAACAAATATGATCATGGGTGACCTTTAGAACACTACAATATTCCAGCACTAATATATCCATATATCCTGTCTTGGGTTGGGTTGTCGGCGACTCAACCAGCACACCTGGTGAACTTCGGTTAACCAGGGAGGAGGGTGTGTAGGCACCCAGCAGGACTGAAAACAAAACCTGTCAAAGGGCGGATGAACTCTTTATGAGTAAATGGCCACCTACTGTCTGTGTGAGGAGTGGCGCGCCACACAGTCTTTCATTTCGTGCCTTGGAAGGCATTATGATGACAGACAACCCAACAAACCCTATACTTCCAGAGCCGGGAGTGCTCAGGAACTCTGTGGAACGCTCAGACCCTGGATGAGACAGGCAGTATGAAGATGCAACCTCAAACCCCACGGAGAGGGTTGAGTCCGACAAGGGAGCTGAGCGAACTGCGCCTCTTTTGCGATGTAAGGTAAAAACGATCATCTCAACCTTCAACGTAAACACCATCCGCCTCTTGCCTCAACGCACAGAGTTTGCATCACAGGCAAGCAGCTACGAGATCTCCATCCTGGGAATCCAAGAACACCGTCATGTACACACTGAAGAAGAGATAAGGATCACAGAGGTAGAGGGGATGCACCTCATCACCTCATCCGCATGGAGAGAGCCGACGACGATGTCAGCACAAGGTGGAGTAGGGCTGATGCTGAACAGCAAGGCGAAGAAGGCACTGAGGGGCGTAGTCTCAGTCAGTGACAGAATCCTTACTGTGGAGTTCGATGGAAACCCGGTGACCTCTGTCATCATCTGTTACTCCCCGCACAACTGCAGTGAGGAGAAGGAGGTGGAGGCCTTCTACAGTAAACTTCACGAAGCTGTCACTTCAATAACGGCACATAACTTCCTGGCTGCGCTCGGCAATTTTAATGCACAGGTCGGACTGGAACATGTTCCATACTCATACCAAGACTTTACCAACAGAAATGGACAATATCTAGTTGATTTCATCCAGGAACACAGTCTCATTGCTGCCAACACACAATTCAAGAAGCGAGCTGGTAAACTGTGGACATATGAAAACAGAGCCTCCATCTGCAGGAAACAGCTCGATTACATCCTCGTAAGAACAAAATGGCGTAATTGTGTGATCAACACAGAAGCCTACAGCACCTTCAACTCGGTCAGTTCTGACCACAGAGTAGTGTCAATGCAAGTGAGACTGAGCCTGCGGCAACCCAAAGCCACAGGTCCCAAGGAGAAGATAGACTGGAAGGCATTCTCCTCACATCCTATTCTTCAAGCCCAGTACACAGTGGAGGTGAGAAATCGCTTCGGCCCACTGGAAAGGCGGGAGGAAGAGGCTGCCACCGACTGCTATCAGTGGCTCATAGCCACACAAACAGATGCAACAAAGAGTTTGCCTACTGTGAAGCAAATCAAGAAGAGTCGGATCTTGAAACATCCTGATGTCGTTGCAGCAAGAAGTGTGGTCAATGCTTGTCATGCCGGACTTAGAAAGAGTGAAACAGAAGAGCTAAGAGACAAGTTCAAGTCAGCAAAGAAGAATTTCTTTGCCACCTACGACCGACTGAAGGAAGAGGAACTAACTGAGAGGATTAGGAAGATAGAAGCTGCTAATGAAGACATGCAGCATGGAGAAGCATGGCACCTAGTCAATGAGATCAGTAGATGGAAGAAGTCCCCATCAGGTCAAATAAGTGGTAAAACAGCAGAGGACCATGTCCTGACATGGTTTACCCACTTTAAGAACCTGCTGAGAAGCCCAACGATCACGGAAGAAGAAGAGGACATACCCACGATACTAATGCAAGTCGACATCGATGACGGCCCATTCACCATTGAGGAACTGAAGAAGGCCAAATATGCACTCAAACAGGACAGGAGTACTGGACCAGATGGGATACCACCAGATGTCCTGAAGACCTGCGATCTGGATGACATCTTGTTGGACATATGTAATATGGCACTGATGAAAGGCGGCAAACCAGAACAGTGGTCACTCTCAAACATTATCCCAGTCCCCAAGTCTGGATCCCTCACAAAGACAAATAACTTGACCTACAGCTTGACCTACATCTTAGCAAAGTTATACAATCGGATGATCTTGAACGGGATTCACACCGCCATTGACCCTAAGCTAAGATTCAATCAGAATGGTTTTCGGCAGAAGTGCACAACAGTAATACAAATACTTGCTCTCCGTAGGATCGTCGAGGAAGTCAAGAAGAACAACCTATCAGCCTTGCTTACTTACATCTATTTTCGCAAAGCTTTCGACCCTATTCACCGAGGTAAAACGCTGAAGATCCTGAAAGCTTATGGAGTGCCAGACCATCTACTGAGAGCAATAGAGTCCAGCTATACCAAAACCATGGCGAAAGTTGTATCATCAGACGGAGAAACAGCAGTGTTCGAGCTCCTAGCTGGTGTGCTGCAAGGAGACACTTTGGCACCCTACATCTTTATAATCGTCCTTGATTACGCTCTGCGTCAAGCTACCAAAGATCATGTCAAGCTTGGTTTTACCATAAAACTAGGGCGAACCAGAAGGGTCAGACCAGTTACGCTCACAGATCTCGATTTTGCAGATGACATAGTCCTGCTCTCTGACCAGATGGAGGAAGCACAGCAGCTACTGACAAAAGTGGAAATTGAGTGCAAAAAAGTTGGACTTCACCTAAACACTAAAAAGACAGAGTACATGGTGTTTAACTGCGATGAAGGTACTCTCAAGACCGTAGAGAATGATACCATTAAGAAAGTCTTTGACTACAAGTACCTCAGGTCAAGAACGATGAGTTTGGAGAAGGACATAAAGATACGGAAGGTGCTGGCATGGGGGGCTATGAACGACGTGAAGGAAATCTGGAAGTCGAACCTGACCAGAGGGCTTAAAAGGAGGATTTTCATAGCAGTCATAGAGTCCATTCTCATGTACAGATGCGAGAGGTGGACACTCACCAAGACGATGTGGAAGTCTCTAGATGGTTGCTATACATGAATGCTCTGGATGGCTCTTGACGTGAGTTGGCAACAGCACATGATGAACGTCGAGCTCTATAACAACCTACCGATGCTCACCACTAAAATCAAGGCGAGAAGACTGCAACTAGCGGGGCACTGTCTACACCACCCCGAGCTACCTGCCAGCCTAGTCATCACATAGGAGACTAAGCACAGGAGGATGAACCCTGGGCGCCCTCCCAAGACTATGGTCAACATGTTCCTAGAAGACAGCGGCGCGGCTAATGTAAACTGAACACACTGATGAGAGAGAGGGAGGAGTGGAGAGTCTGTCATCGTGCCCGACGCCGGCCCCCTAGCCCTGAGTCGACGTAGTAGTAGTAGTAATATATCCATCAACTGAACATTCACAGCTTGTTTGAGAAAGGAGTTTCCAAGATTTATAATTCTCCTTACTTCGGAATATGTTTGTCTCATATAATTTCTCAACGAGGCAGTTGCAATACAGTGGCAAGATTCTGGCTGACTCTGTATATTCAGGTCCTACTGAAACAAAAATACTAGCTGATGTTCTATGCAATACTGATGCTAATGCATCAGACCTTCAGATAGGATTATAAACTAAGATGTTACTTGTACAATGAAGTTTCCATGTGTTAGTCTCAGGGAACTACCATGTGCCATTTGGATGTAAAATATACCGCTCCCTGAAGATGTTCTGGGTACTTTGTAGGCTAGTACCCAAGATGGAGCTGACTAAATTTACAACCCTCTGCAGCTTCTTTCAGTCCTGTACAGTAGCAACACCTCCCCGCCCCCCATCATACCAGACAGTGATGCAGCCTGTCAGAATGCTCTCCACGGTACATCTATAGAAGTTGTTGAGTGTATTTGTTAACATACCAAATCTCTTCAAACTCCTAATGAAATATAGTCACTGGCATGCCTTCCTTTATAACTGCATCAGTATGTTGGTACCAGCTTAGGTCCTCAGAGATCTTGACCCAAGAACATGAAACTGTTCACTCTCTCCACTTCTGATCCCCCTATGAGGATTGGTATGTATTCCTTCGTCTTACCCTTCTGGAAGTCCACAATCAGCTCATTTGTCTTACTGATGTTGAGTGCCAGGTTGTTGCTGTTGCACCACTCCACTAGTTGGCATAAATCACTCCTGTACACCCTCTCATCACCACTGAGATTCTACCAACGATGGTTGTATCGACAGCAAATTTATAGATGGTATTTGAGCTATGCCTAGCCACACAGTCGTGTGTATATAGAGAGTAGAGCAGTGTGCTAAGCACACACCCCTGAAGTTCACCAGTGCTGATTGTCAGCAAGGAGGAGATGTTATCACCAAACTGCACAGATTGTGGTCTTCCGGTTAGGAAGTTGAGGATCCAATTGCAGAAGGAGGTACAGAGGCCCAGGGTTTCAACTTCACAATTAGGATTGTGGGAATGATAGTATTAAGTGCTGAGCTATAGTCGACGAACAGCATCCTGGCACTGGTGTTTGTGTTATTCAGGTGGTCTAAAGCTATGTGAAGAGACACTGAGATTGCATCTGCCGTTGACCTATTGTGGCGGTAGGCAAATTGCAATGGGTCCAGGTCCTTGCTGAGGCAGGAGTTCAGTCTAGTCGTGACCAACCTCTCAAAGCATTTCATCACTGTCGGTGTGAGTGACTGTTTTTATATTCTCATTGCTTTTATATTCTATTCTATTCCCCTTGAAATAAATGTTAACATTGCATTTGCCTTCTTTACTACAGACTCAATTAAGTTTGTAGTTCTCCCTCCGTACTTTCAATCTCTACAGTGTCATCTGCATATCTGAAATTATTGATATTTTCACCGCCAACTTTGATTCCCAAGATGCCTCTTATTTTTTATAATATTGTTTCACTGTACACATTAAATACATCAGGGGAGAAAACACACCCTTGTCTAACGCCTCTCTTGATTTTTGTAAACTGACTCACTTCTCCATCTATTCTTACAGCGGCAGTTTGTTCCCAGTACAGATTTCTGATTAGGCAGAGGTCTTTTGAATCTAGATCTAGAGTTTTCTGTAATATTTCAAATAACTTATTGTGCTTCATTTTATCAAATGCTTTTGTGTGGTTGATAAAGCAAACAAATCTTTTTGCACTCAAATAGCTCGTCCTGATAGTATCCTTAACATCAATACTAGAGATTAGATTAGATTGAGGACACTCAGTCCTCATTTATTGTCATTTAGAAGTGCATGCACGCATTAAGAAATGATACAATGTTCCTGCAGAGTGATATCACAAAAAAAAACAAGACAAACCAAAAATCAACACTGGCAAGACCACATAATTACAACATATAGTTACAGCAGTGCAAAGCAATACCATAATTTGATAAAGAGCAGACCATGGGAACCGTAAAAAAGAATCTCAAAGTTCTGATCGACTCCTGATAGTCCACAATAGCAGGCGGCAGAAGGGAGAAGCGCTCTCTGCCATAAACCTCCAGGCACCGACAACTGTCGATGCATTGGAAGCACCCGACCACAGCTGACTCTGAGTCCGTCAGAAAATTTCGAGCCTCCGACCAGCCCTCCAAGCACCATCTCTGTTGAGCGCTTTGACCCCGTCCTGCCCGCCGAGCAACAAGCAAAGCTGAGGATTCGGGGCCTTCCCCTCTGGAGATTCTGGATTACACAGTAGCAGCGGCAGCAAGAAAGGCATTTCAGAAGTTTCTCCAGATGTTCCTCCGTTCCCTCACGTCTGTCTCCATCAAATCAGGATTGTGCATGGCACTCTACTTGACAGACTACAGATATCATTCACCGGAGTGGCCACACAAGCTGCGTCACACCGCCATCTTCTCCTCCTCCTCCAATATTGTGTTTCTTGTACCATTGTCTTTCACAAAACCACATTGTTCTTTACCTATTTCAGCTTGTATCTTACTTTTAGCTCTTGTCACCAAAATTCTCAGAAGTATCTTGGTGATATGACTCATTAAACTTATGGTCCTATGTAATTCACATTCTTTTGCTCCAGGTTTCTTAGGAAGAGTGATAAATACTGATTTTTCATCTCTTCTGGTGTTATTCCAGTCTCATAAATGTCATTGATTAAATCAGTAAGTTTTTCAATTCCATAATCTTCAAGGGCGATAATTTGTTCTATTACTAATTCATCAGGACCTGCTGCCTTTCCTTTCTTCATCTTATTTATTGCATTACGAACTTCAGATTTTAAAATACTTGGACCGTCAATGTTTTTCTTAATTTCTAGTTTTTCACCTCGATCGTCTTCAAACAATTCCTGAATATACTCAGTCCATCTGTTCATAATCTCATTTTTTTCCATGATAATGGTACTGTCCTTTGTTTTCAAACATCCACCTGAAGAACAGAAGAGCTTTTTACCAATGATATTCTTGATTTGTTGATGTAACCTTTCTGGATCAGTAATAGGGATTCTTTCTATTTGCATAATATAAGAAACATCTTGGGAATCAAAGTTGGTGGTGAAAACATCAATAATTTCAGATATGTAGATGATACTGTGTTGATTACAAGTACAGAGGAAGAACTACAAAACTTAATTGATATAATTGTTGAAGAAAGTGCAAAAATGGGTCTATCAATTGCAAAAAGGCAGAATGTATGGTGATATCCAAAAAGAAGGAGAATCTTATCTGCAGGCTGAAAATAAACGGGGAAGACATAAAACAAGTACAGAACTTTTGCTACTTAGAAAGCTGGGTGACATCAGATGGCAGGTGCGACATGGACATCAAAAGACACCTTTATGGGAATGAAGAGTTGTTGTGGCATCCGTTAGTCTCATGAGACCATGGATCTGCATCTGGAAAGTCTTGCTTCAGTCTATGTTGGTAGAGCAGCGTCTGTTGTGGCTGAAGAGGCCCACACGGGAGTGACAGTCTCGGGCGCAGCAACTACACTTGAAGGCACTGTCCTCCAGTGTTGACTTGGTGCTGTTTTTCCAACGAGTGCACTTTTCTTCAGCAGCAAGCCTCAGCTTCTCGTCTCCTCTTTTTAGACCTCTGTGTAGTTCCAGCCTCCAGCAAGAGTGATCGCTTGCGATGTCCTCCCACCTCTCGACATTCATGAAGCATATACTGACCAATACAAAAGTAGGCATGACAACCCGCCTCAGAGTACTGAAATGTTATGTTTATCCAGTTATGTTAGATGGCTCAGAATGTTGGACAATATCATGAGGAAACGAATTGTAGCAGCAGAGATGTGGTTTTTGAGGAGGATGCAAAGAATGTCATGGATGAAACGAATATCTAACGAGGATGTCATGAACACAGCAAACACAGAAAGAGAAATAATGTATGAGATCACGAAAAGGCAATGTAACTTCATTGGACATGTGATTAGGAAAGAGGAGTTAGAATGCACAGTAATTATGGGAAAGATTGAAGGGAAGAAAACAAGAGGAAGACAAAGACAAATGATGATGGAGACAGCAGCCAGAGAACTGGAGATGAATACCAATCAATTGATCCACTTGACCCGAAACACTAGTATGTGGGCCATGGCAGTCAAAGCTCACACTGGGCATGGCACCTGATGATGATGATGACTCAACCTGTGAATTAATCTCTGGGAGTCTTAAAGGAGGACTCCCAAGTCCCCCTGCATCTCTGATGCTGAATTTTCTCCCCATTCAGATAATAGTCTGCACCATTGTTTCATTTACCAAAATGCATTATCATACATTTCCCAACATTGTATTCCATCTGCCACTTTTTTGCCCATTCTTCCAACTTGTCTAAGTCCTGCTGCAATCACATTGCTTCCTCAGCACTACCTACCCCTCCACCTATCTTTATACCATCCGCAAACTTTGCCACAAAGCCATCGATTACATTATCTAAACCAGGGGTCCCCAACCTTTTTTGCACTGCAGACCGGCTGACTGGCGGGGCGGAGGCAGGTTGTTCAAGTAGGGTGAAACTCACCTCAACATGTCTTTTACAGTTAGGGTTACCAACTTGCTCACTCCTAAACATAGGCGGCCTTCGCTATGTTTCACCCGTTTCAACTGAAATGGGCTCCGCCCTCCCAGGGGCCCCTGACTGACATGCAAAAATTTAATGCACAGCTCCCAGACACCACAATATTCTCCTGTTATTGCCAACTGAACCACCAGTGGGTGCTCGCTGATTGACATCTGAGAAAATACATTAAAATATTTACTTCACTGGTAAACATTGCTCCTAGCAAAAAAGGCTACTTTTCAATGAGAGGAAAATGAAACGCTCCTATCCTAGTAGTGTTAAAAAATGGAAAATATTAGACAACTGAACAAAACATCTAAATAGTCTCCCAAAAGTTACACCTTTCTTTGGTCCAGCATCTATAAAAGGCTCGCTGACTGCAGTTGCTGCTGCACCATCTTCACAGCATGGGGCTGCAGTGCCAAGTGACAGTGTAATTGTCACTTGGCACTGAAATGCAATGAAAATGAGAAGAACAATTCTACTCAAACAGATGGTGATAATGATATAACCATATAACCATATAACAATTACAGCACGGAAACAGGCCATCTCGGCCTTTCTAGTCCGTGCCGAATGCTTACTCTCACCTAGTCCCACCGACCGGCACTCAGCCCGTAACCCTCCATTCCTTTCCCGTCCATATATCTATCCAATTTAACTTTAAATGACAACATCGAACCTGCCTCAAACACTTCTGCTGGAAGCTCATTCCACACAGCTACCACTCTCTGAGTAAAGAAGTTCCCCCTCATGTTACCCCTAAACTTTTGCCTTTTAACTCTCAACTCATGTCCTCTTGTTTGAATCTCCCCCACACTCAGCCTATCCACGTCAACTCTGTCTAACCCCCTCATAATTTTAAATACCTCTATCAAGTCCCCCCTCAACCTTCTACGCTCCAAAGAATAAAGACCTAACTTGTTCAACCTTTCTCTGTAACTTAGGAGATGAAACCCATGCAACATTTTAGTAAATCTCCTCTGTACTGCCTCAATTTTATTAACATCTTTGCTATAATTCGGTGACCAGAACTGTACACATTACTCCAAATTTGGCCTCACCAATGTCTTATACAATTTCAACATTACATCCCAACTCCTATACTCAATGCTCTGATTTATAAAGGTCAGCATACCAAAAGCTTTCTTCACCACCCTATCCACATGAGTCCACCTTCAGGGAACTATGCACCATTATTCCTAGATCTCTCTGTTCTACTTCATTCTTCAATGCCCTACCATTTACCATGTATGTCCTATTTTGATTAGTCCTACCAAAATGTAGTACCTCACATTTATCAGCATTAAACTCCATCTGCCATCTTTCAGACCACTCTTCTAAGTGGTCTAAATCTCTCTGCAAGCTTTGAAAACCTACTTCATTATCCACAACTCCACCTATCTTAGTATTATCTGCATACTTACTAATCCAATTTACCATCCCATCATCCAGATCATTAATATATATGACAAACAACATTGGACCCAGTACAGATCCCTGAGGCACACCACTAGACATCGTCCTCCAACCTGACAAACAGTTATCCACCACTACTCTCTGGCATCTCCCATCCAGCCACTGCTGAATCCATTTTACTACTTCGATATTAATGCCTAACGATTGAACCTTCCTAACTAACCTTCTGTGTGGAACCTTGTCAAAGGCCTTACTGAAGTCCATACAGACAACATCCACTGCTTTACCCGCGTCAACTTTCCTAGTAACCTCATCAAAAAATTCAATATGATTTGTCAAAGATGACCTTTCACGCATAAATCCATGTTGACTCTTCCTAATCAGACCCTGTCTGTCCAGATAATTATATATATCATCTCTAAGAATACTCTCCATCAATTTACCCACCACTGACATCAAACTCACAGGTCAGTAATTGCTAGGTTTACTCTTAGAACCCTTTTTAAACAACGTAACAACATGAGCAATACGCCAATCCTTCGGCACCACCCCTATTTTGATGACCAAACTTTGTTTGATGAACAAGCACCACAGCATGATGACAGTCCTACAACTGAGACGGGTGAGGGAGATGCCGCCACCAGCACACCAGACAGAGAGAAAGCCCCACTGACATTCACAGAGACAGATCCGGCACGTTGGCCAACGCATATTACCAGTGACCAATGGATCGACATTGTTAGGAGCGGTCCCGTTCAGTTAGAGGACACTAACTTTCCACAAAGCCAATCACACCGTCGTTTTACAAAGGACAGATATCTTATGAAGATGAAAAATGGAGAAACCATTTGTAGGTCATGGTTAGTGTACTCAGAATCATCTGATTCAATCTTCTGTTTCTGCTGTCCCCTATTTGGCAAGCAAAATCACAGTCTCACTTGCGGAGGTTTCAGATTGTGGGAGTGATTCACTCTCACACTCCAGGATCATGAGAAGTCAAATGCGCAACGTGCCAACATGGATAGCTGGCGTGAACTGGAAACACGCTTAAGAACACACACTGCCATTGACAGCATGTACCAAGAAATGCAAACGCTGGAAAAAAAGTACTGGAATGATGTCATGAAGAGGTTCATTGCCATAGTCTGTCACCTCGCAGAACGAAACCTTGCTTTCTGTGGCCACAATTCCACCCTACATGAACCAAATAATGGGAACTTTCTAGGTCTGGTGGAGCTGCTTGCCGAATTCGACCCAGTGATGAGCAAACATGTCAGATGAGCAGAGAAAAAAGAGATTGCTGAACATTACATGGGGAAAACCATACAAAATGAATTAATCACACTTATTGGAGACAAGACACTGGAAGCGATAACAGAGAGAGTAAAACAATCAGGTTACTACTCGGTGATAATGGACTGCACCATGACTGCACACATAGAGCAGCTCTCTGTGACACTGCGCATTGTCACATACCAAGTAAATGTCGGAGCTACTGTTAGTGAGCACCTTGTCGGTTTCCTACCAGTGCTTGACACAACAGGTGCAGGCCTAACCGACGTTTTCTTAATGCATATGGAGAAGTTAGGATCAGATATTTCAAAATGCAGGAGGCAGGCGTATGATAACGGGAGCAATATGCATGGGAAAAATAGCGGGGTACAGAAGAAGGTGCTAGATATTAACAAAAAAGCACTGTTCATGCCATGCGCCAGCCACAGCCTAAACCTAGTCATTGTCGATGCTGCAAAATCAACAGTGGAGTCTGTGAACTTCTTTGGGGTGCTGCAACGTCTATACACATGATTCAGCTCATTGACACAGAGATGGGAACTTTTCAAGGAGAACGTGCCACAGATGACCCTCAAGGCCATATCCCACACGCGATGGGAATGCTGCGTGAAAAGTGTGAAAGTCCTGCGCTACCAGCTTCCCGATGTTGGCAATGCGCTCCTGTCACTGATTGAACATGCCACATAGAAAGGTGACAGTGAAACCACATCTGCAGCCAGAGGCCTAGAACAGGAGATCATGTCATGGAAATTCCTGCTGACTTTCATCCGCCCAAACAGATGCCAGAGATATAGCTGAAGAGATAGGGATGCCAGTGGTCTTTCCTACTGCACGAATCAGAAAACCAAAACACCAGTTCCAGTACGAGTCCCAAAGTGCAGATCCTTCCCTGACAGAGGCACCCGAGGAACGGTACAAGGGAGAAGTTTTCCTTCCACTAGTGGACTCTGCCATCACAGGCATTAGTGAGTGCTTCAAGCTGATGAAGTCATTTTACAGTCTGTTTGGCTTCATTTATGGAAGAGAAGAAATTAAAAAAGCCACCCAAAGTCGCACACTGAAAGACAGTTGCGTAAACATGGAGAGGACACTTGGTGATGTGGATGCTGAGGACCTTTTGCGCGAGGTGTCAGCTGCTGTCAGTGCCGTGCCTGCAAAAGAAACCACTGGCCTGCAGATTCTGAGCTACATTTACAGCAACAATCTGGTTGAACTGTATCCTAACATCATCATTGCTCTAAGACTCATGCTGACAGTGCCTGTGACTGTAGCGAGTGGAGAGAGAAGTTTTTTGAGGCTAAAGCTCATCAAAACGCATCTGAGGACAACCATGCTCCAAGTGCATTTGTCAGCTCTTGCTCAGATATCAATTGAGCATGAAATAACAAAATCGCTGAACAAAGATGAGCTCATTAAAGCATTCTCAGCACTCAAGCACAGGAGGGTGGTGAAGTTCTAGTGGTAAGTCTTTTAACACATTTTTAGCAGAAATAAAGTTTATAATTAAAATAATAAAATAAAACCACATATTTCACTCAAAATGTGTATAGGCGATTAGGCGGCATTTCTACAAATCATAATTTCTCTCTCCCGCTTGCGTCCCCCCTCTCTCTCTCTCTCCTCCTGTTTGCTCTCCAGGCCTTATGTGAGCTGTCCGTGGTGCTAAAAGAGCGCGCGACGCTGTTTGCTGTAAACTTCCAGTAGTTAATTTTCAGACACTGTTCATTGAATAAATAAAGTGTGATGTTCATTAAATATGACATTGTTTTTGTTATTAATTAGAGGGAAATTGTTTAAGCTGTTCTTATGTTAACTGATACCTAACACATACTGCGATTCAACTAGTTGCTGAAATGGGCGAGGCTTCTCACTCCAAAACAAAAAATATCATTGTTTCAGTTTTTAATTGAGAGAATGGTTTGGATTATGTTGAGCTGTCTGTCCAGTAATGCATCAACATTTAAGTCCGAAATTATACCATTATTGATGCAAACCAACTTGAATATTCGCTTTCTTTCTTTCTTTTTTTTGGGAAGCGGGGTTGGGGCCCCACATTAACTCTTGAAACGGGCCCCAGATGCTTAAGGCTGCCTATGCTCCCAAATAAGGGACAAAAGTAGCAGTCAAATCCCGGGACACTTGTGCAGTCCCCAGGAAAAACTACCATGACCATGAAGCCTCGCGCGGGCACCTGTGTGCGCACGCCTTTTTTCCACAAATCGGTTTTGGCATAATCTTCCTGACTATACTGTACATACATTATTTCTACTTTATATAGGCTGTGTACTTACCATATCATCGCAAACACGAGGAATTCTGCAGATGCTGGAAATTCAAGCAACACACATCAAGGTTGCTGGTGAACGCGGCAGGACAGGCAGCATCTCTAGGAAGAGGTACAGTCGACGTTTCGGACCGAGACCCTTCGTCAGGACTAACTGAAAGAAGAGCTAGTAAGAGATTTGAAAGTGGGAGGGGGAGGGGGAGATCCAAAATGATAGGAGAAGACAAGAGGGGGAGGGATGGAGCCAAGAGCTGGACAGGTGATTGGCAAAAGGGATATGAGAGGATCATGGGACAGGAGGCCCAGGGAGAAGGAAAAGGGGGAGGGGGGGAAACCCAGAGGATGGGCAAGGGGTATAGTCAGAGGGACAGAGGGAGAAAAAGGAGAGAGAGAGAAAGAATGTGTGTATATAAATAAATAACAGATGGGGTACGAGGGGGAGGTGGGGCATTAGCGGAAGTTAGAGAAGTCAGTGTTCATGCCATCAGGTTGGAGGCTACCCAGACGGAATATAAGGTGTTGTTCCTCCAATCTGAGTGTGGCTTCATCTTTACCGTAGAGGAGGCCGTGGATAGACATATCAGAATGGGAATGGGATGTGGAATTAAAATGTAAAATTTGTCCCCGCCCCCATCCCTCCTCACTGATTTCTCTCCTGCACTTATCCTTGTAAGTGGAACAAGTGCTACACTTCCTCCCTTACCACCATTCAGGGCCCCAGACAGTCCTTCCAGGTGAGGCAACACTTCACCTGTGAGTCGGCTGGGGTGATATACTGCGTCTGGTGCTCCCGATGTGGCCTTCTATATATTGGCGAGACCCGACGCAGACTGGGAGATCGTTTTGCTGAACGCCTATGCTCTGTCCGCCAGAGAAAGCAGGATCTCCCAGTGGCCACATATTTTAATTCCACATCCCATTCCCATTCTGATTGTCTATCCATGCCCTCCTCTACTGTAAAGATGAAGCCACACTCAGGTTGGAGGAACACCACCTTATATTCTGTCTGGGTGGACCCCAACCTGATGGCATGAACATTGACTTCTCAAACTTCCGCTAATGCCCCACCTCCCCCTCGTACCCCATCTGTTATTTAATTATATACACACATTCTTTTTCTTTCTCTCCTTTTTTCTCCCTCTGTCCCTCTCACTATACCCCTTGCCCATCCTCTGGGTTTTTCCCCCCTCCCCCTTTTCTTTCTCCCTGGGCCTCCTGTCCCATGATCCTCTCATATCCCTTTTGCCAATCAACTGTCCAGCTCTTGGCTCCATCCCTCCCCCTCCTGCCTTCTCCTATCATTTTGGATCTCCCTCTCCCACTTTCAAATCTCTTACTAGCTCTTCTTTCAGTTAGTCCTGATGAAGGGTCTCAGCCCGAAACATGGACTGTACCTCTTCTTAGAGATGTTGCCTGGCCTGCTGCGTTCACCAGCAACTTTGACGTGTGTTGCTTGCATTTATCATATCATTCCTGCTTTTACTATATGTTAGTGTTATTTTTGGTTTTATGTGTTATTTGCTATGATTTGGTAGGTTATCTTTTGGGTCTGGAAACGCTCAAACAATTTTCTCATATAAGTTAATGGTAATTGCTTCTTCGCTTTATGCCATTTTGGCACGAAAGGTTTCATAGGAACGCTCTACCTTAGCAGGGGAAATACAGGACAAGTGCAGTCCCATACGGGACAAACCAATTTAGCCCAATATACGGGATGTCCCGGCAAATACGGGACAGTTGGCAACCCTATGTTCAACTTTAACAGTGCGTGACAGAGAATGAGGAAAGGTGCAGCTGACTCATATCGTTTCCACGTGGCCCGGTACCACATGTTTTGGGGACCGCTGATCTAAACCATTGATAAACAATGTGAAAAGCATCAGTCCCAATACTGACCCCTGAGGAAAACCACTAGTCACCAGCAGCCAACCAGAACAGGCCCCTTTTATTCCCAGTCGTTGCCTCCTGCCTGACAGCCATTCCTCTATCCATGCCAGTATATTAGAGTGCTTTGCTGGTTTGGATGGAGGCTTACAAGAATGATATGTGATTTATAGTAGAGGGCATGATTATGGCCGGGAGTGTTTTGACAATAGAGAAAAACAGGATATAGCTGTTGTATGGGGTCCGGTGGGGTGAAGCCTCAAAATGATTAAAGACAAATGCAACGAATGCAGATAAGGACGAAATGCAGTCATAGGATAGAACAAACTCAAACACATGAAGTTGATGAATTACAGTACTCTGTACATGTATAAAAGTTATCTGTTTTGAGCTGAAAGTTTGAAGCTACCAATGACTTAACGTATAGCAGTAGATTTTCCCTTGCAATCAATAAATGTGCATATAATTTGATCCACTCTGAATTTGTTGTAGTTTGCTACTGTATATTAGAAGACCTAGCTGAACGGTACACAATTTCTTATTAAACTTACATTATATTTTAAGCATTCCACTGTACTTCTGCCACAAAACAAATTTCACGACATATGTCAGTGATAAAAACCTAATTCCGATTCTAATTTCAATTAACTTACATAAGGTGAGTGCATTTTCAGTTAAATTTATTACATTTAATTTTAAAGTATTTTTCTTTTTTTTAAATTATTTTACTGTATTTCAATGATTTCTGATTAATCCAGAAATTTAGGCCCAGTGAAAAAGCTGCCAGAAATTCATCAGGATGACCCATCCTGAACATATTGATACATTCTGAACCCACTTAGTTTTTGATGACCTTGCCTTGTGGAATGATCATGGCAGTACAACTTCATGTTTGTTGAGAGCTGGGGCCAGGGAATGCAAATGTGACTCTGGGTATTCCAAGGGAGATAAAGGAGAACTGGGTCAAAAACAACCTGGCCCAAAGAATAGAGTGCTGAAGTTCCTGATGTAAGGTGCAAAATAATGCCAATATGTAACACAAATCTGATACCAGTTCTGCAATTTTTAAAAGTTTGTTTTATTTGTCACATGCATGTTGAACCAAACTGTGAAATGTACCAAATCAAATCAGCAAGGATTATGCTGAACAGCCCACAAATGTCACCATCCTTCTGGCATCAACATAGCATGCCCTCAGCCCTAGTATTAAAATAAAGTTAACGTATTTTTTTTTAATTTGTCATGCATAATCTTCATTCTAGCTGATTGACCTGGGAAGTTTCCCAGCTACATCCTTTTCTGAGATGGATATGAACCGTACAGATTTTGGTAAAAGATATCAGCTGGTATAAGAGCTGAGAGGAGACAGTTGTAACTGTTTTCCTCGAGGTTTTTTATGTCACCAACTTTGCCTAATCAGTTGTCATCGCTGTACAATCCACTTAACCCCATAGTGGAATCAGCATTCACAAGGGTTCAATTGTCCCTTGATCTGTAATTACCCCTTGAACATTAATGAAGGTAGGCAACAACATGGATTTGGTGACAACATCCACATTCAGCCCTTTTCACCTCTATTTATTTATTTATTGAGAAACATTACGGAACAGGTCCTTCTGTCCCTTTGAGCCATACTGTGCAACAATACCCGATTTAACCCCAACCTAATCACAGGACACTTTACAATGACTAATTAAACTTGCCAACTAGTACATCTTTGGACCGTGGGAAGAAACCTGAGCACCTGGAGGAATCACACACGGTCATGGGGAGAACACAAACTTCATCTGAGAGGGCACGGTTTTACAGTGCTTGGAAGTAGGTACAGAGGAGATGTCAGGCATAAGTTTTTTATGTAGAGAGGGGTGAGTGGTGGAATGGGCTGCGGCGACGGAGGTGGATACAACAGGGTCTTTTAAGAGACTCCTGGATAGGTACATGGAGCTTAGAAGAATAGAGAATTATGGGCAAGGACATGTTCAGCACAGCTTTGTGGGCTGAAGGGCCTGTATTGTGCAGTAAGCTTTCTATGTTTCTGTTTCTTGCCAATTGCAGGAATTGAACCCGTGTCACTGGTACTGTAAAGCATTATGCTAACCACTATGTTACCATGCTGCTTTGAACTCAGAGTTTGCACTTAACAAGCAGTAGGTACCCTAATTAAAACTCCTCCAATGTCAGAAACAGGACCTCAGACATTATTAACATATTATATATGGGCTGCTGTAACTCCAAAGGAACGTGTGTAATCAGGACCAGTATTTAAATTCTTCTTTGTGTATATTAACAGAATGCCATGAAAATCTGAACAAAATTTATCTGAACAAACTCCATTTAAAGATCCTTCAGTAATATCTCAGTAAAACATTCCATGACACTAGATGACAGCACAATTGAATTAAACACCAAGTTACATAGTGAATATTGGAGCAGAAGACAAACAGCTTTGTCAAAGTACATTATGATAAGCATCTTAAAGAAGCAAAACCCAGTAGGGTGGTGAAGAGGAAATAAATTTTAGAGATCAGGGTTTTTAGCAGTCTCTAGCAGGTGGTCAGAGAAAGCCAGGACAAAAAGTGTAGACTCTGCAGTCCATGCCACAATCCTTATTTTCATTCATAGTTTTGTTTCCATGAAAATTATTTTGTGTGACCTCCAATAACATAACACCGCAGAAACTAATTTTTCAACAAATATCTGTAATTATCCATGGAGCTGAATATAGTCAATGTATGCGAAAATAATCAGGTTTACTATCAATACAACTGGAATTGGAGAAAATTTTTTGATAAGTCAGATGTAGTGCAGGCCACATACACAGTAAGATTGTCACTACTGCCCTTTGGTCTCTATCTTTATGCATATTCTTTAAAATCTTTATTTTCATTTCTGAGTGCACTTATTCTGCACAAATTGTTTCCATATTTGTTAAGTTTTGCAGACACTGGCAACACAACAGCGACTGACCTTTGTGCTGACATTTCTGTTAGGATGATCAATGAGAATTAACGGATTGCATATGCTGCTTTATCCAAATATATATTTTAAATTATTTTTAGTCCAACTTTACCATAAACTACATTGCTATGGGGTGGAGAATTGGTTCACATAGACAGCCTATTTTAAGGTTTCTGCATATTTCCTATGTTAGTTATTATTCTATGTTGAGTTAGTTACCACCAGCTGTTTGAGAAGAGGCCAGGCATGGTGTCACGTTGTTCTTCATTTAGTGGGGTACTCAGTGTCTCTCAATTCAGAATCAGGTTTAATACCTCTGGATTATGCCATGAAATCTATAGTTTTGTGGTTGCATTACATGCTAAAAACTATAAATTACAATATATATATATATTAAATTAATACTGCAAAAAGAGAGCAAAAATAATAGTGAGGTAGCTTTCATGGGTTTAATGTCCATTCAGAGATCTGATGGCAGAGGGGAAGAAGTTGTCCCCAAAACGTTGAGTGTGCGGCTTCAGGCTCTAGTTCTCCATCCTGATGGAAGCAAAGAGAAGAGGGCATGCCCTGGGTGATGTGGGTCTCCAATGATGGATGTTGCTTTTTTGAGGGATGGCCCTTTGAAAAATTATAATGAGAGTCATAGTTAGTGGCACATTGATGTAGCACAAAATATACCAATATGTTATGCGAAGAATATTCTAGATTTAAAGTTCAAAGTAAATTTATTATTTAAGTACATATATCTCACCAAATGCAACCCTGAGATTCATACTCAATAAATCCATAATAATAACCTCAATAAAATCAATGAAAGACTGCACCAACTTGGGCATTCCACCAGTGTGCAAAAGACAACAGACAGTGCATATACAAAAATAAATAACAACAACAATAATAACAACAACCAATAAATGAGAACAAGAGATGAAGTGCCCTTGACAGTAAGTCTATAGGTTGTGGGAACATTTTAATGATGGGGTAAATGAAGTTGAATGAAATTATCCCCAGTGCTGTGACAGCCTGATGGTAGAAGTGTAGTAACTATTCCTGAACCTGGTCATGTGAGTGCTGAGGCTCCTTTACCTTCATCCCAATGACAGCAGTGAGAAGAGAGCATGTCCTGCATGGTGGGGGTCCCTGATGATGGATGCTGCTTTCCTGCGACAATGCTTTGTATAGATGTACTCAGTGGTTGGGAGAGTTTTACTCATGATGGAATGAGCCGCATCCACTACTTTTCATAGGATTTTCCATTCAAGGACACTGGTGTTTCCATAGCAGGTTGTGATGCAACCAGTCAATATATTCTCCACTACACAACTATGGAAGTTTGTCAAAGTTTTAGATGTCATGCTGAATCTTCACAAACTCTTAACGAAGTAGAGGCGCTGCCGTGCTTTCTTTGTAATTACACTTGCGTGCCAGGCCCAGGACGTAAAATTGTTTGTCATCATTCTTCAGTACATGACTGTAATGGGGGATAAAATGATTGATACTCTGAATCTGATGCAGCATGAAAAACACAATAAGAATAAAGAACAAAATTTAAAAAACAGTAATTATAAATATAAAAGCAATTGTATAAAACACAATGTACACTTCACTGTTATATACATAGACTGATTGACTGTATGTAAAGTAATGCTAGGTGATCTGTATGTAGTAATGGTGAGGAGTGGTGGTGGGTTAATGGGTGGGGTGTCAATCAGCCTGACAGCTTGGGGGAAGTAACTGGTTTTGAATCTAATGGCCCTGTCATGGATGCTGTGTAGCCTCTTCCCTGATGGAGTGGGACAAACGGTCCATGACCAGGGTGGATGGGATCCTTCCTGATATTGCTGGCCTTTTTCTGGTGCCTTTCTGTATATATATATCATTGATGGTGGTTAGACTGGCATCGACCTGTTGTAGAGCCCTGCAGTCACAGTGTGACGTGTTTAAGAGTGCAACAATATTTTTTTTTTACAGGGCGAGTTCTCAATCTCTTAACCCATCATGTATATAGACCATAGGTCATAAGACATGGGAGCAGAATTCGGCCATCTGGCCCATTGAGTCTGCTCCGCCATTCAATCATGGCTGATCCTTTTTTTTAATCTCCTCCTCAACCTTTGATGTCATGTCCAATGAAGAACCTATCAATCTCTGCCTTAAGTACACCCAACAACCTGGCCTCCACAGCTGCATGTGGCAACAAATTCCACAAATTCACCACCCTTTGACTAAAGAAATTTTACCGCATCTCTGTTTTGAAAGGGCGCTCCTCTATCGTTTTCAAATCTTTTTATTGCATTATAATTAGTTAAATGAACATATCAATAATAACAATACCAAGAGAACAGGATTACAATAATAGCATTCATATATACCAACATAAGTTCCAAATATCATATCCAGACAGTTCCTCCCGATCTCTTAATAATTGAAACTGAAAAAAAAGTTCAAAAAATTTGTTCAAGAAAAAAACACAAAAAAAACAACCCCCCCCCAAACTAAACAGAAAACAAAACAGAGAAAAAAACCGGGCTGCCATAACTTGTCAATTATAATTATTCTGTCCTTCACTCTGTTCCTCCTTCCATAAACAATTAAATATTAGGAAAAAGGATTCAAAAAGAAAATCAACTTACGTCACAGGTATGGAAATATTGAATAAAGGACTCCCGCACTCCTCTATCCTGAGGCTGTGCCATTTTGTCCTAGACTCTCCCACCATGGGAAATATCCTTTCCACATCTACTCTGTCTAGGCCTTTTAACATTTGAAAGGTTTCAATGAAATCCTCCCTCATCCTTCTGAATTCCAGTGAGTACAGACCCAAAGCCATCAAATGTTCCTCGTATGATAACCCTTTCATTCCTGGAATCATCCTTGTGAACCTCCTCTGGACCCTCTCCAATGCCATCACATCTTTTCAAAGATGAGGGGCCCCAAAACTGTGCCAGGGTCTGGGATGTTTCAGATCGCGTCCAAGATATCCAGCAGTGGGAGGGAGAACAGCCAGAGGTCGTTGTACATATTGGTACCAATGACATAGGTAGTGTGACGAGAATACACATAGATTAAGATGTTAGTTGGCCTGTGCTGGCACCAGTGGGATCAGCAGTTGGTCTGCCACCTGTCTTCAGGAGAAAGGGAGATAAGGAAAACAATGGAGCAGCATTTGGAGATGTTAATGAAGGGACGGGAGAGAGTAACAGAAGGAGAGCTGTCAAGATCGGCTCCCCCTTTGAACCCTGAACTGTTTGAAGTGATGGACAGGCGATACCCCAGCAGGGGGATAAAAAGGGACAGGTTCGCTAAGGCAACACACACACGACACCCCGAGGTAACGAGACCCTGGAAGCAGTGCGTCTCCCACAAGTCGGTGGGAAATTTTGGACAGCTAGTCGCGGGACAAGCCATAGACGCACAGGGTGGAAAGGCACGATCGGCGGGAACCTGGTGTGTGTCCACCCTTGCCTGGGTGCCAGGTTCACCGCAGAGAAACGATCGTATCTGGAAACGGAGGAGTCACGGTCGGTGACCTCAGATGACATCACAAAGGGCTCGCATGAAAGCTGACTGCGAAGGTCTGTGTGTGGAAGCCGTTTGAATATTCATTCGTTTTGCTCTCTTTCTCCTTCCCCCCACTGTCTGCGAACTGAACTGAACTAAAATTGAACTGAACTTTGCGTCACTTTGAAACTGGTCATTTACCCCTAGACAACGATAGAGCTTGATTGATCCTGTTATCTTAATTCTGTGTTTATCATTGCTGACCTGTTGCATTTATTATCCTTTTGATTAGAGTACTGTGTTGCTTGTTTCCTTAATAAAACTTTCTTAGTTCTAATAATCCAGACTCCAACTGAGTGATCCATTTCTGCTGGTTTGGCAACCCAGTTACGGGGTACGTAACAGTAGGAAAAGGGAAGAGGTCCTGGAAAAAGACTACAGGGAATTAGGAAGGAAGTTGAGAAGCAGGACCGCAAAGGTAGTAATCTTGGGATTACCACTTGTGCCACGTGACAGTGAGAATAGGAATAGAATGAGGTGGAGGATAAATGTGTGGCTGAGGGATTGGAGCAGAGGGCAGGGATTTAGATTTCTGGATCACTGGGACCTCTTTTCGGGCAGGTGTGACCTGTATAAAAAAGACCGGTTGCACTTGAATCCCAGGGGGACCAATATCCTGGCAGAGTGGTTTGCTAAGGCTACTGGGGAGAGTTTAAACTAGAATTGTTGGGAGGTGGGAACTGATCTTAAGAGACTGGGGAAGAGGAGGTTGGCTCACAATTAGAGAAAGATTGTAGACAGTGCAAGAGGGAGGATAGGCAGGTGATAGAGAAGGGACGCACTTAGACCTAAGGTTTGAGATGTGTCTATTTTAATGCAAGGAGTGTTGTGAACAAAACAGATGAGCTTAGAGCATGGATCAGTACTTGGAAATATGATGTGGTAGCCAATACAGGGACTTGGATGGCTCAGAGACAGGAATGGTTACTTCAAATGCCGGGTTTTAGTTGTTTCATAAAGGACAGGGAGGGAGGGAAAAGAGGTGGGGGCGTGGCACTGTTGATCAGAGATAGTGTCACGGCTACAGAAAAGGTGGACGCCATGGAGCGATTGTCTACGGAGTCTCTGTGAGTGGAGGTTAGGAGCAGGAAGGGGCCAATAACTTTACTGGATGTTTTTTTATAGGACGCCCAATAGTAACAGGGATATCGAGGAGAAGATAGTGAAACAGATCCTAGAAAGCTGTAATAATAACAGAGTTGTCATGATGGGAGGTTTTATTTTCCCAGATATCGATTGGCATCTCCCGAGAGCAAGGGGTTTAAATGGGGTGGAGTTTGTTCAGGAAGGTTTCTTGACACAATATGTAGATAAGCCTACAAGAGGAGAGGCTGTACTTGATCTGGTATTGGGAAATGAACCTGGTCAGGTGTCAGGTCTCTCAGTGGGAGAGCATTTTGGAGATAGTGATCATAATTCTATCTCCTTCACAATAGCATTGGAGAGAAATAGGAACAGACAAGTTAGAAAAGGGAGTAGAGATAGCCCAGGAAATAATAGACCAGTGAGTCTTAACTCAGTGGTTGGTAAGTTGATGGAGAAGAGCCTGAGAGGCAGGATTTAGGAACATTTGGAGAAGTATATGAGCCTGATTGAATTTTTTGAGGATGTGACTAAACACATTGACGATGGAAAAGCAGTATGCGTAGTGTATATGGATTTCAGCAAGGCATTTGATAAGGTACACCATGCAAGACTTATTGAGAAAGTAAGGAGGCATGGGATCGAAGGGGACATTGCCTTCTGTGGCAAGCCAATTCTGGATCCACAAAGCAAAGAGTGGTTGAGACTGGTCATATTCTGCATGGAGGTCGGTCATAAGTGGAGTGCCTCAGGGATCTGTTCTGGGACCCTTACTCTTCGTGATTTTTATAAATGACCTGGATGAGGAAGTGGAGGGATGGGTTAGTAAGTTTGCTGATGACACAAAGGTTGGAGGTGTTGTGGATAGTGTGGAGGGCCGTCAGAGGTTACAGCAGGACATTGATGGGATGCAAAACTGGGCTGAGAAGTGGGAGATGGAGTTCAACCCAGGTAAGTGTGAAGTGGTTCATTTTGGTTGGCCAAATATGATGGCAGAATATAGTATTAATGGTAAGACTCTTGGCAGTGTGGAGGATCAAATGGATCTTGGGGTCCGAGTCCATAGGACACTCAAAGCAGCAATGCAGGTTGACTCTGTGGTTAAGAAGGTGCACGGTGTATTGGCCTTCATCAATCATGGAATTGAATTTAGGAGCCAAGAGGTAATGCTGCAGCTAAATAGGACCCTGGTCAGACCCCACTTGGAGTACTGTGCTCTGTTCTGGTCACCTCAGTATAGGAAGGATGTGGAAGCCATAGAAAGGGTGCAGAGGAGATTTACAAGAATGTTGCCTGGATTGGGGAGCATGGCTTATGAGAATAGGTTGAGTGAACGCCGCTTTTTTTCCTTGGAGCAACGGAGGATGAGAGGTGATCTGATAGAGGTGTATAAGATGATGAGAGGCATTGATCGTGTGGATAGTCAGAAGCTTTTTACCAGGGCTGAAATGGTTGCCACAAGAGGACACAGGTTTAAAGTGCTGGGGAGTAGGTACAGAGGAGATGTCAGGGGTAAGTTTTTTAATCAGAGAGTGGTGAGTGCGTGCAATGCGTTACCGGCAACGGTGGTGGAGGCGGATATGATAGAGTCTTTTAAGAGACATTTGGATCGGTACATGGAGCTTACAAAAATAGAGGGCTATAGGTAAGTCTAGTAATTTCTAAGGTAGGGACATGTTCTGCACAACTTTGTGGGCCGAAGGGCCTGTATTGTGCTGCAGGTTTTATGTTTCTATCAGGCAGTAAAGACTGATACAAAATACTTATTTAGTTCATCAGCCATCTCTTTGTCCCCCATTATTATTTATCCTACCTCATTTTCTGATGGTCCTATACCCACTCTCATTTCTCTTTTATTTTTAACATAATTGAGAAAACTTTTACTATCCATTTTGATATTATTTTCTAGCTTGCTTTCATATTTCATCTTTTCCCTTCTAATGATTTTTTTAGTTGCTCTCTGTTGCTTTTTATAAACTTCACAATCCTCTATTTTCTCAATAATTTTTGCTTTGTTGTACGCCCTTTCTTTTGCTTTTGTAATAGCTTTGACTTCCCTTGTCAGCCACAGTTGAACTATCTAACCATTTGAGTATTTCTTCATTTTTGGAATACACATGTTCTGTACCTTCTTTATTTTTCTCAGAAACACACGCCATTGCAGCTCTGCTGACATCCCTCCCAGCAACTCCTTCCAATTTACTTTGGCCAACTCCTCTCTCATACCACTGTAATTTCCCTTACTCCACTGAAATACTGCTACATCAGACTTTACTTTCTCCCTAACAAATTTCAAATTGAACACAATCATATTGTGATCATTGGTTCCTAAGGGTTCTTTTACCTTAAGCTCCCTAATTGCCACCAGTTCATTACATAACACCCAATCCAGTATAGCTGATCCCCTAGTGGGCTCAACAACAAACTGCTCTAAAAAGCTAACTCTACAGCATTCAACAAACTCACTCTCTTGAGATCCATGACCAACTTGGTTTTCCCAATCGACCTGCATGTTAAAATCTACCATGACTACCATAACATTGCCCTTTTGACTCACCTTTTCTATTTCCTGTTGTAACCTGTGGTCCACCTCCCAGCCACTGATGGGAGGCCTGTATATAACTGCCATCAACGTCTTTTACCCTTGCAGTTTCTTAACTCATCCTACAAGGATTCAACATCTTCCGATTCTATGTCACATCTTTTTACTGACTTGATGCCATTCTTTACCTGTAGAGCCACACCACTCCCTCTGTCTACCTTCGTATCCCTCCGATATAACGTGTAACCTTGGACATTCAGCTCCCAACTACAACCATCCTCCAGCCACGATCAGTGCTAGCCACAACATCATACCTGGCAATCTGTAATACTGCAGCAAGATCATCCACCTTATTTCTTATACTACACGAATTTAGATACATTTTGAGTACCGTATTTGCTATTCTTTCTGATTCTGCATCCCTAATGATTTGATACTCAGCCTGTTGGCTGCAACTAAGTCCCATCATCTGCCTGCCCTTCCTGACAACCTGACTGCACGCTATCTTTACCTTTTTACTATCCGCCCTATCCCAAGTCCCTTCACCCCAGTTCCCACCCCCTGCCAAGTTAGTTTAAACCCTCCCCAACAGGTCTAACAAATCTGCCTATGAGAATTTTGGTCCTCCTCAGGTTCAAGTGCAACCCATCATTTTTGAACAGGTCATACCTCCCCGAGAAGAGATCCCAATTATCCAAGAACCTGAAGCCCTGCCCCCTCCACCAGTTTCTCAGCCAGGCATTTATCTGCCAAATCATCCTGCTTCTGCCCTCACTGGCGTATAGCACAGGCAGCAACCCAGAAATTACTACCCAGGAGGTCCTGCCTCTCAGCTTTCTATCTAGCTCTCTAAATTCTCTTTTCAGGACCTCATTGCTTTTCCTTCCTTTGTCATTGGTACCAATATGTACCAAGACATCTGGCTGCTCCCCCTCCCTCTCCAAAAGTACTTAATTCCTTTTCCATTTTAAAACTTCTGAATGTACCCAGCAGATGAATTGCTTACAGATATTCAATGATTGATGGGATGAAGATAAATTCTGCGCTCACAGCTTCTCATTAATAACGATGTGAATGGCTGGTAAAACTTTATATGATGATGATCACTATTGGGAGATGGGATCTTTCTCAGGGTTCTAGGTTTTGAAAACAATAACATTTTTAGTATTTGCTTAAACTGCTAGAAAAAGCGAAGGAACTTCAGTATAACATCCAGTCTAAATTACTGCAATTCAAACAATGCAACAGTCATTCCAAGGTGCTTCATTGAATTACTGAGGGCAGGTGGAAGATTCAGAGCATGCAATATTCCAAGGTTTGGTCTTGGCCATGAAAGTTTTAAATATTTTGTTTTAAAAGTTCCATTGACTTCTGTTCCTTTTGAATTCACTAAGAAACATAACAGTCAGTAGGCACGAAGTCTATATAAATTTTTTGAGAAGTGGCATCAGAATGATAGCGTGACTGATTCCCAATTATCCACCTTCAAGGTATTGAACAAGACTGCCCTGGCTATGAGCTGCTTATCTAGAGCAGGTCTCATGCAGCATACCATGTGAAATATCCTCCTTTAAAGCTCATTTGAGGACATGGAGATCAACTTTGTAGGAACATAAGGACAGAGAAAGTAACTCGGAAACCAGTGCACTATAAGCACATTGGCCTGGAACCTGTAAGGAAATGTTGAAATAGTTACTTATATTTCCTTATGCATCTATCAGCAACTTTGGGAATTTTGCAAATGTATGTACTAATGCAAATGCGGAAGTCCCAGAGTTGTTGTCAGCAGTCTACTGCTGTATTTTTTCTAAGAGAACTAGCTCTGATGCTGAGCATCTCAAAGTGGGAGAATGAAGCTTGGAGATTCTCTGCAACTTTAGGTTAAACCAGATAATGGATTCACATTTCAGTGGAGATTAGTGAACACAAACGGTAAAAATTAAGTTTGGGCAGAAATTTTTACATTTTATACACTTTTAATAAAAATGATACTTTTGAAGCAAAATAAAATTGTAAAAGCATAAACTGAAATCCTCAACCATACAGGCAACTCGAGAATATTCTTTCACAACCATGATGTGTTTCGGTAGATGAAGGCACAACATCCAGCCTGTGGCCAATAGTGATCCCCAGGGTGATAACAGTAGAAGTTTGCTACTTGTAGATGTCACTGAATATCAAAAGGAAATGGCCAGACTTTCTCTTATTTCAAAGGGCCATTGAATCAACCAGAAGTTAACTGCTATATGGCAACTCTGGAACAGTTCTTAAAAGGGTAAATGCGAAAACAGTTCTTAAAGTGGTAAATTCGAACACAGTTCTTAGAATGGTAAATTCAAAAGTCCAAGAGATTTGTACAGTCAATTAGGAGAGACTTTTCTGAAGTAAAGAATTCCTCGAAGACGTGACGTTACTGCTAATCCCAGCCGGAACCTGCCTTGTCTGCAGGATTCACAAAGGCAGAAATAAAACGATTTAAAGGAACTGACCTTTTCCCCTGGAGAATAGACACTGCGCAATCCTTCTTGCTTTAGCAGAGGATATCTCAAAATGCAGGTCACTGTTTCTTGAATGAAGATTCAATAAAGGTCGATCCTCTCCAAAACTGCTGAACGATATCAGCTTTATTCGACTCTGCGAGTTCCTGTACTTTGGTAAGGTCTTCACTCTCCAACACTCTTACAATAGAAAGTAGAACTCCACTTTAAAACGAAACTGCGTCATAAGACGAATACGCAGCATAACAGCGTATCTGATGAATTAAATAACGAACTGAACTTAAAACTCAACTGGAAAAACTAACTGCGTCACACCAGGGGTCTCCCCTTATATACCTGGTGAGAACATGTCATCACGTGACCTCACATCGGCGGGAAAATTACATCATGTGACCTCCACAAGACCATTACATCATGCTCATCAGATACTCAATTACATCATGGTCATAAGATAGTCACAAGATGTACCAATGTTTATCTTGTCTCAGTTAAATTTAACTTTCTTTAAAACTTATTCGTTTAACAGCAGAAGATCATAATACTTCAGGCAAAATTATTTCTCTGGTAATTAGAAACTGACCACAAGTGTTCCACAGCTGTCACTGCCTCAGCTCTCTCCCCCTCTCAACAGGTTTCAATAGGTACATTTAACATCAGAGAAATGTATACAATATACATCCTAAAATTTGTTTTCCTTGCAAACATCTACAAAAACAGAGAAGTGCCTTAAAGAATGAATGACAGTTAAATGTGAGAACCCCAAAGCCCCCCCCCGCAAATTCCCCTACTCATTCACCTGGTAATTCAACATACCACAGGCTCTCTCTCTTCCTAATAAGGGAAAAAGAGGTGTCCCTGTTTCACAGCGAGACGGGAGACATAACAAACAGCTTGCTAATTTATGGTGTTAAAAGTCTGTTGAGTCGCTTTTTCCGAGCTCTGTGCCCAAAGAACTCAGGTCTCTGAGCACACACTGCTTACAATCTTCCATCTCTTACGGAAGTCTGGCAACCTGAAGGCTTGTTAGTCTTCCAGGCCGCATCTTTGGCATATTGAAAAGTGGCTGGTCGTAAGGCCCTGAGAGCAGGTCCCATTTCTGCAAAGAACTAAAGTCAGTGTGCAACTCCAGGTCAAGGTCTTCAAAAGAGCCTTGAAAAAGAAGAAAAGAGATAACAAAGATAGAAATAGAGCTGTTTCTGAAGATGAAAGCAAAGGAGTCACTGTTAGGCACCATGGTCCTCCTAAGCTCTAAATTTCTGCCCTAGTTTAACGGTAAACAAGAGTGCAAATCCATAAACTGCATTATGTCGTTGCAGCACAATTTCATCAAAAAGGTTGTGTGAATTTACTGGGAATTCTTTTTTTCTTAGAAATATCTTTCATTTTTTCCATTGTTTTTTCAGCACCTACAACAGTTACTCTATAAGTGTATATTTTACAAAGTTTTCTCCAGTTTTGTTACATCAAAACACAAAGGAACACTTCCCATGCATTGTGTATAGGGTCTTGCATTGCATAATTAGCTGTGATTTTACTGCAGAGCTTTGAATTTCCTGTAAATCTTCACACATTAATTGATACTTACTGTGAATCAAAAATTACAGCGGCTTAGCTTAATTGAAAACATAGAACATAAGCCCAGAAACAGGCTATTCAGGCCAGTGTTGTGCCAAACCAGCTAAAAAGCAAAACAAAAACACCCAAACCCCAATCCTTCCTATCTACACGAGGTCCATATCCCTCCATCTTCCTTACATCCATGTGCCTATCCAAACATCTCTTAAAAGCCTCTAATGTATTTGCCTCTACCACCATACCAGGCAGTGTATTCCAGGCATCCACCACTCTGAGTAAAAAATTTACCTCTCACATCCCCTTTGAACCTGCCCTCTCTCACCTTCAAGGCATGCCCTCTGGTATTAAGGCACGTCAACCCTGAGAAACAGATACACCCTGACTATTCTATCTTGCCTTTCATAATCTTAGAAACCTTTGTCAGATCTCCCTTCAGCCTCCAAAGCCCCAGAGAAAACAACCCAAATTTGTTCATCCTCTCATTGTAGTGCGTGCCCTTTTAATCAGGCAGAATCCTGGTAAACCTCTTCTTCACCTTCTCCAAAGCCTCAACATCCATCCTGCAGTGGGGAGACCAGAAATGAATGCAAACTCCAGATGTGGCCCAACCAGAAATTTATAAAGTTGCAATAGAATCTCTTGTCTTTTGAACTCGATGCCTCTTACAGAGACTATCAGAACTATTTCAAGATTTAGCTTATTTTAGAGGGTCACTGAATGGCAAAACAGTCCTTTATTGGTAATAAAGGTGAAATGGTTTGCCTGCAGTTTGCAACCCATTTATTGGGAGATTCTTCTTGGATGATCTCACTCCTCACTTCAGATCCCTTTCACAAAATAATGATCAATCTTGTTATTCATTTCTTCAGAAGCTACTAAAATATAAATTATAAAATTTATTTAGGCAAATAAAGTCTTGGATGCTCCAATTTTCACAGGAATACTTAATGTTGCTATATCAGACTAAATGAGTAAAGACCTTTGTAATGTTTAAAACTAAGTGAATGGTTGTGATTATGCTTTGAACCGGTCAATAACCTTTATAAAGCAAACCCATGTTCTTGTTTACAGATCACATTTTATTCTCATATGTGTTGCCACATTCATCTTCAATGTGGTAACACGCCCAGTTTTTGTTCCTTTTTTGATTCAATTTTTGTAAAGTTTACTAAATTGAGGAGGAACTACATTTTGCAATTCAAATAATTAGAATGACGTAATGAAGGCAGTTAGTAGTAGCCTTTAAATGGTAAATTACCATATTTCTACAAGATATCAACTGATATTAATGCATCAAATTGCCTATAATGAAAAGTTAAAGTTCTGTGAGGAGCAAAAGATAGCATGTAGCTTTTTGTTGATTCTATTGTATTTCTTTGTTCTACTGTGAACGTCCACAAGAAAAATGAATCTCAGGGTAGTAAGTGGCGACATATACATACTTTGGTAATAAATTTACTTTGAATTTTGAAATGCCAGAAATATTAAAAAAGGATGTGCAGCAAATATGGAAAGTGAAAGAGTCAATAACCTTTCGTCAGCCTTTGTAGATTGCTCAAAGCAGGTCCCATGGTTTGAACTATTGTACGATACCGTAAAAGGAATGAGAGTTACTTCTGGAGCTGTGAAGAAGGGGGGACATCACAGCCAGGGCAAATCACAAAATACTGGGCAGTATATCTTTCTAACACACCTTGCTGCCCAGTTAAAATTAACACATGGAGTTTCTGGGAATAGTGCCAATTATGAAAGAGATTTAAAAAAGCTTTGTTAAAGGTGGGGGGAATAATTTAAAGATTATCTTGGCATTTCATTTCCTGATGCTGGACTGGCAGATCTCTTGACGACTGGATGTTATTATTAAGTTTTCCAGTAAAATCAATAATTCTAAAGTTGGGCATTGAAAACAGGGACTCAAGGAGCTTAAAGTGAGCTTGATAAATCATTCTTTGAAACTCTCTCAGCAATGGAAACAGGGATCCTATGAGATTAAACATTACCCAGTGAGCTACAGGGATTTCTGAGTAACTGGATAATGGATTATCAGAACTTTACTGTATTCATGAATCCCATGAACAAATCATCTGAATACAAGGTGTGCATAAAGAACTTCAGTTCCCAGTGGGCAATGCAAGGGGTTCACTTGGAACTGGAAACTAAAATGATGATCTGGTTTCATGTACACAGGGTTGAGCAGCAGTTCAGTAATAAAATGTTCTAATGTAAATCCACAACAAGCTTGTCTTCATCAAGAACAAACATAACATGGCGTCAGAAGACAGCATGAGGTCTAAACACGAAGAATAAATGAATATCATGCGCAACTGAGAAAGAGACGCCAGTTACAAAGGAGAGAAATGAGAGAGCATCCTTTTCCCAAAATTCAGCAGTCACTGGTTTAACTAAGAGAGATTCAGGTGAGAGGCCAAGAGACTCCGTCATGGTTAAGCTAAGTCCTCCCACATTTTAGCAGTTTACTGGCAATCTAACTGTTTAGCTGCTTGCAGAGCAGGAAGGACTGGTGAAAAATTAAGGCATCTATTTTTCTGCATATAATTGGCAAAGATGCTTTGGGCACTTATAACAGCTTTCAAATTGATGAGACAGCTTTTATGTTGGATACTCCGATGACAAAATTTGAGGAGTATTTTGTCCCAAGTAAAAACTTCACATTTGAGAGATACAATTTTTTTCCCCTGTGTCCAGAAACCAGGTTTGACCACTGGGTGTGTGTGGCCTCCGTCGGTCATGGTCGACCATGGGTACTGCGCCTCTGGTAGTCACTGGTTTGTCAAGCAGTGTTAACTGTGGCTATTGAGGCCGATCCTGGAATGGCAGGTTCTGTCACAGTTGCTGCATGTGTAGGGCATCGTGGAATTGTTGTCCGCTGTGCTCTCTGTTGAGCTCTCTGCTCCTCAAACTGACTCAGGATCACTCTTTCACCTTGCTCTAGGTGTTGCTGAAGAGTACCTCCCATTTGTTGCAGTCATCTGCAGTATCCTCCCAGCACTCTATGTTGATTTTTAAGGTTTTCATGTCACGCTTGCAGAGTTCCTTGAAGCGAAGCTGGGGTCTACCAACATTCCTCTTGCCTGTTGCTAGTCCTCCATACAGGATGTCCTTTGTCAGTCTACCATCCTTCATACGACGGACATGGCCCAGCCAGCGCAGTCTGCATTGTCTTAAAAGCGTGAACATTGTGGGAAGTCCAGCGTGGGAGAGGACCTCAGAGTTTGGGACTTTGTCTCTCCAGGTGATGCCGAGGATGCGGCAAAGGTTGCGCAGGTGAAAACTATTGAGTTTCCTCTCCTGCTTGGAGTAGATGGTCCAAGTCTCACTACCATACAAGAGGGTGCTGATAACACATGCATTGTACACGCAGTCTTGGTCTTTGTAGTGAGTTTTGGATTCTCCCAGACCCATGAGGAGAGTCAAGCAAGGTTCGATGCTGCTTTGCTGATATGCCTACTGATTTCAGCATCGAGGGAGAAGGTATCGCTAATGGTCGACCCCAATATGTGAACTCATGGACCACTTCTAGATCGTAATTGTCGATGGTAATGACTGGTGTCTCCACTACGTTCTGGGCAAGGACATCTGTTTTCTTTAGGCTGATGGTAAGCCCGAAGTCCTTGCATGCCTTAGAGAAGCGGTCCATGAGAGTTTGTAGTTGCTGTTTGGTGTGCGAGGTTATAGCAGCATCATCGGCAAAGAGCATGTCACATATTAAGATCTTTTGCACCTTTGTTCTTGCTCTCTGGCGCACAGGGTTGAACAGCCGCCTATAAGACCTGGTGTGCATGTAGATGCCTTCTGTCGACGTCCCAAATTCCTGCTTCAATAGCAGAGAGAAGAAGATGGTGAATAATGTTGAGGAGTAGATTTGAAAGGTGGGGGGAGGCGAGAGAGAAACACCAGGCGATAGGTGAAACTTGGAGGGGGAGGCATGAAGCAAAGAGCTTGGAAGTTGATTGGTGATAGAGACAGAAGGCCATGGAAGAAAAGACGGGTGGGGAGGAGCACCACAGGGAGGCAATAGGCAGGCAAGGAGATAACATGAGAGGGGGAGAAGGGGATGGAAAATGGTGAAAGTGGGGAGGCATTACTGGAAGTCTGAGAAATTGATGTTCATGCCATCAGGATGGAGGCTACCCAGATAAGGTGTTGTTCCTCCAACCTAAGTGTGGCCTCATCACAACAGTGCAGGAGGCCATAGGCGGACATATCAGAATAGGAATGGAAAGGGGAAGTGGAATTAAAATGGGTGGCTACTGGGAGATCCTGCTTGTTCTGGCCGATGGAGCGTAGATGCTCAGCAAAGCAGTTTCCCAGTCTACGATGGGTCTCACCGATATACAGGAGGCCACACCGGGACTACCGTACACAGTATATGACCCCAACAGATTCACAGGTGAAGTGTCGCCTTACATGGAAGGACTGTTTGGGGCCCTGGATGGAGTGAGGGAGGAGGTGTAGGGGCAGGTGTAGCACTTGTTCCACTTGCAAGAATAAGTGCCATAGAGAGATCAGTGGGGATGGATGAGCGGACAAGGAAGTCGCATCCCTATGATCCCTGCAAAAAGCAGAAAGTGGGAGGGGGGAGAAGGGAAAGATGTGTTTGGTGGTGGGACTCAGTTGGAGATGGCGCATGTTTCAGAGAAATATGTGCTGGACACCGAGGCTGGTGGGGTGGTAGGTGAAGACGAAGAAGTCTATTTCCTCCCCCACCATTTTTCTCCAGTCCTGCCAAAGGGTGTTGGCCTGAAATGTCGACTGTATCTTTTTTCCATAGATGCTGCCTGTCCTGCTGAGTTCCTTCAGCATTTCATGTTTATTGCTTGGATTTCTAGCATCTGCAGATTTTCTCTTGTTTGTGATCAAGAACACTTACCATGCCGTCCCATGCTTGCATTTTGGCAAGTCCAAACACCTGGCTGTACTTCTCCCGGCAAACAGGCAGAGGCTGAGGACCGCAGCACCAATGGTGAGAACTGCAAATGTATGGTCAGGGGAGGCGGAGGAGTGCTTTCATGACTGCTTTGAATAAGTGAACTGGACAATATTTAGGGATTGAATATTTACCAGTTGACACCGACCTCATCAACTATGTTCCCTCTAAGCTGTGTGCGTGCGTACACGTTTTTCAACCAGCGCACAAAGGAAAATAACGTGCGCACAAAAGGTTAGTTACCTAAAATAATGCAGTAATTAATAATTATACTTATTGAAAATAATCTTTTAGCTAAATGTTTCTGTTAACTAGTTGGCTGGTTTTTCAAATACCACAATGCACGTCACTAATTTACGTCACCTCACTTTACCTGTTCCGGTTTGGACAGCTGCATCATGGTGACAGCCATCTTTGGCGGACAGTGTTCATATCATAAAGTTTACAAAGATCTGTTTCAAATCCTGTAGATAGCTTACTAAGCTTTTATTGAAAAAGATCAGTCAAATGATCCTGTGGCTAAGTACTGTCACAAGAAATTGATAAACATCACATACAAATTAGCTTTACAGGTTTTAAGTGACGTCTTTGATGAACTGGCTGCACTGTGCAAGAATCTGCAAGAGAGTGGCCTCACACCGATTGAATCACTTCATTTTGCGCGAGGCAAAATTAACAAGATAAGAAAGCAGTATCTGGGAGACAATGTTTCGTGGAGCGACAAAGTTAAAGTTTCGCTAAGCCAACAACGTGAAGAAAACATCACAGTAGATACAAGTTCGCTGTTGAATTTTATAAATAGTCTTTGTGTTCATTTAGAAGAAAGGTTTCCTAAAGATGAGGTACAAGAATGGTCAGCTTTTGATTTCTCCACAATTGCAGATTGTGACTTCACATTTGGCGATGAACAAGTTAATGCCTTATGTCTAAAATATCATGATTTTCTAGCTGAAAATACTGTAATAGTTAGACAGTTTAATGATTTAAAATTTTCTGTGCAAGAAAAAATTAAATCCAAACTGATTTCAAACTTTGCTCAAATGGTGGCATTTGTACTTCAAAATGAACAGTTTTGCGACTTCGCACAGTTGATGGACATTGGGGGAACCTTTCTTGCGTCTAGTGCGGACTGTGAGCGAGGTTTTAGCCTAATGAATCAACTCAAAAACGAGCTGAAAAACCGTATAGGTGAATGTCATTTGGATATGTTAATGAGAATCAAAAGTCTATTAGTCTAGATAGAGTTTACAAAGAATGGGTCAATGCCAAAGACAGGAGAGAGAAAAGATAACAGTGACTTAAATATGTATGTTATTTTGTGGTTATTCTGTGCAGTTTTATGTCAAATATTTTGTACACCTACATAAACTGTGCCATATGTGCATTCAGTGCGCACATACTTCTGTCTTACGAAAAAAAAATTTGCACAACGTAAGATTTTTGCGTACACTGACTACTAAAAATTAGAGGGAACATTGCTCATCAAGTGCACGGATGACAGTGTGCCTTCAGGAACATGCCAAGTCTTTCTAAACCAGAAACCATGGATGTACCAAGATATTAAGTCTGCTGAGGGCTTGATCAGCGGTCCCCAACCACGAGGAAACGATATGATTTGGCGATATGAGTCAGCTGCACCTTTCTTCATTCCCTGTCACGGCCACTGTTGAACCATTACGCACACGAGGTCATTACACACGCATCATCCATGTCAGCACGGGAAAGAGATCAACTCCTTGAGCTTGCAAATGACGGCGGGCTGAAAAGTATGTTTGACATAACATCTCTGCCGGCATTCTGGATCAAAGTCAGGGCTAAATATCCTGAGGTAGCCACAAAAGCACTGAAAAAGTTGCTTCCATTTCTAACATTTTTCTGCGAAGCAGAGTTTTCTGCAATGAATGCAAAGAAAACTAAATTGGGGAATAGACTGAACATAAGGAACCCCCTTTGAGTATTGACGTCTCCTGTCTCCCCTCGATAGGACCATCTTGTTGCAGGGAAACAAGCCCAACTGATTCAGCGATATTGGTGCATTGCAATGATTTTACATGTTCATACGGGGAAAATATGTGCTGTGTGTTTAATATCCAAACGTTACTTAAAATGTTATGATGCTATTGACTTACTTATATAACCATATAACAATTACAGCATGGAAACAGGCCATCTCTGCCCTGCTAGTCCCTGCCGAACGCTATTCTCACCTAGTCCCATCGACCTGCACTCAGCCCACAACCCTCCATTCCTTTCCTGTCCACATACCTATGCAATTTTTCTTTAAATGATAATATCGAACCTGCTTCTGCCACTTCTACTGGAAGTTCGTTCAACACTTACTTCAAGCTCCCCTGTCAATTGACTAATCACTATAGTCATACGAGGAAAATATGCGCTGTGTGTTTAATATTAAATTCGTTAGATAAACCCTTTTAGAAACGAAATTGAGTGCATTAGCCACTTATCACCTATATTCCAATCGTGATGAACACCACCCCCCCGGGACAGAATCGCCAAAAATGATATGTAGAAAAGGGATATGAGCCAATCACCTGTCCAGCTCTTGGCTCCATCCCTATCCCTCCTGTCTTCTCCTATCATTTTGGATCTCCCATTTTCAAATCTCTTACTAACTCTTCTTTCAGTTAGTCCTGATGAAGGGCCTCGGCCTGAAACGTCAACTGTACCTATTCCTAGAGATGCTGCCTGGCCTGCTGCGTTCACCAGCAACTTTTATGTGTGTTACACAATTGGATACTCAGCAGCTGTGGCAGATTTTACATACCATTACTTATTAAAAGGTGAAACCTAACAGAATAAATGGCTGTGAGGCTTCTCTCTCTGATGAGCTCCATACCTTTTATACACACTTTGAAAGGGAAAATAACATTATGCCTGTGTGAGTCCCTTCAGCAACTGGTGACCCTGTGATACCTGTCTCAGGGGCCGATGTCAGAACATCTTTCAAGAGGGTGAACCCTTACATGGCATCTGGCCCTGAAGGTACACTTGGCAAGGAGCTGTAAACCTGTTCCAATCAAATGGCAGGATTCTTCAAGGACATTTTCATGCTCTCACTTCTGCAGATGGAGATTCCCATCTGCTCCAAAAGAGTGACAATCATACTGGTGTCCAAGAAGAGCAGGGTGAGCTTCCTCAAGGATTGTTACCCAGTAGCACACACATCTACTGTGATGAAGTGCCTTGAGAGGTTAGTCATGGCTATAATTAATTCTTGCTTCAGAAATTTGCCCAACTTCATAACAGGTCTACAGCAGATGCAATCTCACTGGCTCTCTATTCAACTTTGGAGCATCTAGACAACAGCACCATATATATATACAGATCATTCCCCTGTTTACTAATTATAGCTCAGTATACAACATCATTAACTCCTTGATCCTAATCAAAAAGTTTTGAAACCTGAGCCTTTGTACTTTCCTCTGCAACTGGATCCTTGACTTATTGGGAGCTCAGTACGGATGAGAAATAACATTTCCTCTTTGTTGACGATCAACACAGGCACACCTCTAGGATGCGTGCTTAGCTCTCTCTACTACTGCTCTACTCTCTCTACACTCATAGCTGCATGGCTAAGCACATCTCACATGCCAGCTATAACTTCACCGATGACATCACTGTTGTTGACAGAAACTTAGATGGTGATGAAGAAGAAGCATAGAGGAGTGAAAAAGATCAGCTGGTTGAGTGACATCACAACAACAACGACAACTCAATGTCAGAAAGACCAAAAAATTGACTGTGGATTTTAGAAGGTGAAGTTGGGAGAACCCAGAACAGTCCTCACTGAGGGGCCAGTGTTGGAAAGGGTGAGCAGTTTCATGTTCCTGGGCATCCACATCTCAGAGAATCTACCATATATATTCAGCAAAGCACATTGATGCAGTCATGAAGAAAAGCATGCCAGCTGTAACTCATTAAGAGATTGAGGAGATATGGAATGTCACCAAAGACTCGACAGCAAATTTCTTTAGACATATGGTGATGAGCACTCTGACTTATTGCAACACCACCAATGTAACCACCAATCCTGCAAGCACCAATGTGCAGGATTAAAAAAGACTGCAGAGGGTTGTAGATTCAGCCAGCTTCCTCACAGGTACAACCCTCCCCACCATCAAGAACATCTTCAAATGTGATTACTCAAGAAGGTGGCATCTTCAGAATCCACATTATCCTCTCTTCTCATTACTACCATCAAGGAGAAGGTACTGAAAACCCACACACAATGTCTAGGAACAGCTTCTTCCCTTCTGCCATCAAATTTCTGAACAGTCCATGGACACTACCTTACTCCTCCCCTTTTGCAATATTTATTTATCTGTCTATTCAATTCTGCAGGTTTTGCTTTCAGATATCCATGTGCTGTCCCTCCCCACCACTGAACACTTAAGTATGTTTACAGCTGGTTACAGAATAATTGGAGAGGAGTGACCAGAATAATTAGACAACATAAGAATGGTCAGTTTTTAAACTTAAGAGCTTGGATTAAGTTTCAGTCAAATGGAGTTACATCAAATGCATGAACACCTGCTCTCTCTCTTTCAGTGGGAACAACTGTAATTCACTTTTATATGGAGTTCTCAATGTAGAAGAGAATATTCCATTATAGTTTACAAGGGAGAAGATTCTCATTTTAAAATAAACTGCTAGAGAAAATTCAATAATACTGGCATTATGAATTCACTTGATCTCTGTAACTTAGTTCTTGTCTGTACTTGAATCATGAATGTAATGAGGTCTGAAACCAAGTAGCCTTGGTGATCTTTTATGTGTTTGATACAAGTACGCAGAAGATTGATGAGAATCCCTCTGTGGTTAGAAGATATAAAGTTTTATATAGTTGGGATATAGATAGGAAATCGGATAAGATATAGTTGGGATTTGCACAATCAATAGTATGTATGATCCTTCCCTAACTATTTCCTCCTCTCTGCTAACCAGTTCTTTTTCACAGCCATTCCAATGTTACACAAATTGTAACAAAGAGTAAGCCGTTTACTTGCTGTCTCGACCTTGTATCTACCACACTTAAGGACTCTTTTAATAGTGTATTCAATTCTTTTAGAAAAAGGAGGAGGAGAAGATGGCAGCGCGACGCAGCTGCAGCGGCCACTCCGGTGGTGATGTCTGTTATTTGACAAGTAGGGTGCCGTGCACAGCCCTGATTTGATGGAGACAGACGTGAGAGCACGGAGGAACATCTGATGAAACTTCTGAAATGCCTGCTTCGCTGCTGCTGCTACTGTGTGGTCCAGAATCTCCAGGGGGGAAGGCCCCAAGTCCTTGGCTTTGCTTGTTGCTCGGCGGGGTCGAAGCGCTCGACAGAGGATGGTGCTCAGAGAGGCTGTGTTGGAGGGGCTGGTCGGAGGCTCGAAGTTTTCGGACAGACTCGGAGTCCGCTGCGGTCGGGTACTTCAAACTTGCTGCATCGGCAAGTTTGCAGCGCTTGGAGGATCATGGCAGGGAGAGTTTCTCCCTTCTGCCGCCTGCGTGGAATGATGAGGCTATCGGGACTTTGAGACTTTTTTTTACTGTGCCTATGGTCTGCTCTTTATCAAGTTTTAGTCTTGGTTTGTCCTGTGTTTTCTTGTGATATCATTCTGGAGGAATGTTGTATCATTTTTTAATGCATGCATTTCTAAATGACAATAAACGAGGACTGAGTGTCCTCATAATCTAAAATTATTAAACTAATCCTTTGAAATTGGAGTTTGCCTTCAAAATTGTGGCTATCAAACTCTTACTTAAAAAGCCAAGCCTTGATAGTGAGGTACTAGCTAACTACAGGTCTATATCAAATCTTGTGCAAAACTCTTGAGAAAATTATTTTCAACTAACTCAGCAACTTCCTGAATGAGAACATATTCTAAAAAAGGTTTCAGTCAGTTTTTGAAGAAAACCACAGCACAGAGACAGCCTGTCATGGGGTGTGCTGACAGATGATTGAACCCAGGTGAGGAGAAACAACAGACTCCTGTGTGGAGTTGGAAACAAGAGTTTATTCATAGGAATTCCAACAAAACATCAGTGCCTTGACCGAGTGACACCACAAGCTGAATCATTCTCAAAACACATGCAAGGACCACGGAATAAGCGCTAATTGAGAGTCCCTTCAGATTAATCACAGTAGAGTGAAAACCTGAGCCAGTCAAAATAAACTTGACAAGATTAAACAGAAAGCACAAGGTCTTAACAACTCTCGATATGACGACAAATAACAAATACAGAAGCACAGGGCTCATAGCACAGTCCTTACGAAAATTGTCAGCAACCTTAGGCTCAGTACTGATGCCAACAAGGTCTCAGGTCTAACTTTCCAAGATTTAGGTACTACCTTTAGCATAATTGACCAGAACCTTTTCCTAGATTCCCTTGAGAACTGGCTTGGCCTCTCCAGTAGTGCCTTTGATTGGTTTCACTCATAAACAGTATCTTAGAGAAAATGTTTTGTCTGTCTTGGAGACTATTTTTCTAGGATACAATGTACTGTACCTCTTGGTGTTGCCAGGGAAGCTGTCTTGGTCCCCAACTCTTCTCATTATACATGCTCCCTTCAGGAGACATCATCAGAGAACATAAACTTGATTTCCAGTTATACCGATGACACACAATTGTATATCTTGGTTGAGCCTGATGATGATAACACCCTATCTTCTCTGACGTCTCTTATGGCTGCAAAAACAAATGGATTAGCAATAATTTCCTAAAACGAAATAAAGATAAAACTGAACAACAGGAATTCTGCAGATGCTGGAAATTCAAGCAACACACATAAAAGTTGCTGGTGAACGCAGCAGGCCAGGCAGCATCTCTAGGAAGAGGTGCAGTTGACGTTTCAGGCTGAGACCCTTCGTCAGAACTTTGTTAGTCCTGCCTCCTGCCTATCCTCCCTCTCGCATTGTCTCCAAGCCAACTGCCTCTTCCTCCGTCTCTCCATCCCCAGCAATCCTAGTTTAAACTTTCCCCAATAGCCTTAGCAGACCTCCCCACCAGGATATTGGTCCCCTGGGATTCAAGTATAACCCATCCTTCTTGTACAGGTCATTCCTACCCCAAAAGAGGTCCCAATGATTCAGAATTCTGAACCCCTGTCACCCGCTCCAATCCCTCAGCCACGCATTTATTCTCCACCTCACTCTATTCCTACACTCACTGTCACGTGGCACAGGCAGCAATCCCGAGATGACTATCTTTGTGGTCCTGCTTCTCAACTTCCTTCCTAACTCCCTGTAGTCTGCTTTCAGGACCTCCTCCCTTTTCCTGCCAATGTCGTTGGTACCAATAGATACCATGGCCTCTGGCTGTTCTCCTTCCCACTTCAGGATATCGTGGACGTGATCAGAAACATCCCGGATCCTGGCACCTGGGAGGCAAACTACCATCTGTGCTTCTTTCCTGTGTCCACAGAATCGCCTGTGTGACCCCCTAACTATAGAGTCCCCTGTCACTGCTGCCATCCTCTTACTTTCCCTACCCTACTGAGCCACAGGGCCAGACTCTGAGCCAGAGCCGCAGCCACTGTTGCTTCCCCCAGGTAGGTCGTCCCCACCAACAGTACTCAAGCAGGAGCACTTATTATCAAGGGGTACAGCCACAGGGGTGCTCTCTAGCATCTGACTCCTGTCCTTCCCGCTCCTCACTGTTACCCACTTATCTGTCTCCCCAGGCCCTGGTGTGACTACCTGCCTATAGCACCTCTCTGTCACCTCCTCACTTTCCCTGACCAGACGAGGTCATTGAGCTGCATCTCCAGTTCCCTCACGCGGTTCTTAAGGAACTGCAGTTCGACGCACTTGGTGCAGATGTGGCCGTCCTGGAGGCTGGGAGTCTCCCGGACTTCCCACATCTGACACTGAGCCCAGAACACTTGTCTCACACACATTCTTCCTGTCTGTATTCTACACAGGCAACCCTACCTCACCTCGACCCATTGAGCCAAAGCCTTTCTACTCTGTCTCCCTCTACTCTGTTGCCTGCCCGCTCCTTTTAGAAAGGATATACTGACATTGGACAGGGTTCAGAGAAGATTCACGAGAATGATTCCAGGAATGAAAGGGTTGCCATATGAGGAACGTCTGGCAACTCTTGGACAATAGACAATAGGTGCAGGAGTAGGCAATTTGGCCCTTCGAGCCAGCACTGCCATTCACTGTGATCATGGCTGATTATCCACAATCAGTATCTAGTTCCTGCCTTATCCCCATAACCTTTGATTCCGCTATCTTTAAGAGCTCTATCCATCTCTTTTTTGAAAGCATCCAGAGACTTGGCCTCCACAGCCTTCTGGGACAGAGCATTCCATATATCCACCACACTCTGGGTGAAAAAGTTTTTCCTCAACTCCGTTCTAAATGGCCTACCCCTAATTCTTAAACTGTGGCCTCTGGTTCTGGACTCACCCATCAGTGGGGACATGCTTTCTGCCTCCAGCGTGTCCAATCCCTTAATAATCTTATATGTTTCAATAAGATCCCCTCTCAGCCTTCTAAATTCCAGAGTATACAAGCCCAGTCGCTCCAATCTTTCGACATAAGACAGTACCACCATCCCAGGAATTAACCTTGTGAACCTATGCTGCACTCCCTCAATAGCAAGAATATCCTTCCTCAAATTTGGAGATCAAAACTGCACACAGTACTCCAGGTGTAGTCTCACCAGGACCCTGTACAGCTGCAGAAGGACCTCTTTGCTCTTATACTCAATTCCCCTTGTTATGAAGGCCGATATGCCATTAGCTTTCTTCACTGCCTGCTGTACTTGCATGCTTGCTTTCAGTGACTGATGTACAAGAACACCTAGATCTCATTGTGCTTCCCCTTTTCCTAACCTGACTTCATTTAGATAATAATCTGCCTTCCTATTCTTACCACCAAAGCGGATAACCTCACATTTATCCACATTAAACTGCATCTGCCATGCATCTGCCCACTCACCCAGCCTGTCCAAGTGGCCCTGCATTCTCATAACATCCTCCTCACATTTCACACTGCCACCCAGCTTTGTGTCATCGACAAATTTGCTAATGTTACTTTTAATTCCCTCATCTAAATCATTAATATATATTGTAAACAGCTGCGGTTCTAGCACTAAACCCTGCAGTACCCCACTGGTCACTGCCTGCCATTCCGAAAGGGACCCGTTAATCGCTACTCCTTATTTTCTGTCAGGCAGCCAATTTTCAATCCATGTCAGTACTCTGCCCCCAATAGCATATGCCCCAATTTTGCCCACTAATCTCCTATGTGGGACTTTATCAAAGGCTTTTTGAAAGCCCAGGTACACTACATCCACTGGCTCTCCCTTGTCCGTTTTCATAGTTACATCCTCAAAAAATTCCAGAAGATTAATCAAGCACGATTTCCCCTTCGTAAATCCATGCTGACTCGGACCAATCCTGTTACTACTATCCAGATGTGTCGTAATTTCATCTTTTATAATTGACTCCAGCATCTTTCCCACCACCGACGTCAGGCTAACCTGTCTATAATTCCCTGTTTTCTCTCTTCCTCCTTTCTTGAAAAGAGGGACAACATTAGTCATAGTCATATTTTATTGATCCTGGGGGAAATTGGTTTTCGTTACAGTTGCACCATAAATAATAAATAGTAATAGAACCATAAATAGTTAAATAGTAATATGTAGATTATGCCAGTAAATTATGAATCAAGTCCAGGACCAGCCTATTGGCTCAGGATGTCTGACCCTCCAAGGGAGGAGTTGTAAAGTTTGATGGCCACAGGCAGGAACGACTTCCTATGACGCTCTGTGCTGTATCTCGGTGGAATGAGTCTCTGGCTGAATGTACTCCTGTGCCCACCCAGCACATTATGTAGCGGATGGGAGACATTGACCAAGATGGCATGCAACTTAGACAGCATCCTCTTTTCAGACACCACTGTCAGGGAGTCCAGTTCCATCCCCACAACATCACTGGCCTTACGAATGAGTTTGTTGATGCTGTTGGTGTCTGCTACCCTCAGCCTGCTGCCCGAGCACACAACAGCAAACATGATAGCACTGGCCACCACAGACTCGCAGAACATCCTCAGCATCGTCTGGCAGATGTTAACAGACCTCAGTCTCCTCAGAAAATAGAGACGGCTCTGACCCTTCTTGTAGACAGCCTCAGTGTTCTTTGACCAGTCTAGTTTATTGTCAATTCGTATCCCCAGGTATTCATAATCCTCCACCATGTCCACACTGACCCCCTGGATGGGAACAGGGGTCACCAGTACCTTAGCTCTCCTCAGGTCTGCCACCAGCTCCTTAGTCTTTTTCACATTAAGCTGCAGATAATTCTGCTCACACCGTGTGACAAAGTTTCCTACCATAGCCCTGTACTCAGCCTCATCTCCCTTGCTGATGCATACAACTATGGCAGAGTCATCCGAAAACTTCTGAAGATGACAAGACTCTGTGCAGTAGTTGAAGTCCGAGGTGTAAATGGTGAAGAGAAAGGGAGACAAGACAGTCCCCTGTGGAGCACCAGTGCTGCTGATCACTCTGCCGGACACACAGTGTTGCAAGCACACGTACTGTCAGGTAATCAAGAATCCATGATACCAGGGAAGCATCCACCTGCATCGCTGTCAGCTTCTCCCCCAGCAGAGCAGGGTGGATGGTGTTGAACGCACTGGAGAAGTCAAAAAACTTGACCCTCACAGTGTTTGCTGGCTTGTCCAGGTGGGCGTAGACACAATTCAGCAGGTAGACGATGGCATCCTCAACTCCGAGTTGGGGCTGGTAGGCGAACTGGAGGGGATCTAAGTGTGGCCTGACCATAGGCCGGAGCAGCTCCAGAACAAGTCTCTCTGGGGTCTTCATGATGTGGGAGGTCAATGCCACTGGTCTGTAGTCATTGAGGCCGCTGGGGCACGGCCTCTTCAGCACAGGGATGAGGCAGGACGTTCACAGTACAGGAACCCTCCGGAGCCTCAGGCTCAGGTTGAATACATGGCGAAGTACTCCACATAACTGAGGGGCACAGGCTTTGAGCACCCTAGTACTGACACCATCCGGTCCTGCAGCCTTGCTTGGGTTGAGACGTTTCAGCTGTCATCTCACCTGTTCAGCTGTGAAACCCACCATGGTGGTTTCGTGTGGGGAAGGGGTATAGTCAAACTTAAAGCACACGGTATTGGGGATAAGGCATTGACGTGGACAGAGAATTGGTTGGCAGACAGGAAGCAAAGAGTGGGAATAAACGGGACCTTTTCAGAATGGCAGGCAGTGACTAGTGGGGTACCGCAAGGCTCAGTCCTGGGACCCCAGTTGTTTACAATATATATTAATGACTTAGATAAGGGAATTAAATGCAGCATCTCCAAGTTTGCGGATGACACGAAGCTGGGCGACAGTGTTAGCTGTGAGGAGGATGCTAAGAGGATGCAGGGTGACTTGGATAGGTTAGGTGAGTGGGCAAATTCATGGCAGATACAATTTAATGTGGATAAGTGTGAGGTTATCCACTTTGGTGGCAAAAACAGGAAAACAGATTATTATCTGAATGGTGGACGATTAGGAAAAGGGGAGGTGCAACGAGACCTGGGTGTCATTATACACCAGTCATTGAAAATGGGCATGCAGGTACAGCAGGCGATGAAAAAGGCGAATGGTATGCTGGCATTCATAGCAAGAGGATTCGAGTACAGGAGCAGGGAGGTACTACTGCAGTTGTACAAGGCCTTGGTGAGACCACACCTGGAGTATTGTGTGCAGTTTTGGTCCCCTAATCTGAGGAAGGACATCCTTGCCATAGAGGGAGTAGAAAGAAGGTTCACCAGATTGATTCCTGGGATGGCAGAACTTTCATATGATGAAAGACTGGATCGACTAGGCTTATACTCGTTGGAATTTAGAAGATTGAGGGGGGATCTTATTGAAACATATCAATTCCTAAAGGGATTGGACAAGCTAGATGCAGGAAGATTGTTCCCGATGTTGGGGAAGTCCAGAACGAGGGGTCACAGTTTGAGGATAAAGGGGAAGCCTTTTAGGACCGAGATTAGGAAAAACTTCTTCACACAGAGAGTGGTGAATCTGTGGAATTCTCTGCCACAGGAAACAGTTGAGGCCAGTTCATTGGCTATATTTAAGAAGGGAGTTAGATATGGCCCTTGTGGCTAAAGGGATCAGGGGGTATGGGGGGAAGGCTGGTACAGGGTTCTGAGTTGGATGATCAGTCATGATCATACTGAATGTCGGTGCAGGCTCGAAGGGCTGAATGGAGTACTCCTGCACCTATTTTCTATGTTTCTAGTCATGAGAGCAGGGTGGGGGACTGTGAGGAGGGGTAGGAGGGGAGAGTGGAATATGTGTTGGTTGGGGGCTGACAACAGATGACTCATGTGGGGGATGGGCAGGGGCCACAATGTCAAATCTGTTAAGAACAGGTTAAGTTCATTGGCCCTGTCCACGCTGCCTTCAGCTCCTCTGTTGCTAGTTTGCTGGAACCCAGTGATGGTCCTCATCCCCCTCCAGACCTCTCTCATGTTGTTCTGCTGGAGTTTCCACTTGCTTCCTCCTGTACCTGTCTTTAGCCTCCCTGATCCTGGCTTTCAGGTCCCTCTGTATTGCCCTCAGTTCCTCCCTATTTCCATCTCTAAACGTCCTCTTTTTAGCGTTCAGGGTGTCCTTAATGTCTTTTGTCACCCATGGCTTGTTATTTGAATAACAAAGGACAGTTCTTGTCGGAACATTGCACTCCACACAGAAGTTGATGTAATCAGTGAGGCACTCTGTGAGCCCATCAATATCCTCTCCCTGTGGCTCACAGACTGCCTGCCAGTCTGTCACCTCAAAACAATCCTGGAGTGCCTCATAAACCTCCTCCGACCATTTTCTCACTGTCCTCGAGGTTGCAGGTTTACTCTTCACCAGAGGCACACAGCAGGGTTTTAGGTGCACCAGGTTGTGAGCTGACCCTCCCAGTGGGGGGGGAGGGGAGAGGAGCTGTATGCATCCTTAACGTTAGCATACATCAAATCCAGAGTCCTCTCCCCTCTGGTTGTACAGCTCACATACTGCGTGAAGTTGGACAGTGTTCTAGCCATGGTAACCTAGTGGAAGTCACCCGAGATGGTAATGAGAGCACTCGGGTGCTGGGTTTGTAATCTGGCTATGACGGTGTAAATGATGTTACACGCCGACGTCGGGTTGGCAGAGGAAGGGATTTACACAACAACCAGCCTCCAATCCACAGGAACTGATCCTGAATCTATAGAACATTGGAAAATGATTACCAATGCGTCCACGATTTCTAAAGCCACCTCCTTAAGTACCCTGGGATGCAGACCATCAGGTCCCAGGGACTTATCAGCCTTCAGACCCAACAGTCTATCCATAGACTAATTTCTATGCCTAATATAAATTTCCTTCAGTTCATCCATTACCCTAGGTCCTTTGGTCACTATTATATCTGGGAGATTGTTTGTGTCTTCCCTAGTGAAGACAGATCCAAAGTACCTGTTCAACTCGTCTGCCGTTTCCTTGTTCCCCATAATAAATTCACCCGCTTCGGTCTTCAAGGGCCCAATTTTGATCTTAACTATTTTTTTCCTTTTCACATACCTAAAGAAGCTTTTTACTATCCTCCTTCATATTCTTGGCTAGTTTACCTTCATACCTCATTTTTTCTCCACGTATTGCCTTTTTAGTTACCTTCTGTTGCTCTTTAAAAGTTTCCCAATCCTCCGGCTTCCCACTCGCCTTTTCTATGTTATACTTCTTCTCTTTTATTTTTATACTGTCCATTACTTCCCTTGTCAGCCACGGCCTCCCCTTACTCCCTTTAGGATCATTCTTCCTCTTTGGAATGAACTGATCCCACACCTTCCGCATTATTCCCAGAAACACTTGCCATTGCTGTTCCACTGTCATCCCTGCTAGGGTATTGTTCCATTGAACTTTGGCCAGCTTGTCCCTCATAGCACCATCGTTCCCTTTGTTCAACTGTAATACTGACACTTCCGAGTTTCCCTTCTCCCTCTCAAATTGTAGATTAAAACTTATCATATTATGGTCACTACCTCCTAATGACTCCTTTACCTTGAGGTCCGTGATCAAATCCGGTTCATTGCACAACACTAAATCTAGAATTGCGTTCTCTCTGGTAGGCTCCAGTACAAGCTGTTCTAAGAATCCATCTCGGAGGGACTCCACAAACTCCCTTTCTTGGGGTCCAGTACCAACCTGATTCCTCCAGTCTACCTGCATGTTGAAATTCCCCATAACAACTGTAGCATTACCTTTGTAACATACCAATTTTAACTCTTGATTCAATTTACACCCTACATCCAGACTACTGTTTGGGGGCCTGTAGATAACTCCCATTAGGGTCTTTCTACCCTTAGAATTTCTCAGTTCTATCCATACTGACTCTATGTCTCCTGATTCTATGTCCCCCCTTGCAAGGGACTGAATATCATACTTCACCAACAGAGCTACTCCACCCCCTCTGCCCATCAGTCTGTCCTTTCGATAGGACGTATACCCTTGAATATTCATTTCCCAGGCCCTGTCCACTTGAAGCCATGTCTCTGTTATTCCCACAACATCATACTTACCAATTTCCAACTGTGCCTCAAGCTCATCCACTTTATTTCTTATACTCCGTGCATCCATATACAATACTTTTAATTCATTACTCCCCTCAACTCCCATATCAATTCCTATTTCATTTGTCCATACTGTACGATCCCTTCTTGAGCTTTCTGCTCTGTTGATTCTGCTGTCATTCTTAACTTTTCTTATTCTCACTTTCCCTTTATCTCCATCCTTATGTTTCCAGTTCGTCCCCTCCCCCCCACTACTTAGTTTAAACACACCCGTGTTGCAGAGGCAAACCTGCCTGCCACAATGCTGGTGCTCCGTTTATTAAGGGGCAACCCGTCCCTTTTGTACAATTCATCCTTACCCCGAAACATACCCCAGTGGTCCAGAAATGTAAATCCTTGCTTCCTGCACCAGTTCCTCAGCCAGGCATTCACATCCATTATCTCCCTGTTCTTGACCACTCCAGCACGAGGAACTGGAAGCAAACCGGAGATAACCACCCTGGAAGTCCTGCTTTTCACCCTTCTTCCGAGTTCTCTGAAGTCACGATGTAGGATATCTTTCCCCTTCTTCCCCACGTCATTTGTGCCGACATGCACCACCACTTCCAGATGTTCACCTTCACTCTTGAGGATTCCCTGCAATCGGTCCATGACATCCTGGATCCCGGCACCAGGGAGGCAACACACCATCCTTAAGTCTCGCCTGTTGCTACAGAAACCCCTTTTAGTACCTCTCAATATGGAGTCCCCTACTACCACGGCTCTGCCTGACGTCGGTCTCCTTGGCTTTGCCTCAGCGCCAATTGTTGACTCGCAGACCCGTCCGCTTCTCAGACTGGCACTGACTTCTGTCCCGACAGCTTCCAAGACGGAGAACCTGTTTACGAGAGGCACATCTCACAGGGTCTCCTGAACTTTAAGCATCCTTTCCTTGCTCATCGTCGTCCTCCTTCTCTCTTCCTGGATTCTGGGTGTAACAACCTCACTGTAGGTCCTGTCCAGAAAACTCTTGTTCTCCCAGATGAACCTAACGTCATCCAGTTGCCTCTCCAGTGCTGCAACATGGTCCTTCAGAAGCTGAATCTGGACACATTTTCCACAGGTGTAGGAGCCAGAGGCACTATCAGTGTCCCTGACCTCCGACATCATGCACGCAGCACACTGAATCAGCCTAGCGGTCATCTCTTCACCACTTCTCACCCTCTCCAACTGTGGCATAGACTCCACTCTCAGCCTCCTCGCCGAAGACTCCTAAGCCAAAAACTTGCACTTTTCTCGCAAGGCACTTCCCTCGACAAGGCTGCTCCCCTAGAGCGAGCCTTGCTTATAATAGCTGATAATTTATTAATCCCTGGAGTTTCAGGAGAATGAGCGGGGGGTGGGGGGAGATCTCATATTCCCAATGTTAAAAGGCTGGACAGATTAGATATGGCAAAGTTATTTCTTATGGTAGGGGAGCCTAGGACAAGTGGGCACGACTTCAGGATTGAAGGACATCTACCTAGGACAGAGATGCAGAGAAATTACTTTAGTCAGAGGGTGGTAAATCTGTGGAATTTGTTGCCATGAGCAGCTGTGAAGGTCAAGTCATTGAGTGCATTTACGACAGAGAGATATAGGTTCTTGATTTGCCAGGGCATCAAAGGGTACATGGAGATGGCAGGGGAGTGGGGATGACTGGAAGAATTGGATCAGCCCATGATTGAATGGCAGAGCAGACTCCATGGGCTGAATAGCCTACTTCTGCTTCTATATCTTACGGTCATATAGTTTTGTTTTTATGTGCTAAAAGGGCTGAAGGAAGTTTATCAAGCACATGACCGGTCAAAAATTTGGAAACCATTCCATATTAGAAAAATGATACAGTGATTGTGATACAGCAATTCTGTTGGGTAGGTTTGGAATACTTCTCGCAAAGATTACAGAAATGAGACATAATCATATAGAGGATTTCTAATAATTTTAAATTGCACTCTGCTGTTTTCAATACCCATATACTACTCCCTTCCACCACTTAATGAAAAAGTAAGCTTGGACTAGTTACTAGAATAGTGGCCAAAACTGTGTGATAGGCATTCAGCTTATGAGAATTTGGAATAAGTTTCTGTTACATGGAGATATGCCAAATATACAAACAGCTGTTCCCTCACAGTCAAAAAAGAAAATTATTCCATTACAATTTGGGAGGCAGAACACAGATACTTTAAAATAATTTAGAATTTTAATTTGCAGCTTATCATGTTGTTTTCCTTTGGAAATGAATCATCTGATAGAGTACAATATCATCACAGATCCACTTGTAATATTTTATATATATAAAACATATGACTGCATTCCTCTCATCACAATCCAATCACTGAGACACATCTAGCATCACATTTGGGACCACACTTGCTTTATTCCTGTACAGTGCCTAAATAGGACAACTAATTAGGTTTTAAAGGGCAGTTTGAAGGAGAGTGAGACAGACACACAAACAGACAGACAGAAATAGAAAGGTTTAAGGAGGTTCTTCCTGCAACTGTATGAGGTGATAGATGTTGATGGAGAGGAATGAGTAAACCATGGTTTTAAGAAAGTACTCTCTTCTGGACATTGGAGTAGGAGCAGAGCGATAGTGGTACCATAGCTCTAAGTAATGACTGAGATCATAGAAATGATTGCAAGACTTCTGTTGTCAATTTCTCCCAGTTTTGTCTCAATTCATATATCAATGCACCTTGTCTACATGATGGGACAGGAATTCCCTTGCAGACTGATGGGCCTGAATGGCCTTCTTTGTTGCACTATTCTATAAATCCAAAAAAAATTTTGCTAGTTTGTTTGAAGAAAGAATGTACAATCAAAAAAGATCACGAACGCAAACTAAAGTGGTCATGAGGAAATTGGTATTTGCAGCTTTTAATTTCAGATGAACACATAAAAAGATATTAACCAGTAATCTGCAAGGTCATTAGTATTAAAATTAATTTCCTATTTGAACTAATACTTAAATATATAGGACATATACAGACGTAAGAATATATTCTCTGGTTTGAAATGTGATTGTGTTCTTGCTTAGACAGATCTCTTTCTCTCTTTACACTTGTATCATTTAAGAGAGTTAGATAGGCACATAGATGATAGAAAAATGGAGCACTATGTTGGAAGGAAGGCTTATATTGATCTTACAGTAGGTCAAACTGTCAGCACAATGTCGGTCAAAGGACTGCACTGTGTTGTAATGTTTTATCATGATCAGGATCAAACTTAAATGGATATATAGTTAATGTGCATTTAAACATAGAAACATAGAAAACAGCACAATAAAGGCCCTTCGGCCCACAAAGTAGTGCCGAACATGTTCTTACCTGAGAAATTACCCATAGCCCTCTATTTTTCTAAATTCCACGTACCTGTCCAGGAGTCTCTTAAAAGACCGTATCATATCCACCTCCACCACTATTGCTGGCAGCCCATTCCATGTGCTGAACATTCTCTGCGTAAAAAAATTATCCCTGACATCTCCTCTGTACCAACTTCCAAGCACCTTAAAACTGTGCCCTCTCGTGCAAACCATTTCAGCCCTCTGAAAAAGCCTCTGACTATCCACACAATCAATGTCTCTCATCATCTTATACACCTCTATCAGGTCACCTCTCATTCTCCGTCGAAAAGGCCGGGTTCACTCAACCTATTCTTATACGGTATGCTCCCCAATCCAGGCAACATCCTTGCAAATCTCAAACAACAGGAATTCTGCAGATGCTGGAAATTCAAGCAACACACATCAAAGTTGTTGGTGAACGCAGCAGGCCAGGCAGCATCTCTAGGAAGAGGTATAGTCGACGTTTCAGGCCGAGACCCTTCGTCAGGACTAACTGAAAGAAGAGTTAGTAAGAGATTTGAAAGTGGGAGGGGGAGGGGGAGGGGGAGATCCAAAATGATAGGAAAAGACAGGAGGGGGAGGGATGGAGCCAAGAGCTGGACAGGTGATTGGCAAAGGGGATATGAGAGGATCATGGGACAGGAGGCCCGGGGAGAAAGACAAGGGGGGGGGAGTGGGAACCTAGAGGATGGGCAAGGGGTATAGTCAGAGGGACAGAGGGAGAAAAAGGAGTGTGAGAGAAAGAATGTGTGTGTAAAAATAAATAATGGATGGGGTACGAGGGGGAGGTGGGGCATTAGCGGAAGTTAGAGAAGTCAATGTTCATGCCATCAGGTTGGAGGCTACCCAGACGGAATATAAGGTGTTGTTCCTCCAACCTGAGTGTGGCTTTATCTTTACAGTAGAGGAGGCCGTGGATAGACATGTCAGAATGGGAATGGGATGTGGAATTAAAATGTGTGGCCACTTGTAAATCTCCTCGGCACCCTTTCTATGGTATCCACATCCTTCCTGTAGTGAGGTGACCAGAACTGAGCATAGTACTCCAAGTGGGGTCTGACCAGGGTCCCATATAGCAGCAACATTACCCCTCATCCCTAAACTCAATCACGATTGATGAAGGCCAATGCACTGTATGCTTTCTTAGATTATGAGAACACTCAGTCCTCTTTTATTGTCAGTTAGAAACGCATACATGCATTAAGAAATGATACAATGTTTCTCCGTAGTGATATCACAGAAAACAGGACAAACCAAAGACTAACACCGACAGAACTACATAATTATAACATATAGTTACAGCAGTGCAAAGCAATACCATAATTTGATGAAGAACAAACCATGGGCATGGTAAATAAGGTCTCAAAAGTCCCCGAGTTGATTGACTACCGAGTCTCCGATAGCAGGTGGCAAAAGGGAGAAACGCCCTGACATAAACCTCCAGGCACCGTCAACTTGCCGATGCCTTGGAAGCAGCCGACCACAGCCGACACTGAGTCCATCCGTCCGAAAAATTCGAGCTTCCGACTAGCCTCTCTGATACAGCCTCCCGCGTGCCATCCTCTGCCGAGTGCCTTTGACCTTGCCCCGGCTGCTGAAACGCGCAAAGCTGAGGATTTCGGGGCCTTCTGCTACGGAGATTCCGGTTACCACACAGTAGCAGCAGCAGCGAAGTGGACATTTCAGAAGTTTTCCAGATGTTCCTCCGTACTCTCACGTCCATCTCCATCAAATCAGAATTGTGCACGGTCTCCTACTTGACAGATAACAGACATCACCACCAAAGTGGCCGCACTGCTGCCATCGCGCCGCCATCTTCTCCTACTCCTCCTCCAATGTGGTCTGCTCCACAGCTCCTGCCAAAAGAGTCAACCTGCGCAGCAGCTATGGGTGTCCTATGCACTCAGACCCCAAGATCCCTCTGATCCTCCACACTGTCAAGAGTCTTACCATTAATACTATATTCTGCCTTCATATTTGACCTACCAAAATGAACCACCTCACACTTATCTCGGTTGAAATCCATCTGCCACTTCTCAGCCCAGTTTTGCATTCTATCAATGTCCCGCCGTAAACTCTGACAGCCCTCCACACTATCCACAACAGCCCTAACCCTTGTGTCATCAGCAAAATTACTAACCCATCCCTCCACTTCCTCATCCAGGTAACTTATAGAAATCACAAAGAGTAGGGGTCCTAGAACAGATCCCTGAGGCACATCACTGGTCACCGACCTCCATGCAGAATATGACCCGTCTACGACCACTTTTTGCCTTCTGCAGGCAAGCCAGTTCTAGATCCACAAAGCAATGTCCCCTTGGATCCCATGCCTCCTTACTTTCTCAATAAGCCTTGCATGGGGTACCTTGTCAAATGCCTTACAGAAATCCACATACACTACATCTACTGCTCTACCTTCATCAATGCCTTTAGTCACATCCTCAAGAAGTTCAATCAGGCTTGTAAGACATGACTTGCCTTTGACAAAGCCATGTTGACTATTCCTAATCATATTATGCCTCCCGTAACGTTCATAAATCCTTCCTCTCAGGGTCTTCTCCATCAACTTACTAACCACTGAAGTAAAACTCACTGGTCTATAATTTCCTGGGCTATCTCTGCTCCCTTTATTGAATAAGGGAACAACATCCGCAACCCTCCAATCCCCCGGAACCTCTCATGTCACCATTGATGATGCAAAGATCATTACCAGATGCTCAGCAATCTCCTCCCTTGCCTCCCACAGTAGCCTGGGGTACATCTTGCTCGGTCCTAGTGACTTATCCAACTTGATGCTTTCCAAAAACTCCAGCACATCCTCTTTCTTAATATCTACATGCTCAAGCTTTTCAGTCCGCTGTAATTTATTCCTACAATCGCCAAGATTGTTTTCCGTAGTGAATACTGAAGCAAAGTACTCATTAAGTCCCTCTGCCATCTCCTCTAGTCCATACACACTTTTCCACTGTCACACTTGATTGGTCCTATTCCCTCAGGTATTCTCTCCTATCCTTTTCTCTTCACATACTTGTAGAATGCCTTGGGGTTTTCCTTGATCCTGTCCGCCAAGGCCTTCTCATGGCCCCTTCTGGTTCTCCTGATTTCTTTCTTAAGCTCCTTCCTGCTAGCCTTATAATCTTCTAGATCTCTATTATTACCTAGTCTTTTTGAACCTTTCATAAGCTCTTTTCTTTTTTTTAATAATTTATTTTTTATTGAAGTCCATAAAACAAAACTTTCCATAAGATGTATTTCAGAAAATGTACAGATAGTCATATTTGTCACAAATCTTGACATAATATTTATCTGAGGTATCCACTTATAGAAAGGAAAGAAAGAACAATCAAAAGAAGAAAACTATGTACAAAGTAGGGAGTGATCTTTTTTTTAAAACAACATATTCATTGACTTGTGAGAATAAAATCAGGCCTATGAGGTGTTATGTAGTTAAATCATTTTTCCCAGTATGAATCAAATTATTTCAACTTGTGGTTAACAGATGCTGTTATCTTTTCCATTTCAAAATATTTCAAAAGCTTCTTGAGTTTCACTCAGCTTATTTTTTTTTAATCACTTTTGTTCTTGGATCCCTAATTCTATGAATTGTATTTTCTGCTATCTTCTTTATCAGTTTCCACGCCAGTATTTTCATTGATTTAGATCCACTTTCATAGTGTCTGTTTCAGAAATATTAAATTTTTTCGAATTTCTTTAGTAGCCAAACTATTAATTTCATTCCTAATTTTTAAAATTTCCTCTAGTGTATCCTGTGCCAAACTCAATTTGTGTTTTTTTCTAGTTCCTTCAGCTTATTTTGTAATTCCTCGAATGTTTTATTCCTTATTTTTTTCTTATATGAAGATATCGCTATAATTTTCCCTCTTAAGACAGCCTTCATAGTATCCCATAGAATGGGAGGTGAAACCTCTCCGTTATCATTGAATTCTAAGTAAAGACCAATTTCTTTTCTTAATTTGTTCCTTAAAATAGAAATCATTGAGTAGACTTGAATTTAGTTTCCAAATAGTATTCTTTGGTTGTAGGTCAAAATCAACAGATAAATATATAGGTGCATGGTCACTTATATCTATTGTCCCAATTCCACAGGTGTTTATTTTTGCTTTATCTTTTCCAAATGCTATGAAATAGTCTATTCTGGCATATACGGAATGGGGGGCAGAATAATGAGTGTAATCCCTTCTCTCAGGGAAAAGATCCCTCCATATATTAATCAGACCAACATCCTCAAAAAGAGTGTTAACTTTCTTATGTAAGGACTTTGTTTCATAAGTTTTTCTATTGGAAGAGTCTAACTTTTGGTTGTTATTGTAAATTTAAGTCTCCCCCACATATCAAGAGACCTTCTGTTTCCGTTACCGTAATATTAGTAATTTTCTGGAAGAAACTAATATCACTTCCTGGGGGTGCGTATATATTCAATAATTTAACTGGATTTCCGTCTGTATTCTCCCTTAGCAGAATATATCTGCCCTCCTTATCTCCCATTTCAAATACTTTTTCAAAATTCAGCTTGCTTGAGATGAGAATAGCAACTCCTCTTCTATGTCCTGATTTATATGAGGAGGAAAACAAATTAGTGAAGCCCATTCTCTTTAATTTTCCATGCTTATCATCACTTAAGTGAGTTTCCTGTAAATATACTACATGGGCTTGTTCTTTTTCATTTTTGATAGAATTTTACTTCGTTTGATTGGATTTAACAGCCCATTGACATTAAAAGAAATGAATTTTACTTTGTCCTTAGCCATGTTATTTATCTGTTAGTATATCATTGAAATTTGCAGAATATATCTTAGTCGATCTACTCCCTGAACAAATAAGAACCAAGAAACGCGAATAATAAAAAAAGGTAACGAAGGTGTGATTCCAAGGCTGGGGTCTCTAGATGACCATGGGTTGAGCTAGAGAAAATGCCTAGCCGTGGGGGATAGCCCCTTCTACCTGTGAGTTGAGGCCCCCCGCTTACAGAATGTAGGCAAAGTTCAGGGTTATATATTTATATAAAATTGCTTACTCACCAAAAATCAACAGGCCGGCTTTCACCCGAGACCTGATCGGCCACCTGGGAAATTGGGATGCGACAGCCCGACTCATGCGCACGGTCAGCCTCAGCAGTGACACCTACCGGAGCAAAAGAGCAGGGCAGCTCTATTTCAAGGGGTCACATTCTGCTAATCACCATCAGCATGTGCAGGATTGGGAAAGATCTAACTGCCACCCATCAATAAGAGGTAATTAAATCTTATTGTAATGACGTACTTCGAGACACCCATAAAACCCTTTGCTGCAGTCAAAGGGCAGCGGTGACTATATCACATCAATTTAGAAGAGTGCCAACCACATTATCAAGAATAATCATCATCCTTTGGTGTTTGTGCTTCATATCTTCTATTCAGCATTAGGGTAAAAAAAAAATGGTCAGCCTAATTATGCCATATGGAAAGGGAAGGTGGACATCATGGTCAAGAGGTGACGCCAAACGTCGTCAGGAAGCGGCAAGGACAGGGAGAGAACAAGAATCTGATGAGGCCAGGGCCGCACGACTCCAGGATCAAAGAGTCAGGACAAAAAAATGATGAGAAGAAGAAGAGACAGAGGAGGAGAGGCATGCACATCTCCAGGATCAGAGACAAACAACAAACAGCAGAAGAACTGAAGAGACGGGGGCTGAAAGGGCTGCACGTCTCCAGAATGACAACAAGAGGCACATGGGTGGTAGATAACCAGAAATGATGCCATCAAAATTGTTCTTCGTTAAATGAGGAGCAGCTATATTTGCTTTGCTACGCGTCGTTCTTCTTTAATAAACTGAGGTTTTCTACTACAGTTTCCAAAGCAAAGCGATAACAACAGCAGTCAGGAAAATGTAATGTTCATTCTGGTCAAAGCAGACTGCACTACCCTCTCTCAAAGGGTGCCCCAACGGGTCACCCCGTTGTCTAGTATAGTATTAATGGCAAGACTCTCAGCAGTGTGGAGGATCAGAGGGATCTTGGGGTCCGAGTGCGTAGGACACTCAAAGGTGCTGTGCAGGTTTAGTCTGTGGTTAAGAAAGGATATGGTGCATTTGCCTTCATCAATCGTGGGACTGAGTTTGGGAGCCAAGAGGTAATGTGGCTGCTATATAGGACCCTGGTCAGACCCCACTTGGAGTACTGTGCTCAGTTCTGGTCACCTCACTACAGGAGGGATGTGGTGCAGAGGAGATTTAAAAGGATGTTGCCTGGACTGGGGATCATGCCTTATGAGAATAGGTTCAGAGAACTCAGCCTTTTCTCCTTGGAGCGACAGAGGATGAGAGGTGGCCTGATAGAGGTGCATAAGATGATAAGAGGCATTGATCGTGTGGATAGTCAGAGGCTTTTTCCCAGGGCTGAAATGGCTCATACAAGAGGGCACAGTTTTAAGGCGCTTGGAAGTAGGTACAGAGGAGATGTCAGGGTTAAGTTTTTTTTACACAGAGAATGGTGAGTGCATGTAAAGGGCTGCCGGCGATGGTGGTAGAGGCAGATATGATAGGGTCTTTTAAGAGACTCCTGGGCAGGTACATGGATCTTCGAAAAATAGAGGGCGATGGGTAACCCTGGGTAATTTCTAAGGTAAGGACATGTTTGGCACAGCTTTGTGGGCTGAAGGGCATGTATTGTGCTGTGGGTTTTCTATGTTGCTAAAAGCTCCCAATGGCGTGTGTCTCAAATAGCCTCTGACAACGAAGTCCAGCTCCTGGCCTTCATGTGTGGTTTGGCTAGTAAGTCCTGCAGAACCATTTTTACTGACAGGAGAAGGGGCAAAGAGGTTCTGCAACACTTCATGGAGAGCAAAGAGCATGACAAAGTACAGATGTAGTCTTTGGTCATCCACTGCAACCAAGGAAGATCCCAGGTTGTGACAACTACTTGCACTACTGGACTCAGACTTTCAAAGTTGAAAGAGTGGAAATGCCCCAGTGCAATGGCTTTTCCACTTTAAAAGTTCTCTCACTCAAGTCTCCTGTCATCGTTAATGACAACAGAAAACCAACCATTAATTGATGTAGGAATTCATCCAGTGTACAATGCCATGTATTTTGTAAATGAACCAAACCAGCGCAAACATCATATAGATAATGGACTGCCTTCATGCAATGCTTTCATCCTCTGAACCTTCATTTTCATTGTAAGATTCAAGGTGATTGTCAACAGCTTCAAATTTTACATAGTTCCTTATCTGAGGCAATGAAATCATTTCATTTTCACTCCTGACCCTTTCTGGCATCTCCAAATCTGAAAGCCTGAAACCACAGTGAGCAAAACAGTTCAGAATTGTCTTACTCCTCAATTTTCAACAACTACCAGTGACAAAAATCACTTTTTTAACACAAACATATGCAAATGGCACTATTTAAAAACTGTTCGCTCTAAGCACGTTGTAGTGTTTAACAGCCGAACCAGTGAACGTAGCTGATGCTAGTTAGAAACTATTTGGCAACAGTCTCCTGTCCCAATTAAGCTGCATAGTGTCCCAAATAAACTAAGGGAATCCCAGCTTTTTTGTCGATTAGTATTTATTCTGTAACAGTTTCCCAAATTAGCAGCTGCCTGAATTAACTCAAATAACCAGAATCCACTGTATCATAAAGTTACCATGCTTCATTTCTGAAACACAACAAAATTTTATCTGCAGTGCAGATGAAACTGTAAGGTGTGTCAACCTTGATCTGAAATATCAAGGGTGATAAATCATTAGGATGGTTGAAGGAGGCCTGTTGTATGTAATTGGTAAGATGGCATTGTAACTTCATAATAAAACAGTAAGGTCAGCGGTTTGAATGTTAAGTCAGTTCATATTAAATTTACAACTGTGGTTAATAAGAACCTCTTAAACTACATAATAAATATTTCAAATAAAGTGATGGGGAGAGAGGCCAGACAAAAGCACTGGAAATTTTTAAATTGCGCCGACTTCTATAATTAGAAAACTCAGATTTTCAGAATAATATACATTAATAGGCTGAATAGCCTTCACAGATCCTTGCCTTTCTGTATTTACTAATGAATAGAAACCTTTCAGATTTGAAGTATTTATTATGTGCAGCCTATGTAAAAGGTACATTTTAGAAATGATGTAGAAACCTAACTTCCTTGGATTGTGTTTACAAACTTCTGGCAACTGGCCTGTGGGTTACATAAATTCCTTACTGACAGACTGCCAAAGAGTGAAGATAAAACCAAGATCGAAACAGCAGCAATAGCTAAGTGCATTACATCAAAAAGATGACTAGCAGCAAGCTGATCTCAGCTTCTAAGATTGACACACAGACACAAGCAGTATTATGTGAAAGTTTAGCTTCTGTGCCAAGTCAGGGCAGCTGAAGGAGTATTGGAGTTCTAGCAATGAACAGGGTAGGTGGTGTGTTATAAGATACAATGATGGATGGTGACATTTGACAGGGAAAATGAAAGGATGAATTATGAAAATCAGAGAAAGACAGAAGAGTGCTAAATGCTCCAAGTATATGCAAATTAAAGTTGTGACCATCTGTTCTCCACATGACATGTTCCTAAAGCAGCACATTTGAATTTGGAAAATCATACTGTGGAAACACACAGCACTATACTACACAGCACAGCACAATACATGCAGATCATGTCTCCCCAAATATTAGCAGGCATTTAATAATAAGGGGAAGATAAATACACTAATCAATTTCTGACACAACTGCATCAAATTTATTGTCATTTAATTCTATACATGTATATAACATATATAACTATATAATGTGTATAGAAATGAGACGGTTCTTTGAACCAGGGTGCAAAGCACAGTAGTACACATAACACACATATCACATGATAACTTATGAAGGATGAAATCTACAGATGAATCACACATAAATAACAAACTAAAGTGCATTAATAAAGTGGCCCATGAGACCATGAAAACAACTGAAATTTCATGGTGATACACTTGCCTTGCAAATGGCTTCATCTTAGATTTCCAGCATTTGTCGTATTTTGCTAATGTCCAAATTTATATTACTGATTTAAATTCATCGACGCAAGCCGATCATTGTGTTCAAGGAATCACCCTGCTTCCTTAGGAAAATAAGACATAGAAGCAGTTAGGTCATTTGAACCACTGAGTCTGCATCACCATCATGGGTGATTTATTATCCCTCTCAACCTCATTTTCCTGCCTTCTTGCAGCAACCTTTGATACACCGATTAATCAAAAAACTATCAATCTCTGCTTTAAATAGACCCAATGATTTGGCCTCCATAGCCATCTGTGGCAATGAATTCCACTGATTCACCACCCTCTGGCTAAGTGTACCCATTAAATAAATTCCTCTACATTCCTGTTCTAAATGGACTTCCTTCTATTTTGACGTGTGTCCTGGACTCTCCCACTATAGGAAACACATTTGCCATGCCCGCCTTATCTAGGCTTTTTGATATTTGATAGGTTTCAATGAGATTCCGTGCCCCCCCCCACCAGCATCTTTCTAAACTCCAGTGCGTATAAGCCTAGAGCCATCAAATGCTCCTCGCATGTTAATGCTTTCATTCCCAGAATCCAATCTTGTGACCCTCCTCTCAACCCTCTCCAATGACAGTACATCCTTTATAGATAAAGAGAACTAACACTGCACACAAGTGCAGTCTGATTAATGCCTTATAAAGCCTCAGCATTACATGTTACTTTTATATTCTAGTCTTCTAGAAATGAATGATAACATTGCATTTGCCTTCCTTACCACGGACTGAACCTATACATTAATCTGAAGAGAATCGTACACGAAGACTCCCAAATCCTTTTGCACCTCTGATGTCTGATTTTTCTCCCTATTTAGAAAATTGGCGATGCCTTTATTCCTTCTACCAAAGTGCATGAACACACACATCCCTACACTATAATCCATCTGCTTCTTCTTTATCCATTCTCATAATCTAAGTCCTTCTACAGACTTCCTGCTTCCTGAACAATCCTTGTCCCCCCATCTTTGTATTGCCCACAAATATGGCTACTTCCTCTTGTGACAATATTGACTGCTTCCAGATTAAAGGACCATGGCTACCCAGTACTATCAATTACCTTGATAGGTGCTAATACTCAAATATTTGGAAGGATGTTCAACAGCATGAGACTTGAACCAGATTTTCTTTTGGGGAACTTTCAAATTTCAATGGGGTGTGCTTGGCAAGTTAGATGCGAAGTTAGATTTTAGATTTTAAAAGAATTGAGGTTTACTGAGACCATGTAAGTAAGTGGAATTAAAGCCAAAATCAGATCAGCCATGTTTGTAATGAATGGCGTATCAGGCTTGCAGAAACACACGTACCATTTTTGTCTTATTGCTTGTTTCCTTTGGAATACAATTTAGACCAGGGAGTGAACTTGAGACTTTTCATGCTTTTATGTCTAAATTGATTGGTTTTAGTTGATCACAGCATCAGCCTGTTGAGTCAGTAAAAAATATACTGATTATGCTGGACAGCAAATTTTTTTTCCCAGAAGTGTTGCTTCCTCAGAAATTATTTGAGGTTATGACAGACCGCTTGAGGCTGAACACAAATATAATTTCAGACTACTTGTATAACAAGAAACAAGAAATTAACTTTAATTGACTATAGTGTGTTTAATTGCACCACAGTGCTGACACTTTGCAATAGTTCAACTAAGCTAAAAATGTTTTGTTGATTATTTTCATTTGTACTCAGTGTCTGAGGCTTCTCGTTTAAGTGTCCAATAATAATCGGCCAGCATTGATGGATTCCAGTTGCTCTGATACCATTTCTCCATGACTGCAACATCTTAGTAAGCCTTTCATCATGCTCATCACTGACAGTACCAATATTTGCAGGGAAGTCTAAATGGGAGTGCAGAAGATGAATCTGCAGTGATATGTTGCACCTCATGGCTTGAAGCATGTTGTTAATCAGATGCACATAGTTTGGTGCTCTGTAGTTGCCAAGAAAATTTTCAACAACATCCTTGAATGCCTTCCATGTGATTTTCTCTGGTCCCACCAGTTCTTTGAATTGCCTGTCATTGATGACCTGTTTGATTTATGGACCAACAAAAATGCCTTCTTTAATGCCATTCTGGGAAACATCTTTCTCAAATATCAAAATCCTTTACCTTCCTTGTTCATTGCTCTCACAATTTTTTTCTTAAGCTCCAGTTTAACCTGAGGTTCAGGAAAAATATCTTTTCTGAGTCTACAAGTGGCTTATGTGCCACACTTTTCTGCCCAATTGCTTATGGAATGCCAAATCCTTTTTACTATAATGAAAGTCTTTAGCACGGTTGTTCCATTTACAAAGGAAACAACAGGACTTGGTTTATCCGAGCTGCTCTCCTAGCAACAATGCTACTAGTTTCAGATCACCATAGATGTTCCAGTTGTAGTTGCTATACTGTATGTTTCAAAAAGACTACCAGATCTCTGTAGTTTTCTTTCATGTGTACTGTGTAGTCAATTGGCATTGAAGGGTGGACATTCTCGTTTCAGGTTTAAAACTGAAGAATCAATAAAAGGGTGCCAATGTTGTGGGTCATGCTGGCAACCCAAAGCATGACTGGACAAGATAGAACTTTTCAGCTTACATTGTGGGCAACATTTTAATTAACTTTAATTATGAACTGAAATAATAAATATAGACCATTCCAAAGAAAGTGCTGCTATAGGGAAGTTTCATGGTGATTTTCATGATCAGCAGCCCATAATCCGTAAGATATACTTAAAAGTATCCAAGAAGCAAAATCTTTGTTATCTATTGTTAGTTGAATATATGGAATATAACACCAGAAGGAATAAATTAATATAATTAGGCTCAAACGTAGGTTGAATATATGATGTCAGGTTTGCTGTATTGTCACTTTGTAATTTCTTATGATTTAAGTGTTTAATAAGAAATAATTATTGTAAACAGAATCGATAAAAAACACTACCATCCATTAACTTAGGTCAAAACCTCTTTGCAAAATATGAGCTAATTTTCTTCCAGTTTACAAATGATCATCAATATTCAAGATATAACATTGAATACCTTGAATTAATTTAGTAATTATATGACTGTTTGATATTTCTAAACAAACCAAGTTTTCACTCTGAAATATTCACATTCATTTAAACCTTTCCTTTGGATTATTGTCTTATAACCAATTTATTGTAAACCATTACAGTCTGTGGAACTCTAATGTGTCATAATTAAACAAAACTGAAGCAATCCTTTCTTATTTATGAAACATTGACTCTGACATTGTATTGTTCTCTACTTTATGTTATAGCATCTCATTTCATTTTAATACGTTGCGGGGTGTGCAAACCCTGTGGTTATTGTCCATGCCTAATTTTGAAGTCAATAAGAATCAATCACATTGCTGTGGGCCTGAACAAATATTGGTTTGACAGATACTTGGATGATCAGTTAGAATCTGTTTTTATCGATACTGTTTACAATAATTATTTCTTATTAAACAATCTTGAATCATAAGAAATTACATAAAGTAACAATACAGCAAACCTGACATCATCTATTCAACATACCTTTGAGCCTAATTATATGAATTTATTCCTTCTGGTGTTATCTTCCATATATTCAACTAATAATGGACAACAAAAATTTTGCTTCTTGGATACTTTTAGGTATGTTTTACGGACTTACCTGATTCCTTATTTAGTGTCAGAGCTCTGGACTTGAGCAAGGGAAATTATTTCTTAGAGGAGATTGGTGTGCTAGAGAAGATTTTAATGATTTTGCAAGACTGATTCCAAGGAGTGATTCAGTAGGCTAGGCTTGGATTCTGTAGAGTGTATTGGAATGTGGGGAAGTCTCATCAAACCTTACAAGTAACTTAGTCCACTCAAACAAAGATTAATACATTTCTGGATATAGAGATAGAATAGGAAATTAACACTGAAAGCACTGTGACCATGATTAAACAATAAACAAGAAACCGGAGGAACTCAGGCATCTGAGTTACTCTTCGTGATTTTTATAAATGACCTGGATGAGGAAGTGGAGGGATGGGTTAGTAAGTTTGCTGATCACACAAAGGTTAGGGGTGTTGTGGATAGTGTGGAGGGCTGTCAGAGGTTACAGCACGACATTGATAGGATGCAAAACTGGGCTGAGAAGTGGCAGATGGAGTTCAACCCAGATAAGTGTGAGGTGGTTCATTTTGATAGGTCAAATATGATGGCAGAATATAAGACTCTTGGCAGTGTGGAGGATCAGAGGGATCTTGGGGTCCGAGTCCGTAGGACGCACAAAGCAGCTGTGCAGGTTGACTCTGTGGTTAAGAAGGTGTATTCGCCTTCATCAATCGTGGAATTGAATTTAGGAGCCGAGAGGTAATGTTGCAGCTATATAGGACCCTGGTCAGACTCCACTTGGAGAACTGTGCTCAGTTCTGGTCACCTCATTACAGGAAGGATGTGGAAGCCATAGAAAGAACGCAGAGGAGATTTACAAGGATGTTGCCTGGATTGGGGAGCATGCCTTATGAGAATAGGTCGAGTGAACTCGGTCTTTTCTCCTTGGAGCGACGGAGGATGAGAGGTGACCTGATAGAGGTGTGTATGATGATGAGAGGCATTGATCATGTCGATAGTCAGAGGCTTTTTCCCAGGGCTGAAATGGTTGCCACAAGAGGACGCAGGTTTAAGGTGCTGGGGAGTAGGTACAGAGGAGAGGTCAGGGGTAAGTTTTTTTACTCACAAAGTGGTGAGTGCGTGGAATGGGCTGCCGGCAAGGGTGGTGGAGGTGGATACAATAGGGTCTTTTAAGAGACTTTTGGATAGGTACACGAAGCTTAGAAAAATAGAGGGCTAGAGGTAAGCCTAGTAATTTCTCAGGCAGGGACATGTTCGGCACAACTTTGTGGGCCGAAGGGCCTATACTGTGCTGTAGGTTTTCTACGTTTCTATGTCATTTATGGAGGGAAATGGATTGTCGATGTTTTGGGTCAAGATCTTTCACCTGGAATGGCAACTGTCCATTACCCTCTATAGATGTTGCCTAACCCACTGAGTTCCTCCAGCTCCAGGTTCCAATAACTGTGATCTCAAAGCACTCAATCTCTAATTCCTGCTCTCTGAAGAAATGACTTCATATCTCTTTTGTGAAAGTCCTCTCCTTCTGCCTAGAATATGGCCCCTGTTCATAAATACTTCAACCAGGGGAAAACAGAGTTCTGCCAACAGCCTTGCCCAGTACCAAGAGCCTGGTATCCAGGGGACCAAGCCACAACAACCTGCTATCACCTTCACCCATCCAGCCTCCGCCTACCCTCATGGAAGTTTGTGCCCCATGGAAGAATTAAAATGTGAAAGAAAACGTTGAAGTCAAATGGGTCGAGGACAGTGGAAACTGACAGACCAATTAATTGTCTTTGTTCTTGCTATGGGGTTGAAGGAATGGAGACTGCCATTTTGTGAACTGAAGCTGTTTGGCTTGATCAATGTTTTAAAGTAGACACAATGATGCTCCAGGTAATCTGCTGGACCAGAAATCATTTCCAATTTTCCCCCCATTCTTCTTTACAAACCTGCTCAAGCTCTTGTCAGATTGCATGGGGATTATGAGGGAACAACCCTTTTCAAGTCCAGCCACAAATTCTCAATTGGATTGAGGTCTGGACTCTGACTTGGCCACTCCAGGACATTAACTTTGTTGCTTTGGCTTTATGCTTGGGGTCATTGTTTTGCTGGAAAATAAATCTTCTCCCAAGTCACAGTGCTCTTGCAGACTGCACCAGATTTTCCTCTAGGATTTCGCTGTACAGTATTTTGCTGTGTTCATTTTACCCTCACTTTCACAAACTTTCCAAGGCCTGCTGCAGTGATGCAGCCATTACCATGTTTCCTGGTAGGAACAGTGTGTTTTGGACGATATGTGGTGTTCGGCTTACGCCAAGCAAAGTGTTTAGTTTGATGGCCAAATTTTGGTTTCATCAGACCACAGAACCTTGTTCCAGCTGACTTCAGAGTCCTCCACATGTCTTCTGGCAAACGCTGGCTGAGATTTCATGTGAACTTTTTTCAAAAGTGGCTTTTTCTTTCCCACTCTTCCACAAAGCTGCGACTAGTGAAGCACCCGGGGAACAGTTGTTGTATGCGCAGTCCCTCCCATCTCAGCTACTGAAGTTTGTAACTCCTCTAGCGTTGTCATATGTCTCTTGGTGGCCTCCCTCATTAGTCTTCTTGCACAGACACAGTCTTTGAGGGTGGCCTGCACAGGGCAGATTTATAGCTGTGTCATATTCTTGATGATTCACTTAACTGTAGCCCAAGGGATATTCAGTGACCTTGAAATTTTCTTGTATCCAGCCCCTGACTTGTGCTCCACCCTCGAACTCATGACTGCAGATTGAGAAACGGCACTGAACAAAGCAATGTGAAGTGGGTATCAAAAAAATTAAAGAAATGGTGATGTCAGACAATGTACTCACACATAAAGATCTACATTGTCCATTGAAGCTTGCCATTCATTGCTTAGGATGCCAACATGTCCAGAAGAAAGGTGTCCAGCACTGTTAGGACTTCCTGCAGTCCCAAAGTCAACTCCTACAACCATCATGGAGGTCCTAGAACCTGTGACTGTTTCACAGCCACAAATGTCTCCTGCCAAGCAGAGTGACCGCAGTTGTCAGGAAAGATATCCCACAAAAGTAAGAAGGCCTGAATGGAACAATTTAAGATTTTCAATGCTGTGAATTGTATCATATAGTACACTAATGTATACTGTATATAAAGTTGAGATGCATTCTATAGTTTGTTGGAGTTCATAGCTAAGCAGGGAGGAGTGTTGTATATTTAATATTTCAGTAATATTTGAGAAATACTGTAAACATGTTGTTTGATTAATCATTCTTTATTTATATAATGCATTTTGGGATATATGTAAAAGCTCATCAATGGCACATCTCATCATGCCATCACGCCGTAACTGCACATCTTGCTTAAAATAAAAATGAAATTAGAAACATAATTCCCACTTCCTTACTTCTATCTCAATTAGTTTTACATGTTCAAGTAACAAAACATAACAGAGACTAACCTGAAGCATTTGTTCACTCTCACCCTACTGGGCACACGAATAATTTTTCTCCTACATCGTCAATTTCAATTCTTCAATAGATTTTGAGCACAGATGGACATTCGCACTCTCTATCCAACGCCAGAACCCCAAATGACATGCACCATCCAGCCAATCCCAGAGTCCCGGAGCCCACATACCAACGCCCAATGTCCGAGCCCCGGCAAGTGCAATCCAACGCAACACCGGAGGCCTAAAGGGAACACACACCATCCAACCAACACTGGAGTCTCAGAGAGGGAGCACACCATCCATCCAAAGCCAGTCCCAGAGGACGCGCGCACCACCCATCCAAGGCCGGAGCCCCAGAGAACAAACACACCAACCATCAAACGCCAGAGCTCCAGAGGGCAAGCGCACCATCCATCCAACATCCGTGCCCTAGAGCCCAAACACCATCTACCCAACGCCGGAGAACCAGAGGGAGCGCACCATCCATCCGAAGCCAGTCCCAGAGGCCGAGCGTACCACCCATCCAACGCCGGAGCCGGAACCGATCGCGGTTGAAAGCCGTGGCGTGACGTCAGGTTACCCTGCTCTCCTGCGGGCTGTGACGAGCGCCAGTGGGGTATAGTATCATGAAGCCGAGCCGAAAAGGCGGTCGAATCGGCCGAGGCCGCTCGGTTTCGGTTGATTGGTGAGCTTTTACTTTGAGGCAGGAAGGGAGGGGGAGCTTCCTCATACTCCACCCCTCTGCTCAGGTTTTGTATGTGTGTGGGGAGGATCATTTCGTGCACCGAGTTGCTGCAGAGAGCAGTCTTATTTTTAACCTCCACCCCGTGTGTTATTTTTACACGATCTGCCGCATGATGTCGACAGACAGAACAATGGATATTCTCAGCATTGCGGGGTAAATGCTGACCGCAGGGAATAAGAGTGCGTTTTCGTTTTGCAATCGTCCAACAATTACCCCTCATCATTAGCCTTTTGCCTCCCACCACCCTTCCCTCTCCCGTAAGAAGCTTTTACTTTTAATTAGACGAACGATCATATCTGCTCGGCGGGTTGAGGGTTTGCGAAGGTTTTCCATTCCCTCCCTCTGAAGATACTGTGAAGGTATTTTATCCTTTCGTTTGTGGAGCCCAGCTGTGTTTTTATTGGAAAAATGGAGGCTGTTATAGGGAAGGAATGCAGTGCGCTTGGTGGATTGTTTCAGACCATCATCGGCGACATGAAGGTTGGTGTCTTTATATCCATATGCCTCTTACAAAGAATAAATTAAGCTAAGGTTAATTTGTTTTTTTTAATTGGTAGAACCCTGATTGTTTCCATGCAAGAGAGCATTGGCCAGTAGATATGGTAGGCTGTTTGTGATGGAAACAGCTGTGTGTACTTTACAGGTTTCTGAGGACATTAATGCGATGGCGAATTTAAAAAAAAATCTAAATTTTACAATTCAACACACACAGCATACTGGGGGTCGCAGTAGGTCATGCAGCATCTATAAGGCGAATAAACAATTATTGTAATAAACTAAATTGTACAGCAAAATGCTTTAAACTCGCTGGCGTTCAGGTTGTAAATCCTTTTCAACTTTAATCATTTTGCAAGAACAGTACAGTAACCAGTTGGTAAACTGCACCTGTCACTTTCTAATAACATGCTTACTGTACACAGGTGGATTTCTTCGCTTTCCGTGCATATTCCATGCACATAAGTGGATCATGAATCGTCTATTTCAACTGTAGAAATAAATATCCTTAAGCAATTTGATTTGCAGTGACCGAATATTTAAACTGCAATGCTACAAACGAATTCCATTTAATGATGAGCGTTAAAGTGCTGTGAAATTGTCTGGTGTCTTGACTTTCTTATTCAAATTTCATATTCTTTGAAATATTTAGACAAATCAAGTTAATATTTTTATAGCTTAGTTGACTTCCTGTAGTCAACTAAAAGCTGTTAACAGCTTTAAGTGGTTTGTGCAGTTTCGTTGACTATCATGGAGATACTGGATCTTATGCTTGATTGAAATGTGAAGACGCATTTTTGGAAAGGCCAATCTACTAATTTGCATTGTGGAAAGCTTTGTATTCTGTGTGTTTTTATTTTCATTGTATCTACCTTCATATTTTCATGTACTGTGATGGTAATCATTGAGAAGGATAATGTAATAACTTTTAATTAAAATGAACACTTGGTTAAAGTTTAGACTATTTAGGTATGTCATTTTTTTATATCTAATTTCCATGATGTTTATTTTTGGTGGAAAAAAATTCTTGCTGCCTTTGGGGTAACTAACCTGATTTAACATTGGAATCATTGACTTTACCACTAGAAACTGCATGGGTTAGGTAATTTCATTTCTGATTTCAAAAGGAATTTTTTTTGGACTGTGCCTCTCTTTTTCTACTTCTGAAGAATGAAACAGGAACATCCTTGGGTCAGTCAACCTTCTGGTGAACGAAACAGATCTAATTGTTGACTGTTACTGGATAATAGTTTTAGTTACCCTTTCTATCTAGACATTATTGAGAGGAGATAGTTTGTCCTTAGTTTGGTGAATGGGGGCAAATCAAACAAGCATGAATATATTTTAGCTTTTGAACCATTGTTAAGGATCCTCGTTTTATATTTAAGAGAATAGGTGCTAATACTGTCTATTTTTCTTGCCTAACTTTGGCAATGGTCAGAAATCAATTGTACCACAGGCTGAGATCAGTTAGGCAGCCCAGTGAGTAAAGAACCTGCAGCCTTGTCTCAGTGCCACAGTTTCATGGTATCCTCAGTTATATCACATTAAATATGAATTTAATTCCCAAATCTCTCTTTACATCAAAAAAGGAACCAATGTTTGTTTCCTTTTCAGTATGTCTTTTCACTTATGAATGTTTACTTCTGGGGATAGATCCACAGTGTTTGCCCTTTGGCCTTCATTCAAGTCTTCAATTTTCTTTCATCAGCCTAGATATTAGGTACCAACTGGCCATTATACTGAGGAGCTGGAATTGATCCACTTCCTGATTTCGTTTGCCATCCATCCACCCCCTTGCAATTTCCAGATGTCACCTGGTAGCAATCAAATTGGTAATCTAGATGGGTTCTCAATCTCAGTCACTACACTGCAGACACTTTAAACAACTTTTTATAAAGCTGTTTACATGCTGGTATTTATGCACATTTTATTCCTTATCCATACTTGATTTTTATATAATTTATTATAATTGTCAAATATTTTTTGTATGTCATGCCAACAAACTGCAGCAAATTCTAAATACATGTAAATTTGTCTGGTGAAAATGGATGATCCTTTTACTTCCTCTCATTAAGGGTAGGTGGCACCCATACTATCATTCTCCACCTAGATTACTTTGTAAATGCAGGCACTGAATGTGGAGTTAAAGGTCATCGTTCTTCTGTCAGAACAACTTGTGTTGATGTGGCAGTATTATATAAAGCCTCTCTAGGTTGCTGAAGTTTTTTGCTTCTGTGGTTTTATTAAATGAAGACTGATAAAGGTCTGAAAGACTGAATCCATTTGCAATTCTGCAAAACTTTACATTTGTTTGAGTTTGTAGGTAGTCATAAATGCAAATACATAAGTTACTTTAATTTCCATCCTTTAGCAATCAGATTGGACTGACTCATAATGGAATCTTGAAGCAGGTGGCCGCAGTTGGTGAACGGGATTAGTTTGAGCAGTGTGGGGGCAGGAAGGTTCTACACCTGTTTGTGACAGTTTAGTGATCTTAAAGAAACACAACAGGTTTTTTCTATTTGGACACCGTTTTCCTTCTGCTTTTGGTCCCCAGGTAATGCATCAATTATTTCCAGGCTGCTTCTAATATCACTCTTAAATCACTTGATAGGAAAGGAGGTATGAATCATACAAGTATGAGAATGGTGCATTGGGAGGATTAATTTCTCCCTGCATGCTCTTCTACCCCCACAATACAAAATAATCAAGTTTGAAGACCAGAAACTTATTTGTGTTGAAGATCACAAACTAAATTCTGCCTATCAATCCTGCATATTACACACTTAGTTAATTTATTTAGATACAAGCCTATAGACTTGGTGTGCAAAAGTAGTTGTGAATGTGTTGTGGTTAAGTAGACTAAAGTTCACAATAAGCCTATGAGCCTCTGCCTGGAGCTTGTACGCTGCTAGTTTGAATTTGCAAAAGAGTGATTATTGCTGCAGCTTTATTCTGCATTAGCTTCAAATTAAATCAAGAATACATTAGCCGATGACTTGTCTGTTGACATGGTACATTGTCTGCTATGGGTACTGCATGGCAGCAGTTCATGTATGTGATACTCTGAGTATATCTGGAGGTACTAAGATGCTTGGTGATTGTACAATAGGGAGATCTTCAGCGGGGAAAAGGATCACCATTTAAGACCATAAGATACAGGAGCAGAAGTAGGTCATTTGGCCCATGGAGTCTGCTCCGCCATTCAATCATGGCTGATCCAATTCTTCTAGTCATCCCAACTCCCCTGCCTTCTCCCCATACCCTTGGATGCCCTGGCTAAACAAGAACCTATCTACCTCTGCCTTAAATGCACCCAATGACTTGGTCTCCACAGCTGCTCGAAACAACAAATTCCACAGATTAACCACCCTCTGACTAAAGTAATTTCTCTGCATCTCTGTTCGAAATGGACGTCCTAAGTCCTGAACTCTTGTCCTAGACTCCCTTACCATGGGAAGTAACTTTGCCATATCTAATAAAAGTTGCTGGTGAACGCAGCAGGCCAGACAGCATCTCTAGGAAGAGGTGCAGTCGACGTTTCAGCCCGAGACCCTTCGTCAGGTCCTGAAACGTCGACTGCACCTCTTCCTAGAGATGCTGCCTGGCCTGCTGCGTTCACCAGCAACTTTTATGTGTGTTGCTTGAATTTCCAGCATCTGCAGAATTCCTGTTGTTTGCCATATCTAATCTTTTGTTTCTGTGAGATCCCCCTCATTCTCCTGAACTCCAAGGAATACAGCCCAAGAGCTGCCAGATGTTCCTCATATGATAACTCTTTCATTCCTGGAATCATTCTCGTGAATTTTCTCTGAATCCTCTCCAATGTCATTATATCCTTTGTAAAATAAGGAGCCCAAAACTGCATACAGTACTCCAAATGTGGTCTCATGAGTGCCTCAACGTCACATCCCTGCTTTTATATTCTATACCTCTAGAAATGAATGCCAACATTGTATTTGCTGCCCTCACCACCAAGTCAACCTGGAGGTTAACCTTTAGGGTATCCTGCACAAGGACTCCCAAGTCCCTTTGCATCACTGCATTTTGAATTCTCTCTCCATCTAAATAATAGTTTGCCTGTTTACTTCTTCCAGCAAAGTGCACGGCCATACACTTTCCAACTTTGTATTTTATTTGCCACTTCTTTTCCCATTCCTCTAGAGTATCCAAGTCTCTCTGCAGGCTGTCTGTTTCCTCAACACTACCTGATCCCCTTTGTATCATCGGCAAATTTAGCCACAAATCCATTAATCCCATAGTCCAAGTCATTGACATACATTGTAAAAAGCAGTGGCCCCAACACTGACTCCTGTGGAACTCTACTGGTAACTGGCAGCCAGCCAGAATAGGATCCCTTTATTCCCACTCTGTGCTTTCTGCCGATCAACCAATACTCCACTCATGCTAGTAAATTCCCTGTAATTCCATGGGCTCTTATATTGCTAAGCAGCCTCATGTGCAGCACCTTGTCAAAGGCCTTCTGGAAATCCAAGTACACCACATCCACTGCATTTCCTTTGCCTACACTGCTTATAATTTCCTCAAAAAATTGCAGTAGGTTAGTCAGGAAGGATTTTCCTTTCAGGAAACCATGCTGGCTTTGGCCTATCTTGTCATGTGCCTCCAGGAACTCCGTAATCTCATCCCTGACAATCGATTCCAACAACTCCCCAACCATTGGTGTCAGGCTAACAGATCTGTAGTTTCCTTTCTGCTGCCTCCCACCCTTCTTAAATGGCGAAGTAACATTTGAAATTTTCCAATCATCTGTTACAATGCCAGAATCTATCGATTCTTGAGAGATCATTGTTAGTGCCTCCGCAATCTCTCCAGCTACTTCCTTCAGAACTTGAGGGTGCATTCCATCAGGTCCAGGAGATTTATCCACCCTCAGACCATTAAGCTTCCTGGGCACCTTCTCAGTTGTAATTTTCGCGGCACATATTTCACTTCTGTGATACACTTGAATGTCCAATATACTGCAGATGTCTTCCACTGTGAAGATTGATGAAAATACACATTCAGTTCCTCTGCCATCTCTGCGTCTCTCTCCAGTGTCATTTTCTATTGGTCCTATATCTACCCTCAACTCTCTTTTACCCTTGATATACTTAAAAAAGCTTTTAGTATCTTCTCTGATATTAGTCGCCAGCTTCCTTTCATAATCCATCTTTTCCTTCTTAAACCAGTTTAGTTTCCTTCTACAAGTTTTTAAAAGCTTCCCGATCCTCTGTCTTGCCACTAGCTTTGGCTTCATTGTATGCCCCTCTCTTTTGCTTTTACTTTGGCTCTGACTTCACTTGTCAGCCACAGTAGTGTCGTCGTTCCATTTAAAATTTCTTCTGTGCTTTCTAATCACTGACTGAGAAGTTGTTGAACCAGGCTGCCGTCCAATATGCCAATTAGATTTTAAATAGAGTTTGAGAATGGATAAAGTATATATGGCAAGAAATACTCTGTTTTTAGAGCTTGACTATTTCGATTGACTCTCCTTCATTAACATGCAAATAAAGAGACTTGTGACCTTCAAAGCTGACCTGAATTTAATTGGATTCCATGTACTTATATTTTTTATTTGGCGATTCAGTATAAAGTAGGCCCTTCTGGTCCTTCAGGTGAGGCAGCCCCAGCAACCCCTGACAAACTCAATTAACCCACCCTAATCACAGGACAATTTGCAATGACCAATTAACCTACCTGTCTGTGGACTATGGGAGGAAACCAGAGCACCTGGTGAAAACCCATGCATTCTACGGGGAGAACGTACAGAGGTGCCTTACAAAATGGTGTCAGAATTGAACTCCGAACTCCGGAGCACCCTGAGCTGTAACAATGCTAAACTCTATGTTACTGTGGTGCAAACTTAAGTTGATTAGAGTTCATACGAGTCAAATGGAAGGTAGTCCGTTTTCTGGAAATGATAGCACTAGCTTTAAACTCCGCATACCTTTGCTTTGTGGCTTTAATTTCCATGACTTCAGTGTTTACTTGTCCTGTTAATTATACTTTTCTGTACAATATCTTTTAGAAACAGAAAATCTACAGCACATTTCAGGCTCTTCGGCCCATAATGTTGTGCGGACCATGTAGCCTACTCCAGGAACTGCCTAGATTTTCCATACTGCATATTTTTCTAAGCTCCATGTACCCATCTAAGAGTCTCTTAAAAGATGTGGCAATGGGTCTAGTGTAGGATACAAAACGAGTTTTGTTTTTCACTTTGTTGTGGTAATATTGTTCAGCTGAATATAGCAACTTTGTCAATGATGACACAGTATTTGGGTTTTTTCTCATTCAATAGGGAATGGTAAAAATCTAAAGTTACAGCAAAGCCTTTACTGCTGTAACTTTTGGAGGTATTTCTGTGTATTTTCAATATTCTTTCAAAATTTTTTAATTGAAATTTTCAGGTTTTGAGAGTTGTTTTTCTTGCCTCCTCACCCCTTACCCAATTTTAAAGCTAGCGGATGGGATTTCTTATCCCTTCCCTCAGTACAGCAAAATTGTAACACATCGTCTTGATTCAGACTGCTGAACAAAATAGTGGCCTCTGCTTTGTTTAGCCCATGACAATGACTCTAATCTTATGCAGACTGCTTTGTCTGGTGTTGCATATGTATGTCTAAACCGATCAAAGGCCAGCATTGACAGGAGGTGTGCTTTTTGAGGGACTAGATCAGGGGTCCTCAACCTTTTTTGCACTGTGGACCAACGGACAAGAGTAGCAGTCGAATACATTGCGTTTACCCCGCAATGTATTGCCAACATGCCAACGGACAAGAGTAGCAGTCGAATACATTGCGTTTACCCCGAGAAAGACTACCATGAAGCCTTGCGCGGGCACCTGTATGCGCATGTGTGTACGTGCTGTTTTTTTTCTACAAATCGTTTTTGCCGATTCTGTCCGGGGGGAGGGGTGGTGTTTATCACGGCCGGAATATAGGTGATAAATGGCTAATACACTCAATTTTGTTTCTAAAAGGGTTTATCTAACGAACTTAATATTAAACACACAGCGCATATTTTCCTCGCATGAATATAGTGATAAGTCAATTATCAGGTGAGGACAGGGGAGCTTGAAGTAAGTGTTGAACAAACTTCCAGTAGAAGTGGTAGAGACGGGTTCAATATTTTCACTTAAAGAAAAATTGGATAGGTATATGGACAGGAAAGGATTGGAGGGTTACAGGCTGAGTGCAGGTCTGTGGGACTAGGTAAGAGTAGCGTTCAGCACAGACTAGAAGGGCCGAGATCACCTGTTTCCGTGCTGTAATTGTTATATGGTTATGTAAGTCACTTATAAGTCAATAGCATCATAACATTTTAAGTAACGTTTGGATATTAAACACACAGCACATATTTTCCTCGTATGAACATATAAAATCATTGCAACACACCAATATCGCTGAATCAGTGGGAGCCCTGGTCTTGTTTCCCTGCAACAAGACGGTCCTATCGAGGGGTGATGGGGGACAGCGATACTCGAAGGGGGTTCCTTATGTCTGGTCTATTCCGCATTTTAGTTTTGGTTGCATTCATTGCAGAAAACCTCGCTTCACAACGATATGTTGGAAATGGAAGCAACGTTTTCGGTGCTTTCGTGGCTACCTCAGGATATTTAGCCTTTGATCAAGAATGCCAGAAGAGATGTTATGTCAAACATACTTTTCAGCCCACCGTCATTTGCAAGCTCGAGGAGTTGATCTCTTTCCCGCGCTGACATGGATGACGTGTGGGTGATGACCTCGCCTGCATTCAAGCTCCGCAGGGCATGACAGGGAATGAGGAAAGGTTTCCTCGCGGCCTGGTAGCACATGCTTTGCGACCCGGTGGTTGGGGACCGCTGGACTAGATGTAAAAAGGAGTGAGAGGAGTTAAAAAGCTTCTGTCAAGCCTTTCAAGAAATTTGCAAGGTTTAATGCAGTATCTGTGATCAACCAATATTCTGTTCACTTTACCCTAGTTGTGTACTTTAAATCTACCTTCAATTATTTGAATGTCTTGTGGATTTTTGGATGTATTAAGAATGAGCCTGTTAGACTGAACATAATGTTTTATTTGGACCTGGAGATAAAAAAAAATTGCCAGGAAAAATCTGTTTCCATTGAAAGATCTCTAATTGCCAAACCTGTCATCCTTGTAATGTTTTCATTCACCTTGATAATAAGGGAGATCCCATGGTAATAGCTCAAAATAAGGCTTTTTTAAAAGAAAGGAGCTGTGGATCTGAGTTAGTCTTCATTAGTAACCTATTTGTGTCAGATCCATTGAGAGTTCAGGCACTTCTGTGCTGAGTCCACTGTGAAAATACTGAATGATGTAATTATAGAATGTCTCCGGAAAGAAAATTTTCCAATAGTTATTCTGTCTCTTTCTCTGATAGTTGTTAGAAAAAAAAACTGATTAATTTAAATCTATATTGTCCTTTGTAAAATTTGCCAGTAAGTTTGGTATTAGTTCGACCATTTTTGACTGGAAACTTTGAAGATGTTTAATGTTTATAAATATTTTTGTGATGTATTGCTATTAAAGTGCTTGGAGATTTCAGATATAATTGTTGTTTAAACTTGGTTGTGATATTGAGGTGAACAGAGGGTTGATGGGACAAGAAAATTGGGGATGAAATGCCCTTGAAAGGGGTTCATAGAATCAGAATTATTATCACTGGCATGTGATGTGAAATTTGTTAACTTAGCAGCAACAGTTCAATGCAATACATAATGTAGCAGAGAAAAAAATAAATAAAATAAAAACATTTACAATACATAAACAGGTAAATTAAGTATGTTGAATAGATTTTTAAAAAGTGCAAAAACAGAAATACTGTATATTTAAAAAAAGTGAAGTGTGTCCAAAAATTCAATGTCCATTTAGGAAGCGGATGGCAGAGGGGAAGAAGCTGTTCCTGAATCGCTGACTGTGTGTCTTCAGGCTCTTGTACTTCCTTCCTGATGGTAGCAATGAGAAGAGGGCATGCTGTGGGTGCTGGAGGTCCTTAATAATGGACGCTGCCTTTCTGGAACACTGCTCCTTGAAGACGTCTTGGGTACTTTGTAGGCTAGTGCCCAAGATGGAGCTGACTAAATTTACAGCCCTCTGCATCTTCTTTCGGTCCTGTGCAGTAGCCCCCGCACCCCCCCCCCCCGTACTGGACAGTGAGGCAGCCTTTCAGAATGCTCTCCACAGTACATCTATAGAAGTTTTTGAGTGTATTTGTTGACATGCCAAATCTCTTCAAACTCCTAATAAAGTATAGCCTTTGTCTTGCCTTCTTTATAACTACATCAATATGTTGGGTCCGGGTTAGATCCTCAGAGATCTTGACACCCAGGAATTTGAAGCTGTTCACTCTCTCCGCTTCTGATCCCTCTATGAGGATTGGTATGTGTTCCTTCGTCTTACTGTTCCTGAAGTCCACAATCAGCTCTTTCGTCTTACTGACATTGAGCGCCAGATTGTTGTTGCAGCACCTCTCCACTAATTGGTATATCTCTCTCCTGTACGCCCTCTCGTCACCACCTGAGATTCTACCAACAATGGTTGTATTGTCAACAAATTTATAGATGGTATTTGAGCTATGCCTAGCCACACAGTCATGTGTATACAGAGAGTAGAGCAGTGGGCTAAGCACACATCCCTGAGGTGTGCCAGTGTTGATCATCAGCGAGGAGGATATGCTGTCACCAATCCTCACAGGTTGTTGTCTTCCAGTTGGGAAGTCGAGGATCCAATTGCAGAGGGAGGTACAGGAATAGGAATATATCATTTTGCCCTTTGAACATTGAATTAGACCAATAAGAGATCAGTTTCATTTGACAGCTGTTGCTCCATATCCTTTTGGAATGATTTAAAAACTTTAATTTCCAAAATACTTGGTCTCCCTCTTGTTTTCATTGACCTATTGTGGACATAATTATTTTCAAAAGAGAGCTAAGGTTTGTTGGCTGCGTTGTTGTTGCTATGGTAACTGAGGTGCTGGGATACCAGCGTGAGTTTAATGTGCCCAGATGTTGTAATATAAGTCCAGGGCAGTATGTTGGTGCTCTACCATTTTAAAGTATGCAGTTTACACACTGTTCTTTCTCATCTTTGTGTTTGAATTTACCCAGTGAGCACTGCCATTCTGCTTATATCTGGTATTAAGAAAGAAATGAGTGTGAATCCCCCATATCAATGGAACATTTTATAAACAAATCTGACTTCTTCAATCTGCCATGCTATTTCTTTAATTAGTAAGCAAGAAAAAAGCATGCAGTGATGACCAACAAGGACAATAGAACTCATTAAATCTTAAAACAGACATCCCTATACTGTGTCACCAATGAATACTGATCAATTGCTGCTCAATCTCCAGATTATAATAGCTGGTGCTTTATGTGTTGATTTGTGCTGCTAATAAGAATATCTTGTATACCTCCTGGCAGCTCAAATGACTGCTGTTGCGTATCTAATGACAGACTACAATCTATTCTTTATGAATGTAAGATAATTATAATATGATTAAGCAAAGTGGCATTGCTTTTGGATAGAAGCCATTTTTATAGGTCAACTTTTTTAACCAGCAGGGCAACTTAAGGACAGCCAGCAGATGTAATGTATGTGGGTATATAAGAGACGTTTGGTAAGATACTTAGCAGAGGTTGTTTGTTACATATTTTTGTAGTAGTTATATATGAGAAAAGTCAAAAGTTTGGTTTAAGGCTTGAAGACTGTAGAAATAAATGTTCCACTTTCAGCTGGGCAAGATGCCACAATTGCTGCTAACCAACCTCTCAGCTATTTACATTCTGAAGTGGTGACTTTGAAGGACAAGAGTACAATCAATCCAAATTACTGACAATAAAACATGAAGTGGGAAGGTAAAAGAGTTTAAGTGAACTAAAAGCTATCAAATACCATATATTATGGGAAGATGTGAAATTCTAGTGCAAGAAGATTGTTTTAGAATGACACAAAACAAGTTAACATTAATGTACAGAACATAGAATAGTACAGGCCTGTTGACCCACAATGTTGTGCCGACCCTCAAACCCTGCCTCCCATATAAGCCCCCACCTTAAATTCCTCCATATACCTGTCTAGTAGTCTCTCGAAACTTCACCACTGACTCAGGCAGTGCATTTCACGCACCAACCACTCTCTGAGTAAAAAACCTTCCTCTAATATCCCCCCTGAACTTCCCATCCCTTACCTTAAAACCATGTCTTCTTGTATTGAGCAGTGGTGCCCTGGGGAAGAGGTGCTGGCTATCCACTCTATCTATTCCTCTTATTATCTTGTATACCTCTATCATGTCTCCTCTCATCCTCCTTCTCTCCAAAGAGTAAAGCCCTAGCTCCGTTAAACTCTGATCATAATGCATACTTTCTAAACCAGGCAGCATCCTGGTAAATCTCCTCTGTACCCTTTCTAATGCTTCCACATCCTTCCTATAGTGAGGCGACCAGAACTGGACACAGTACTCCAAGTGTGGCTTTACCAGAGTTTTATAGGGCTGCATCATTACATCGCGACTCTTAAACTCTATCCCTCGACTTATGAAAGCTAACACCTTATGAAAGTTTTCTTAACTACCCTATCCATCTGTGAGGCAACTTTCAGGGATCTGTGGGCATGTACCCCCAGATCCCTCTGCTCCTCCAAACTACCAAGTATCCTGCCATTAACTTTGTACTCTGCCTTGGAGTTTGTCCTTCCAAAGTGTACCACCTCACACTTCTCCGGGTTGAACTCCATCTGCCACTTCTCAGCCCACTTCTGCATCCTATCAATGTCTCTCTGCAATCTTTGACAATCCTCTACACTATCTACAGCACCATCAACCTTTGTGTCGTCTGCAAACTTGCCAACCCACCCTTCTACCCCCACATCCAGGTAGTTAATAAAAATCACGAAAAGTAGAAGTCCCAGTACAGATCCTTGTGGGACACCACTAGTCACAACCCTCCAGTCTGAACGTACTCCCTCCACCACGACCCTCTGCCTTCTGCAGGCAAGTCAATTCTGAATCCACTTGGCCAAACTTCCCTGAATCCCATGCCTTCTGACTTTCTGAATAAGCCTACCATGTGGAACCTTGTCAAATGCCTTACTAAAATCCATATAGATCACATCCACTGCACTACCCTCATCTATGTGCCTGGTCACCACCTCAAAGAATTCTATCAGGCTTGTTAGACACGATCTGCCCTTCACAAAGCCATGCTGACTGTCCATGATCTGACCATGATTCTCTAAATGCCCAGAGATCCTGTCTCTAAGAACCTTTTCCAACAGCTTTCCCACCACAGACGTAAGGCTCACTGGTCTATAGTTACCCGGACTATCCCTACTACCTTTTTTGAACAAAGGGACAACATTCGCCTCCCTCCAATCCTCCGGTACCATTTCCGTGGACAACGAAGACATAAAGATCCTAGCCAGAGGCTCAGCAATCTTTTCCCTCGCCTCATGGAGCAGCTTGGGGAATATTCCGTCAGACTCCGTACAGAAGGCACTGGTACACATTGACAGCGAACAGTTAGAAAGGCAGATGATACCTATGACCTTGATTGCAAATGAATTCAAGATTGAAGATCCCTCTTATGATGTTTACAGGGTTTTGGCAAGATGACATACTGTATAGAGAACTATGCAGTTCTCACCCCTGAATCTCTGGGCGGATATAGTTGGAGGTGGTGCAGTGTAGATTCATTGGATTAATTCCAGGGTTGAGAGGGTTATTCTGTAATGGAACAATGAGTGTGATTTGCATGTACTCAGTGGAATCAGCATGTACTCAGTAAAGTGACGAATGATCTGATTGAGCATACGAGTTTGGAAGAGTGATTAATAGGGTAGATGTAAAGTTATACTCAATATTGTATATTAAATTTTAATTTGTTTGTACAGCATAGCTTCAAATTTTTAGATACTTTGCTGTGGAGGAAACCGGATGTGAATCGCCATGTATGGATTCCATCCTCTTTATGTACAGCTGGAAATGTCCCATGGTTTTATGTTTTAGAATTGAGTTCTACCCATGACTCTTCCACCAGTGAAAGCAACATGGAGATTTGGATACCCAAAACTTGAGCTGGGCTTTGGCACATTTAGTTTATTATAAAGAATGTAAAAAGAATCTTAAGAAAGAAATTAGAAAAGCTAAAAGAAGATATGAGGATGCTTTGGCAAGCAGGGCGAAAATAAATCCCAAGGGTTTCTACAGTTATATTAATAACAAAAGGATAGTGGAGGATAAAATTGGTCCCTTAGGGAATCAGAGTGGACAGCTACGTGTGGAGCCAAAAGAGATGGGGGAGATTCTTAACGATTTCTTTTCTTCAGTATTCACTAAGGAGAAGGATATTGAATTGTGTAAGATAATTGAAACAGGTAGGGAAGTTATGGAAACTATGACGATTAAAGAAGAGGAAGTACTGGCGCTTTCAAGGAATATAAAAATGGATAAGTCTCTGGGTCCTGACGGGATATTCCCTGGGACCTTGAGGGAAGTTAGTGTGGAAATAGCAGGGGCTCTGACAGAAGTATTTCAAATGTCATTAGAAATGGTGATGGTGCTGGAGGATTGGTGTATTGCTCATGTGGTTCCATTGTTTAAAAAGGGTTCTAAGACTAAATCTAGCAATTATCGGCCTGTGAGTTCGATGTCAGTGGTGGGTAAATTGATGGAAAGTATTCTTGGAGATGGTATATATAATCACCTGGATAGACGGGGTCTGATTAGGAACAGTCAACATGGATTTGTGCGTGGAAGGTCATGTTTGACAAATCTTATTGAATTTTTAAAAAGGTTATTAGGAAAGTTGATGAGGATAAAGCGGTGGATATTGTCTATATGGACTTCAGTAAGGCCTTTGACAAGGTTCCACACGGAAGATTAGTTAGGAAGGTTCAATCGTTAGGTATTAATATAGAGGTATTAAAATGGATTCAGCAGTGGCTGGATGGGAGACACCAGAGAGTAGTGGTGGATAACTGTTTGTCAGATTGGAGGCTGGTGATTAGTGGTGTGCCTCAGGGATCTGTACTGGGTCCAATGTTGTTTGTCATATACATTAATGATCTGGATGATGGGGTGGTAAGTCGGATGAGTATGTATGCAGATGATACTAAGATAGGGGGAGTTGTGGATAATGAAGTAGGTTTTCAAAGCTTGCAGAGAGATTTAGGCCAGTTAGAAGAGTGGGCTGAAAGATGGCAGATGGAGTTTAATGCTGATAAATGTGAGGTGCTACATTTTGGTAGGACTAATCAAAATAAGACATACATGGTAAATGGTAGGGCATAGAGGAATGTGGTAGAACAGAGGGATCTAGGAACAAATGGTGCATAGTTCCCTAAAGGTGGAATCTCATGTGGATAGGGTGGTGAAGAAAGCTTTTGGTATGCTGGCCTTTATAAATCAGAACATTGAGTATAGGAGTTGGGATGTAATGTTAAAATTGTACAAGGCATTGGTGAGGCCAAATTTGGAGTATTGTGTACAGTTTTGGTCACAGAATTATAGCAAAGATGTCAACAAAATAGAGAGAGTACAGAAGAGATTTACTAGAATGTTACCTGGGTTTCATCACCTAAGTTACAGAGAAAGGTTGAACAAGTTAGGTCTTTATTCTTTGGAACATAGAAGGTTGAGGGGGGACTTGATAGAGGTATTTAAAATTATGAGGGGGCTAGATCGAGTTGACATGGATAGGCTTTTTCCATTGAGAGTAGGAGAGATTGAAACAAGAGGACATGAGTTGAGAGTTAAAGGGCAAAAGTTTAGTGGTAACATGAGGGGGAACTTCTTTACTCAGAGAGTGGTAGCTGTGTGGAACGAGCTTCCAGCAGAAGTGGTTGAAGCAGGTTCAATGTTGTCATTTAAAGTTAAATTGAACAGCTATATGGGCAGGAAAGGAATGGAGGGTTATGGACTGAGTGTGGGTCAGTGGGACTAGGTGAGAGTAAGAGTTTGGCATCGACTAGAAGGGCTGAGATGTCCTGTTGCTGTGCTGTAATTGTTATATGACTATATGGTTATTAATGGAATCTCTAGACTAGTGTCCTAAATATAAAATATCCGACTGCATGACTAGAGTCCTGAAGAAGGGTCATGGCCTGAAATGTTGACTGCTCATTCATTAAAATAGATGTTGCCTGACCTGAGTTCCTCCAGAGTTTTGTGTGTGTTGCTTTGTATTTCCAGCGGAGAAACATAGAAAACCTACAGCACAATACACAATTTGCCCACAATTTGTGCCGAACATGTACTTACTTTGGAAATTACTTAGGGTTACCCATAGCCCTCTGTTTTTCTAAGGTACATGTATCTATGCAAGACCCTTAAAAGACCCTATTCTATTTGCCTCCACCACCATCACCGGCAGCCCATTCTACGCATTCACCGCTGTCTGCATAAAAAAACTTACCCCTGACATTTCCTCTGTACCTACTTCCAAGCTCCTTAAAACTGTGCCCTCTCGTGCTAGCCATTTCAGCCCTGGGAAAAAGCCTCTGGCAATCCACACGATCAATGCCTCTCATCATTTTGTACAGCTCTATCAGGTCACCTCTCATCCTCCACCGCTCCAAGGAGAAAAGGCCGAGTTCACTCAACCTATTCTCATAAGGCATGCTCCCCAATCCAGGCAACATCCTTATAAATCTGCTCTGCCCACTTCCTATAGTTTCTACATCCTTCCTGTAGTGAGGTGACCAGAATTGAGCACAGTACTCCAAGTGGGGCCTGACCAGGGTCCGATACAGCTGTAACAATACCTCTCAGCTCTTGAACTCAATCCCACAGTTGATGAAGACCAATGCACTGTATGCTTTCTTAACCACAGAGTCAACCTGCGCAGCAGCTTTGAGTGCCCTCTGGACTTGGACCCCAAGACCCTTCTGATCCTCCACACTATCAAGAGTCTTACCATTAATACTATATTCTGCCATCATATTTGACCTACCAAAATGAACCACCTCACACTTATCTGGGTTAAACTCCATCTGCCACTTCTCTGCCCAGTTTTTGCATCCTACCAATCTCCCACTATAACATCTGACAGCCCTCCACACTATCCACAACACATCCAACCTTTGTGTCATCAGCAAATTTACTAACCCATCCCTCCACTTCATCAGCTGGGCCATTTATAAAAATCACAAAGAGAAGGGGTCCCAGCACACCACTGGTCACCGACCTCCATGCAGAATATGACCCGTCTACAACCACTCTTTGCGCTCTGTGGGCAAGCCATTTCTGGATCCACAAAGCAATGTCCCCTTGGATCCCATGCCTCCTTACTTTCTCAATAAGCCTTGCATGGGGTACCTTATCAAATGCCTTGCTGAAATCTACTGCTCTACCTTCATCAACATGTTTAGTCACATCCTCAAAAAATTCCGTCAGGCTCATAAGGTATGACCTGCCTTTGACAAAGCCATGCTGACTATTCCTAATCATATTATGCCTCTCCAAATGTTCATAAATCCTGCCTCTCAGGATCTTTTCCATCAACTTACCAGCTACTAAAGTAAGACTCACTGGTCTATAATTTCCTGGGCTATCTACGCCCTTTCTTGAATAAGAGAACAGCATCTGCAACCCTCCAGTCCTCCAGAATCTCTCCCATCCCCATTGATGATGCAAAGATCATTGCCAGTGGCTCATCAATCTCCTCCCTTGCCTTCCACTGTAGCCTGGGATACATCTCGTCCAGTCCCGGAGACTTATCCAACTTGATGCTTTCCAAAAGCTCCAGCACATCCTCTTTCTTAATCTTTATATGCTGAAGCTTTTCAATCCACTCTAAGTCATCCCTGCAATCACCATGATCCTTTTTCCGTAGTGAATACTGAAGCAGAGTATTAACTGAGTACCTCTGCTATCTCCTCCAGTTCCATACTCACTTTTCCACTGTCACACTTGATTGATCCTATTCTCTCACGTCTTATCCCCTTGCTCTTCACATGCAGAATGCCTTGGGCATCTGCAGACTTTCTCGAGTTTGTAGATGTGTTTGTCAGTGTGTGTGTGTGTGCATGTGCTCATTATTTTTGTATTAAGACCTGTTTCTTGACCTGAGTTAAAAGCTTTGTCCTCTATTTATTTTTTCTTTCTGTATATTTCATTATCTTGAACAGATCATTTGCATCACATCTTGCGTACAGTACTTGAGAAAGTAATCTTGGGAATGTGAACAGCCTTCATAAATGTTTCCTCATGAATGCATATGGCATCTCTTCTAACATTGTATTGAGATGTAGCCCTTAGTTCTGAAGAGAAATCTAAATGGGTTCATAACTTAATTTCCCCCCTCCCCTATATTGTAGCTACCTGAAAACATGCCCAAAATTCCATTAGTCTCTTTAGTTTTTTTTTTGCTTCTGTCTACTAGCATTCATGATTTCTGTACATGAACCTTAAACACTCTGTTCTCTGCAGTTCCTGGACTCCAAAGCACTGCAGAATTTACCTGTGGAGATATGTAATTTTACATGAGCACATTAGACAGAAAACACGAGAATGCTGAAGAAACCAGGGGTAAAAGATAAACTGAGCAGCAGGTCACAAATTATGAAGGCAAAAGTGATGTGTTGGCATTCAGGTTGAGGCCCTGTATAATGACTGGGAAGTCTTTTTTAGATTATGAGAACACTCAGTCCTCTCTTATTGTCATTTAGAAATGCATACATGCATTAAGAAATGATAGAATGTTTCTCCGGAGTGATATCACAGAAAACAGGGCAAACCAAAGACTAACACTGACAGAACCGCATAATTATAACATATAGTTACAGCAGTGCAAAGCAATACCATAATTTAATGAAGAACAAACCATGGGCACAGTTTAAAAAAAAGTCTCAAAAGTCCCCGAGTCGATCGACTCCCAAATCCCCGATAGCAGGGGGCAAAAGGGAGAAACTCCCTGCCATAAACCTCTAGGCACTGTCAACTTGCTGATGCCTTGGAAGCAGCCGACCACAGCTGACACTGGGTCCATCCGTCCGAAAACATCGAGCCTCCGACCAGCCCCTCCGATCAGCCCCTCCGATACAGCCTCCTGAGCACCTTCGACCTAGCCCCAGCCTCTGAAACATGCAAAGCCGAGAATTCGGAGCCTTCTGCTCCAGAGATTCCGTTACCACACAGTAGCAGCGACAGCGAAGCGGGCATTTCAGAAGTTTTCCAGATGTTCTTCCGCACTCTCAGGTCCGTCTCCATCAAATCAGAATTGTGCACGGTCCCCTACTTGACAGATAACAGATCACCAGAGAGGCTGCGAGCGCTGCAGTCGCGCCGCCATCAGATGTTTTTGGGGTGGGTGAGATACTATGGGGATGAGGGAGATGCACAGTATGCTTAAGTATTGGGCAGAAGTGGGAAAAGAGTTGGTAGATAATGGGTGGAACTGATGATGGGGAGAATGATGGTGAGCTGGAACGAGGAGGAAAGGATGAATAAGTGAAGAAAGGGAGACAGGTATTCCTTCCCCATTCTGCAGTTGTGCTAGGTTCTCTTCTCCTCTGTTCACCTTTTTACATTCTCCTCTCCATTTTGTTCTACTTCTCACCTCCTTTCCCACTCCTCCCCCAGCACTAATGCTGGCTATCTTTCCTCTTTACACCACCAGTAACCCCCCCCCCCCCACCTTTCAGTCTTGATGCACAGACTCCTCCTTGTCTCTGTGTGTGCTGGTTAACTTGTTCAATTTTCCTGCAATAATTTCATTTGCAGCATGTTGGACAGAATTTGTTGACAACATATTAGTGAAGTTTCCACCAAGACTGGATTCTCACGTTAAGGCAGAAGTCTTGATATTTTTGGCTCCTTTCTTTTGGGCTTTTACTTGATGTTGGCTTATTAAGAAGCTGAACATTAGAGCACCCAGTGCACATTTAACAAGCCCATTTATTTCAATGGCCTCAAACAACTGCAGTGTATACTTTGATGATTTGTTTAATTGAGAATGTAAGTGTTTAATTTGTTTAAACGTAATAATAGATTTGTTAAAATTTGTTTCATAAATTTTTAATTGCTATTAAATGTTGCTGAATGGTGGGTGGAGACATCCAAGGGATCCTGAAACATTGATGGTAATGACAGAGTTCACAGTTGGCCAAGCTAGGATCCATGGCTCAGATGACTGTCAATTTTTTTTTTAACTTTGTTGAATCGGGATTTTGTATTGGAACTAGCTATGCAAAGTCTCTTGAAACTTGGGACTGGAACTTATCAGCAAACTGACACATTCTGATTGGCAAAAGTACACATAAAGCAGAAGCAACTGATAGACACTTGCCACGTGCAGCAGGTACTGGTCAAATATATGATACAGAATTTATTTTCCTAGACCAGTAACATTAATCAATCTGTCTGTGCTGTTATGGCTGTGACAACAGTTCGCCTCTGATCTGGGCCGGCAATTATGTGCTAGGCGGCATCTAATTAATTAGCATGTTTATTTCGGCTTTTTTCTTAAAGATGTGCTGTGTGCCTCCCGGCTACTGCTGCGTTCTTCGCGAATCGGTACAGTATCTGTCCGGGGCCCGGGTGTTGGGGTGGTGGGACACGGGGGTGTCATCTCATCATCAATCAGGGCAGGCAGCTCATCTTCTCCTATGACTGCCCGCCTCGATGTCGAAGGTCGAGGTTTGTCGTCTGCTGTGGCTGATGTGGAAGACTTGCTTGACTGCTGAGCCTGGCACATTTTTCTATCATACAGTTGTTTGTAAGCACTCAAACCATCCTGCAAATATCCTGTAAACCTACGTACCCTTTCAAAATTAAAGTCGTACTTTATCATTGCAGCGAAAATCTCACGCAGTTGCTTCACTTTCTGCATTCGGTTTCGATTGTTATCCTTTTCTCTTCCAACGGCATCAGCTCTTCATCTATCAGTTCTTGGTCATGGATGCCAAAACCTCTTCAATATCACCTTCATCAACTTCCACAAGCCAAACTCCTTGCCTCGTTCACCACAATCGAAACGCTTAATTATGTCTAGTTTTACGCTAAGTGTAACACCCTTACTCTTTCAGGCTTTTCCGACACCTTAGAACTCATCTTGCTAACGGCTGCTCAATGCAATGTGTTAAGGCAATGCAGTTCCGAATTCGGGGGAGAGCGGCTGATTTTATCGCGCGCTCCCTTTCTTCGTAACAGTGAAAACACCTTCTGAAAGTGAAAACAGGGTACTAATGTAGGTCTTTTGTAACAGTGAGGTTTCGTAAAGCGAACGTTCGAAAAGGGGAGGATACCTGTACAGGTTTTTTTGACTCATTGTACATTTCCTGACCCCTTACTGCCAGAGTTAGACATATCTTGGAGACAGTTTTGGTTGCATTATGAAAGTTTTTTTTCCTATTTGATCTGAGGTTCCTTTCTTAGTTATTTTGTAATTTATGAATGTTGGAGGCAAATTTAGAGCGATTTCGGGTATGGACAGGAACGTTATAGCAGAATAGACTGTTATCATAGTGAATCACTTCAATAACACCACCAGATAAATCTAATTGCTGATTTAACAAACGTTCGAGGTAGGCCGACGTGCGGCAAGTGAAGGAGTGAGTGAGGGGATTGGCTGAGAAGGAGCGATTGATTTAAAAACCGGTCGGGACCAGCCTGCGACACAAACGTTCGAGGTCAGCCGAGGTGCACGAAGTGAAGGAGTGAGTGAGGGGACTGGCTGAGAAGGAGCAGTTGATTTAAAAACCGGTCGGGACCAGCCTGCAACACAAATGCTTGAGGTCGGCCGAGGTGCGAGAAGTGAAGGAGTGAGTGAGGGGATTGGCTGAGAAGGAGCGGTTGATTTAAAAACCGGTCGGGACCAGCCTGCAACACAAATGCTTGAGGTCGACCAAGGTGCGCCAAGTGAAACGAATTGGTCAAAATATCAGCCAATATAATCAAGGGGAGCGGCCTTGTCGAGGGAAGTGCCTTGTGAGAAAAGTGCGAGTCTTTGGCTCAGGAGTCTTCGGTGAGGAGGCTGAGGGAGGGGACTACGCCACAGTTGGAGAGGGTGAGAAGTGGTGAAGAAATGGCGAGTCAACAGGTCAACTGATTCAGTGTGATGCTTACATGATGTGGGAGGTCAGGGATGTTGATGGTGCCTCTGGCTGCTAGAAATGTGGAAAGTGTGTCCAAGTTCAGCTCCTGAAGGACTGTGTTGAGGCACTGGAGAAGCAACTGGATGACCTCAGGTTCATCCGGGAAACCGAGAGTTTTCTGAACAGGACTTACAGCGAGATCGTTACACCGAAGATACCGGGGGGGGCGACAATGAGGAAGGGATGGATGCTTGGAGTACAGGAGACCCCGGGGCATGTACCTCTTGAAAACAAGTTCACCCTCTTGGAAGCTGTCAGGACAGACACATTGCCAGTCTGAGAGGCGGACGGGTCTGCGAGTCAAAAATTGGCGCTGAAACAAAGCCAAGGAGACAGAAGTCAGGCAGAGCCGTGGTAGTAGGGGCTCTATAGTGAGAGGTACAGAAAGGGGTTTCTATGGCAACAGGTGGGATTTAAGGATGGTGTGTTGCCTCCCTGGTGCAAGGATCGAGGACGTCACAGACAGATTGCAGGGCATCCTCAAGGGTGAATGTGAACAGCCGGAGGTGGTGGTGCATGTCGGCACAAATGGCGTTGGAAGGAAGAGGAAAGAAATTCTGCAGCGTAACTTCAGAGAACTCAGAAGAAGGCTGAAAAGCAGGACCTATAGGGTGGTTATCTCCGGTTTGCTTCCAGTTCCTTGTGCTGGTGAGGACAGGAACAGGGAGATAGGAGATCTGAATGTGTGGCTGAGGAGCTGGTGCGGGAGGCAGGGATTTAGATTTTTGAACCACTGGGATCTGTTTTGGGGTAAGGATGAATTGTACAGAAGGGACGGGTTGCATCCTAACAGACAGGGGACCGGCATTCTGGCAGGCAGGTTTGCCACTGCTACACGGGTGTGTTTAAACTAAGTAGTGGCGGGGAGGGGACGAACTGGAAATATAAGGATGGAGTTAAAGGGAAAGAGAGAATATGAAAAGTTAAGAAAGACAACAGAATTAATGGGGCAGAAAGCTCAGGAAGGGATCGGAGAGTATGGCCAAGTGCAATAGGTGAGGGGAGTAAAAGTATTACTTTAAAAGGATTAAAACTATTATATATGAATGCACGGAGTATAAGAAATAAAGTGGATTAACTTGAGGCTCAGTTGGAAATTGGCAAATATGATGTTGTGGGAATAACAGAGCAAGAGGACCAGGGCTGGGAAATGAATATTCAGGGATATACATCCTATCGAAAGGGCAGACAGGTTGGCAGAGGGGGTGGGGTGGCTCTGTTGGTGAAGAATGAAATTCAGTCACTTGCGAGGGGGGACATAGATTCAGGAGATGTAGGGTCAGTATGGATAGAACTGAGAAACTGTAAGGGCAGAAGGACCCTAATGGGAGTTATCTGTAGTCCCCTAAACAGTAGACTGGATATAGGGTACGAGTTAAATCAAGAGTTATGGGGGATTTCAACATGCAGATAGAGTGGGAAAATCAGGCTGGCAATGGACCCCAAGAAAGGGAGTTTGTGGAGTGCCTCAGAGATGAATTCTTTGAGCAGCTTGTATTGGAGCCTACCAGGGAGAAGGCAATTCTGGATTTAGTGTTGTGTAATGAACCAGATTTGATAAGGGAACTCGAGGTAAGGGAGCTATTAGGAGGTAGTGACCATATTATGGTAAGTTTTAATCTACAATTTGAGAGAGAGAAGGGAAAATCGGAAGTGTCAGTATTATAGTTGAACAAAGGGGACTATGGACCCATGAGGGAGGAGCTGGCTAAAGTTGACTGGAAAGATACCTTAGCAGGGATGACAGTGGAACAACAATGGCAGGTATTTCTGGGAATAATACAGAAGGTGCAGGATCAGTTCATTCCAAAGAGGAAGAAAGATTCATAGGGGAGTAAGGAGCGACCGTGGATGATAAGGGAAGTCAAGGACAGTATAAAAATAAAAGAGTGGAAGTATGACATAGCAAGGATGAGTGGGAAGCCAGAGGATTGGGAGACTTTTAAGGAGCAACAGAAGATAACTAAAAAGGCAATACGGGGGGAAAAGATGAGGTACGAAGGTAAGCTAGCCAAGAATATAAAGGAGGATAGTAAAAGCTTCTTTAGGTATGTGAAGAGAAAAAAATTAGTTAAGACCACAGTTGGGCCCTTAAAGACAGAAACAGGTGAAATTATTGTGGGAAACAAGGAAATGGCAGACGAGCTGAACAGGTACTTTGGATCTGTCTTCACTTGGGAAGACACAAGCAACCTCCCAGATGTAATATAGTGGCTAGAGAAACTGAAGGAAATTGGCATTAGGCAGAAAATGGTGTCGGGTAAACTGATGGGACTGAAGGCTGATAAATCCCCAGGGCCTGATGATCTGCATCCCAGGGTACTTAAGGAAGTGGCTCTAAAAATCGTGGACGCATTGGTAATCATTTTCCAATGTTCTATAGATTCAGGATCAGTTCCTGCGGATTGGACGGTGACTAATGTTATCCCACTTTTTCAGAAAGGAGGGAGAAAGAAAACAGGCAATTATAGCCTGACATCAGTGGTGGGGAAGATGCTGGAGCCAGTTATAAAAAATGAAATGGCGGCATATTTGGATAGCAGCAGCAGGATAGGTCCAAGTCAGCATGGATTTACGAAGGAGAAATCATGCTTGACTAATCTTCTGGAATTTTTTTGGGGATGTAACTGTGAAAGTGGACATGGAAAAGCCAGTGGATGTAGTAAACCTGGACTTTCAGAAAGCCTTTGATAAGGTCCCACATTGGAGGTTAGTGGGCAAAATTAAAGCACATGGTATTGGGGGTAGGGTACTGACATGCATAGAAAATTGGTTGGCAGACAGGAAACAGAGTAGGGATTAATGGATCCTTTTCAGAATGGCCGGCAGTTACTAGGGGGGTACCGCAACGCTTGGTGCTGGGACTGCAGCTATTTACAATATACATTAATGATTTAGATGAAGGGATTAAAAGTAACATTAGCAAATTCGCAGATGACACAAAGCTGGGTGACAGTGTGAAATGTGAGGAGCATGTTCTGAGAATGCAGGGTGACATGGACAGGTTGGGTGAGTGGGCAGATGCATGGCAGATGCAGTTTAATATGGATAAATGTGAGGTTATCCACTTTGGTGGCAAGAACAGGAAGGCAGATTACTATCTGAATATTGTCAAATTAGGAAAAGGGGAAGTACAACGAGATCTGGGTGTCCTTGTTTATCAGTCACTGAAAATAAGCATACAGGTACAGCAGGCAGTGAAGAAAGCTAATGGCATGTTGGCCTTCATAATAAGGGGAGTTGAGTATAGGAGCAAAGAGGTCCTTCTGCAGTTGTACAAGGCCCTGGTGAGAACCCACCTGGCGTATTGTGCAACACACATCAAAGTTGCTGGTGAACGCAGCAGGCCAGGCAGCATCTTTATGAAGAGGTACAGTCGACGTTTGAGTCCGAGACCCTTCGTCGGGACGAACTGAAGGAAGAGTTAGTAAGAGATTTGACAGGGGGAGGGGGAGATCGAAAATGATAGGAGAAGACAGGAGGGGGAGGGATGGAGCCAAGAGCTGGACAGGTGATCGGCAAAGGGGATATGAGAGGATCATGGGACAGGAGGCCCAGGGAGAAAGACAAAGTGGGGCGGGGGGGAACCCAGAGGATGGGCAAGGGGTATAGTCAGAGGGACAGAGGGAGAAAAAGGAGAGTGAGAGAAAGAATGTGTGTATCAAAATAAATAACGGATGGGGTACGAGGGGGAGGTGGGGCATTAGCAGAAGTTAGAGAAGTCAGTGTTCATGCCATCAGGTTGGAGGCTATCCAGACGGAATATAAGGTGTTGTTCCTCCAACCTGAGTGTGGCTTCACCTTTACAGTAGAGGAGGCGTGGATAGACATGTCAGAATGGGAATGGGATGTGGAATTAAAATGTGTGGCCACAGGGAGATCCTGCTTTCTCTGGCGGACAGAGCGTAGGTGTTCAGCAAAGTGGTCTCCCAGTCTGCGTCAGGTCTTACCAATATATAGAAGGCCACATCGGGAGCACCGGATGCAGTATATCACCCCAGCCAACTCACAGGTGAAGTGTCGCCTCACCTGGAAGGACTGTCTGGGGCTCTGAATGGTGGTAAGGGAGGAAGCGGAAGGGCATGTGTAGCACTTGTTCCGCTTACAAGGATAAGTGCCAGGAGGGAGATCATTGGGGAGGGATAGGAGGGACGAATGGACAAGGGAGTCGCGTGGGAGCAATCCCTGCGGAAAGCGGGGGGGGGGAGGGAAAGATGTGCTTAGTAGTGGGATCCCATTGGAGGCGGCGGAAGTGACGGAGAATAATATGTTGGATCCGGAGGCTGGTGGTGTGGTAGGTGAGGACCAGGGGAACCCTATTCCTAGTGGGGTGGCGGGAGGATGGAGTGAGAGCAGATGTGCGTGAAATGGGGGAGATGCCTTTGGAGCAGAGTTGATGGTGGAGGAAGGGAAGCCCCTTTCTTTAAAAAAGGAGGACACCTCCCTCGTCCTGGAATGAAAAGCCTCATCCTGAGAGCAGATGCGGCGGAGACGGAGGAATTGCGAGAAGGGGATGGCATTTTTGCAAGAGACAGGGTGAGAAGAGGAATAGTCCAGATAGCTGTGAGAGTCAGTAGGCTTATAGTGGACATCAGTGGATAAGCTGTCTCCAGAGACAGAGACAGAAAGATCTAGAAAGTGGAGGGAGGTGTCGGAAATGGACCAGGTAAACTTGAGGGCAAGGTGAAAGTTGGAGGCAAAGTTAATGAAGTCAACGAGCTCAGCATGCGTGCAGGATGAGGAGATGTCCTCCTCTGGTGTAAAGATAAGCCACACTCAGGTTGGAGGAGCAATACCTTATATTCCTGATGACATGAACATTGACTTCTCTAACTTCCGCTAATGCCCCACCTCCCCGTCGTACCCCATCCTTTATTTATTTTTATACACACATTCTTTCTCTCACTCTCCTTTTTCTCCCTCTGTCCCTCTGACTATACCCCTTGCCCATCTCTGGGTTCCCCCCCCCCACACTTTGTCTTTCTCCCTGGGCCTCCTGTCCCATGATCCTTTCATATCCCCCGTTGCCAATCACCTGTCCAGCTCTTGGCTCCATCCCTCCCCCTCCTGTCTTCTATCATTTTGGATCTCCCCTCCTCCTCCCACTTGCTTTTTTCTTTTTTTTAAATTTTATTTTTATTTGGATAAGGAATTCACAAGTATCATGTACTTTTTTCACATGTATAACCTTTTCCATTTTTTATATGTATAAAACTATAATTATTTATACATTAAGTACACATTGAGATGATATAAAAGGAAATTAGACACTTAAATAGATAATTATGTACAGTGGTAATTCTAATCTATTAGGCTAAGTAATGGTATTAGTTGTTAAGAAAAATAGTAACAATAGTTTCCATATATCTCTTCTGGACCATTTCTACTGGTCCAAAATGTTGTATGTAAGCCTATGTAACAACCATTGCAGGTGTTTATATCCTAATTTGTTCATGCTTGCTCCTGCCCCCAGACATAATTATCCAATCCCTATGTACTTATTTACTTAATTTTATTATTTTTTATCCCTTTCCCAAATCTTTTCCTTTACTTGTATTAATTCTGTATTTTCCAAAAGAAAACAAAATACGGTAAACATTTAGACTAGGGATGCTTACGTTAGCAATATTACTGTGTAGGAGAGTCGTCTAAAGTCTGCTCGCATTGGGGTTATATATTCAATCCATTTATTCCAGATTTGATAAAATTTTTCTTTTTGAATTCTCAGGGAGTGTCAACTTTTCCATTTAAAATATTTCCAAGATAATTTCGTGCCAGTCTTCTAATGTAGGTGGTATTGGATTTAGCCACTTTCTAGTGATTGATTTCTTACTTGCCGCTAAGAGGGCCTGCAGCAACTTTATATCTTCCTTCTGTTCAAGAAACAATACATGCCCCAAATAGAGCGTCTCAAAGTTCAGAGGTATCTGGGTCCCAAGTACCTTAACTAATGTTCTATGAATACCTTCCCAATATATACTTAATTTAGGGCAATCCCAGAAAATATGAAAATGATTTGCCTCCTTGGAGCTGCACCTTCTCCAGCACGTCACGTTTGTATCTTTATATTTTTCTTGATATGGGGTCTTGAAGTATCTTATAATATTTTTCCAACAATGTTCTCTCCAAGTCAAAGAATTAGTCGAGGACCATTGAAAGCTGCAGATTTTCCCCCAAGCCTCCTCTGAAAGTACCAATCCCGCTTCTTTCTCCCACTTCTCTTTAATATACAATGTGTTTACATTTTTAGCATGGGAGAGTGCATTATATAATTGAGAAACTGATTTACCAGGTATTGAACTGCAAGCCGAATTCAGAATCTTGAAAAATTCTAATTCTACTGTTGATAGGTCTATATATCTACAACTCTGGTTAACATAGTTTCGTACTTGAAGGTACCTAAAAAAGTCATTGTGTTCTAGGCCATGTTTGTCCTGCAGGATTTGGAAACTTTGTAATACTCTTTTATGTATAAATGAGAAGTAGGTTGTAAGACCTTCCTTTATCCATAGTTCAAATCTTTTATCTCCTCTGTTGGGAAGAAATTCGGTATCATATGCACACCATCTGAAGAGTTTTAACATGTTATTAATTCCACACGAATTAACCACCTTCTGCCATACTTTTAATGTAAGATTTATCCAACTGTTTTTAAATTTTTCCAATTGGGCCATCAATCCTTTGTCAGCTATTGAGGCCTGAACCCTCCCACTTTCAAATCTTACTGACTCTTCCTTCAGTTAGTCCTGACGAAGGGTCTCGGCCTGAAATGTCGACTGTAGCTCTTCCTAGAGATGCTGCCTGGCCTGCTGCGTTCACCAGCAACTTTGATGTATGTTGCTTGAATTTCCCGCATCTGCAGAATTTCTGTTGTGTGGAGTATTGTGTGCAGTTTTGGTCTCCAAATTTGAGGAAGCACATTCTTGCTATTGAGGGAGTGCAGCGTAGGTTCACTGGGTTAATTCCGGGGATGGCGGGAATGTCATATGTTGAAAGATTGGAGCGACTGGGCTTGTATACACTGGAATTTAGAAGGCTGAGAGGGGATCTGATTGAAACATAGAAGATTATTAAGGGATTGGACACGCTAGAGGCAGGAAACATATTCCCGATGTTGGGGGACTCCAGAATCAGAGGCCACAGTTTAAGAATAAGGGGTAGACCATTTAGAATGGAGTTCAGGAAAAACTTTTTCACACAGAAGGTTGTGGATCTGTGGAATGTTCTGCCTCTGAAGGCAGTGGTGGTCAATTCTCTGGATTCTTTCAAGAAAGAGTTAGATAGAGCTGTTAAAGATAGCAGAGTCAAGGGATATGGGGAGAAGGCAGGAACAGGGTACTGATTGTGGATGATCAGCCATGGTCACAGTAAATGGTGGTGCTGGCTCAAAGGGTGGGATGGCCTACTCCTGCACCTATTGTCTGTTAACACCACCAGGTTTCTCTAATTGCTGAAATAACATTATTCAGAATGTACAGTGAGAGATACAGATTTACTAAACAGTAATTTCAACTATATTAGATCTATATGGAAAACCATGGTTACCAAAGTCCGCATCGGATATGGTACCTAGACAGACAGACAGACAATTTCAACTATTTACAGTTAATGTATATTAAGTAGAAACCTCTTTCAACTACACCTTGCCCTGCTCTTATCAAAAGAAGTTGTATTTGTGTGCTTGTATTCAACATTTTCATCATGTGGCATATTAAAAATGCATTCGTTTCTCCCATTTTAGAAGTAGAAAGGCCAGTTGTAAAATAAATTTCTGTTTCATGTAAGCAATGTGATATTGTGCTAACTTGGTGCAATAGTTTTACATTAAATTCCCTTGTCTATTTGTATGTTTTTAAAAAGTGGAGCCATTTTCTTCTGACCAGTGTTGCACTATTTGCTTTCAGATTGACACATAGTTTCTCTCCCCAAAGTATTTTGATCATACAGAAAAGTAATTAGCCTGTTCACATTCTGATAGAAGTGTGTTTGTTACAGAGTGTTGTGTTTAACAATATTTTTATTGTTTCCTAGGGGAGTTACCCAATCTGGGAAGACTTCATTAGCAAAGCGGGTAAGCTGCAGTCCCAACTAAGGTAGGTTACCGTTGTTACAAAAAAAACTTTATTGTTTTGCATGAGTAGTTCAAAGGTAGTATGTCTGCTTAGAATAAAGTTATTGAGAGGCTGGAAGAAGCAAATGTGCCAATAAAATGAATGAAAATATATTTGTAATTGTGGTGTTCGCAAAGTATCATCAAGTCCAATTTTGTAAGGATGGGAATCTGTCACATTATCAGCAAAAAGTAACTTGTAGCAAAGGATGCTTTGGCAATTGGTTGTGGTCTTTATCATAAACACAATGATCAGAAAGGTTAAAAGGGCAGTCATAAATAACACACAAAATGCTGGAGGAACTCAGCAGGTTAAGCAGCATCTATGGAAAAGAGTATAGTCAACATTTAGGGCGGAGACTCTTCATCAGGACCAGAGAAAAAATGATGAAGAATCAGATTCAGAAAGTGGGGGGAGGGGAGGGGGAAACACAAGGTGATAGGTGAAACCTTTGGGGGTGGGCGGGGAGGGTGAGGTAAAGAGTGGGAAATTGATTGGTGGAAGAGATCCAGACCTGGAAAAGGGAGAATCTGTTAGGACAGGACAGAAGACCATGAAAGAAAGAAAAGGGGGAGAGGCACCAGAGGGAAGTGATAGGCAAATAAGGACATAAGGTGAGAGAGGGAAAATGGAATGGGGAACACTATCAGAAGTTTGAGAAATCGATGTTCATACTATCAGGATGGAGGCTACCCAGACGGAATATAAGGTGTTACTCCTCCAACCTGAATGTGGCCTGATACTGACAGTAGGGGAGGCCATGGACTGACATGACTTGTTGGAATGGGAATGGAAAGTGGAACTAAAATGGGTAGCTTCTGGAGATCCCACTTTTTCGGTCAGACAGAGCATAGGTGCTCAGCGAAGCAGTCTCCCAATCTACATCGGGTCTCACTGGTATACAGGAGGCCACACCAGGAGCATTGGATACAGTCGATGACCCCTATCAGACTCACAGGTGAAGTGTCACCTCACCTGGAAGGACTGTTTTGGGCCCTGAATGGTTGTGAGGGAGGTGTTCTAGGGGCAGGTGTAGCACTTGTTCCAGTTGCAAGGATAAGTGTCAGGAGGAAGATCAGTGGAGAGGAACGAATGGTCAAAGGAGTCATGTAGGGAGTGATCCCTGTGGAAAGCAAGCTGCTGAAAGATCTGCTTGGTGGTTAGATCCCATTAGAGATGGCGGAAGTTACAGGGAATTATGTGCTGGGCGCAGAGGCTGGTGGGGTGGTAGGTGAGGACAAGAGGAACCCTATCCCTGGTGGGGTGGTGGGAAGATGGTTTGACGGCAAATGTGTGCGAAATGGTAAAGATGCAGTTGAAAGCAGCATTGATGGTGGAGGAAGGGAAGCCCCTTTGAAGAAAAAGCAGTATCTCCCAGCGGCCACACATTTTAATTCCACCCCATTCCCATTCCGACATGTCAGTCCATTGCCTCCTCTACTGTCGTGAAGAGGTCACATTCAGGTTGGAGGAGCAACACCTTATATTCTGGTTAGACCACCTCCAATCTGATGGCATGAACATTGATTTCTCAAACTTCTGCTAATGCCCTTCACCATTTCCTCATTCCCTTTTCCCCCTCTCACCTTATCTGCCGATCACTTTCCTCTGGTGCTCATCCCCCCCCGTCTTTCTTCCACGGCCTTCTGCCCCCTCTTATCAGATTCCCTCTTCTCCAGTCCTGTATCTCTTTCACCAATCAACTTCCCAGCTCTTTACTTCCCCCTCCCGGTTTCACCTATCAGCTTGTGTTTCTCCCTCCCCTCTCCCCACCTCGCGTCTCTGATTCCTCATCTTCTTTTCTTCAGTCCTGTTGAAGGGTCTCGGCCTAAAACGTCGACTATACTCCTTTCCATAGATGCTGCCTGGCCTGAGATCCTCCAACATTTTGTGTGTGTTGCTTGGATTTCCAGCATCTGCAGATTTTTCTCTTGTTTGTACAGTCATGAACAGATGTGTTTTGTCTTTAAACTTGTGTTGCAGAAAATTGATCTGAATCATAATTGCCATGTATCTTGAAGGAAAAATAACCCTTAATTTTTAATTATGGTAATTTAATACATAATTTTTGCTCAGTCTTTCTGAAATATTGAACGTATTCTCATATACTTGAGTTGAAGAAATGAATTCTGCAGTGTATTAATAGAAATTTAGATGTGTCAACAAGTGCCATCTTAAATAATTTTCAGGAAGTATTGTAGAACTGAGTAAAACTAGATCTATTGATTTGTTTTTTTCCTTTGTTTAATAACTTGGTATATAATAGTAAGGTTTTATTAAACGTGTGATGGCTTGCTGTTTTGTCCTTTCGCTTGAGTTCAATGCTTTGGCTCTAGTCTAGACTTGTAGAATCAATGTCTTTTTGTTCTGCCACCTGTTCCCTAATAAACAGTCTGCTTAGCAGTTGTATGAAGGATAAGTCTGTTTGTAATTCTTACCATATTACTAAAAATTACTCTACAATTACAATTTTTGGAAATTTACATATAATGTTCATCATAGACATTTTTTTATATCTATGACATTTTGTTGGAAGAATATAATTTACTTTTCAATGTAAATTATATTTCTTATGGTCTTGTATTTCCTTCATTGTTTCTTGTCAGTTCACTTTTACCTGTTAATAGTAATTATAAGAACTGGTCAAAGTTTTTTTTAATAAGTATTTTGTTTGTCTTGGGAAATGAGCATACCTAACATTTTGAGCTGGAATACAAAGTGTGTTGTTGTTTATAGGGTTGTATTTTCTGGAAGCTTTGTTTATTGAGTCGGGAATGCACACTTAGGTTTTTTTTCTATTCCAGGACCACTGTGGTAGCTGCTGCTGCTTTTTTGGATGCCTTTCAGAAAGTGGCAGATATGGCTACGAATACCCGTGGTAAGTAGGCTTGTGCTACATCAGCTTCTACTGTACATAAAATCGATGACCTCTACCCAGCTTGCATTTTTATGTCGCATTTGGTCAAAGGCTTTAGATACATTGACACGTGGAAGGCAACGTATAACCGATGGATTTTAAGATTTGATATCACCATTTGTTGACTTATCATACTATGAATTTAGATGACAACAAATAGAAACCTTTGTTCTATTTTTCCATATCTTTTTGTACCTTCTTTACAACATGACTATAGAGTCATACAGAACAGAGAAAGTCCTTTCAGCCCATCTAGTCTATGCCGAAATGTTATTTTGCCTAGCTCTATTGACCTACATTTGGACCATAGCCCTCCTTACCCCTCCCATCCGTGTAGTTACCCAAACTTCTCTTAAATGTTCCAATAGAACCTGCATCCAACACTTATGCTGGCAGCTTCTTCTACGCTCTCACCACCCTCAGTAAAGAAGTTCCCCCTCAGGTTCCCCTTAAATATTTCACCTTTCACCCTTAACCCATGACCTCTAGTTCTAATCCTACCAAACTCAGTGTAAAAAGCCTACCCTTAACCTTTATAATTTTGTATACTATCAAATTCCCCCTCATTCTCCTACGCTCCATGGAATAAAGTCCTAACCTATTCAACCTCTCCCTGAAACATAGATAATCAAGTCCCAGCAACCTCATTGTAGCTTTTGTCTATACTCTTTCAATTTTACTGATGCCTTTCTCGTAGGCAGGTGACCAGAACCGCAGACAGTTCTCCAAATAAGGCCTCACCAATGTCTTGTACAACTTCAACATGTGTTCCCATTGTTTATTTCAAAATATACTTGTATTATAGAATGATTATAATATAGTGAAGACAATCATTCAGAAAAGACTAATGTGAAATTTCTCATTTTGTTTTGGAATGTCTTGCTTTGATAGAATTTGGTTAAGTACAGAATAGTGTAGCACAGTACAGGCCCTTCGGCCCACATTGTTGTGCCGACCCTCAAACCCTGTTAATATTAATGTTAATTTGGTATTTAAATAATTTATAGAAAGGGGGGGTTGTTTTCAAAGTGAAATAAGGTCCTTCAAAATCTGTGAATTCCTTTACAATAAAAATTACGGTTCTTCTAGAGCTTCAAAATCCTTCCTATTTGTTCTGAACTGATGAGTTTATTTTATGAACATCTGCAGTAGATGGTTTCAGTCAGGGATGACTTTAGACTATTGCATGTGATAGGATAGTAGGAGAGAAACAATCCAATTAGTCATTAGCAGGCGATTGTCAATGTAAATTGTATGGACATCAGTAATTGTACACTGAGGCAGCCAATTTTTAAAAAAATTTTAAACTTATCATCAACAAATAGGAATTCAGTATTGCATTTTTAAATCAGAAATATTTCAAAGAGTCCTGAAATTTGTTGTTCTAGTCTACACTGACCTGGCTTGCATCCAAAAATTGACCACCAACTAAAAATATAATTGAGAATGTTCTGATTGGTCTTGTTCAATTAAGCAGCAGGTAAAACCTTTGCAGCAGGTAAAAAGCAAAGGTAAGTGAATGGAATTAAGGCTCTGAAATGGTGATTAATTTGAAAGTGTACTTGGCTGGAGGTCTGAATTGTCAAAGGAACAGAGATCAGTGGATTTTTGAGGTAAATTATCTGTGTCACTACAATGCTGAGTGATAAATCCAGGCCAATATGGAACATTATTTCTTGTTAATAGACAGACAGCCTTAGTAAAATTCCCTTGCTAATTCTGTTTGGAAAATGATGCAAATCATTTAAAGATTTTTAGATTGCTATTGATAAGTTTCCAGCTAACTTTGTGTCTGAAATACGTTTGTAATACCAAGTTCCTCAATGACATTTCCTCATACCAATCTAAGGGAAGCTTTTTCCCCCTTTGTACTTTGTATAATTAACAGAGAACATCCTAACAAGGGTTGCAGGCAAAATAAAAATCAACGGTACTGATTTTCGGAACTTAAAGAGTGTAGCGGATGAAAGAATCTTATTGTCATTGGTATCTGGTATTTATTTTGTCAGCACTTTGTGGTTAGAGGCATTAAAATGGCTATGAATGTAATGTAGTTGCACTTCCCTGCCAAAAGCAGCTTGAGTTGGCTTCTATGTATAGTGCTTATGTTTGTCAGAGCTATTTCCAACAATTGGCAGTAATTTATTGACTATGATGGCTCTCAGGAAGTAGGTGCAACTGATGATTTGGTGTTTTTTATTTAAAAATAGACCACCTTTCCTTTTTTGATTGTTTTAGTTTTGTTGGATTTTCTGACAGCTATGTCGACTGTTTAATCTGGTCTTCTTTACTGGACATTGTTTGAAAAAATGTTGAGATGAGCTTGTCATGCTAGGGTAAAATTCCTTTATGTTGATGTTTTTAATAAATCTGAATTGCTGCTTCCAGGGTGTTGTACTCCTTATCTAGTCAATCTAGTAATATAATATCAATAACTTGGTGATTGGACTTGGTTGTCAATGTGGTTTAGCATAATGGTGTGATCAAGAGAAGTGTATACAGTGGCATGCAAAAGTTTGGGCACCCCTGATCAAAATTTCTGTTACTGTGAATAGTTAAGTGAGTAGAAGATGAACTGATCTCCAAAAGTCATAAAGTTAAAGATGAAACATTCTTTTCAACATTTTAAGCAAGATTAGTGTATTATTTTTGTTTTGTGCAATTTTAGAGTGGGGGGAAAAAAGGAAAGGAGCACCATGCAAAAGTTTGGGAACCCCAAGAGATTTGAGCTCTCAGATAACTTTTACCAAGGTCTCAGACCTTAAATAGCCTGTTTAAGGCTATGGCTTGTTCACAGTCATTGTTAGGAAAGACCAGGTGATGCAAATTTCAAAGCTTTATGAATACCCTGACTCCTCAAACCTTGTCCCAACAATCAGCAGCTATGGGGTCCTCTAAGCAGCTGCCTAGCACTCTGAAAATTAAAATAAATGATGCACACAAAGCAGGAGAAGGCTATAGGAAGATAGCAAAGCACTTTCAGGTAGCCATTTCCTCTGTTCGTAATGTAATTAAGAAATGGCAGTTAACAGGAACAGTGGAGGTCAAGTTGAGGTCTGGAAGACCAAGGAAACTTTCCAAGAGAGCTGCTCTTAGAATTGCTAGAAAGGCAAATCCAAACCCCCATTTGAGTGCAGAAGACTTTCAGGAAGATTTAGCAGACTCTGTTGTGGTGGTGCACTGTTCTACTGTGCAGCAACACCTGCACAAATATGACCTTCATGGAAAAGTCATCAGAAGAAAACCTTTCCTGCATTCTCACCACAAAATTCAGCATCAGAAGTTTGCAAAGGACCATCTACACAAGCCTGATGCATTTTAGAAACAAGTCCTGTGGACTGATGAAGATAAAATAGAACTTCTTGGCCGCAATGAGCTAAGGTATGTTTGGAGAAAAAAGGGTGCAGAATTTCATGAAAAGAACACCTCTCCAACTGGTAAGCACAGGGGTGGATTGATCATGCTTTGGACTTGTGTTGCAGCCAGTGGCACGGGGAACATTTCACTGGTAGAGGGAAGAATGCCTTTTGGAAATCAGGTCATCTTTTACTCGCTTAGCAATTCACAGTAACGGACATTTGACCAGGGGTGCCCAAACTTTTGCATGCCACTGTAATTACGTATTTGTCAAATGGTTTTGATTATTTTGTACAAGATCTGGAGTTCCAAGGAGAAAATTTAAGACCTCTTTTAAAGATAAGGGGTTTAAAAATTGGCTACACGCATCAAAGTTGCTGGCGAACGCAGCAGGCCACGCAGCATCTCTAGGAAGAGGTACAGTCAACGTTTCAGGCCGAGACCCTTCGTCAGGACTAACTGAAGGAAGAGTTAGTAAGAGATTTGAAAATGGGAGGGGGAGATACAAAATGATAGGAGAAAACAGGAGGGGGAGGGATGGAGCCAAGGGCTGGACAGGTGATTGGCAAAGGGGATATGAGAGGATCATGGGACAGGAGGTCCTTTGGATTTGGATATCCTTTCTTAAAAATTGGCTGGCTGTGTTATCCCTACTGGGTTCTAACTGTTTTATTCAGTTGTTGAAATGAAGTAGTTCTACTCCAACTTTAAAAAAAAAAAAAAAAAAAATTTCCAGCCTTTTTATTTTCCGTGTAATATATACAAGAGATACAGAGTATTCCTCATTTAGTTATGAGTAAGAAAATATTAATTGCAGTTGCGATTGAGTTTGACCATAAATAAACTCCATGCTAGGATGGAGTATAACAAGCTAAACAGTCCTGTAACACCAGGAAAGTGATGGAAATTATTCAATACGGCCATGAGTTGCCAGTGATTTATTTGCTTGGGCTTTCCTGGTAATTTGCCATTCCTGATTTAAATGTGTCTTGAATTGCAAGCAAAGTAACAGTAAATGCCCACATCCTGAAGGCAGCATTTGGTTAAGTATGACATCACGAGGCTCTGGCAAAACTGGTCCTTCCTTGTTTGCCATGTGAACAGTGAAGAGATGAGTGCTTGGAGAGATACCTAATTCTCTAGGATATGTTTGTCAGAAATCAATAACTTCATTAATAAAGCTTTTGTTGCCATGGAAGTGTTCTCAGACTATTTATTTTTGTCCACATCAGTAAAGCCTTATTTGTGGACTGATACACAGTGTTAAAGTTCTATGTTTAAAAATTCTTGCAATAGTAGAACTCCCAAGAAAACTTGGACAACATCCAGCTTTGGGCTGATGAGTGGTAGATAACATCTGTCCATAACTGACAAGCCTATTCAGAATCTACAACAGAAAGACGCTTAACTGTATGTAGGTTCTTCTCTGTATTGCTGTTTGGAAAAGCAGCTAAATAAGTTACTGTAATAATCAGTGATTGTGAATAGCACTGAACTAATAACATTCTGATAATATTTTAAAAAAATAGCAAATGATAGACATGGTCCATAAAGAAATGATATTATTAGTCATGTCCTGGGTACTGAAATGGCTTATGAATAGGAGTGAAACAAAGTCAAGGTGACATGGTTCTCACTGGCCTTATTTTCTTGTACCTGCTTCGTGTTATACAGGTGTCCCCCGCTTTTCGAACGTTCGCATTACGACACCTCGCTGTTACGAAAGACCTACATTAGTTACCTGTTTTTGCTCACAGAGGATATTTTCACTGTTACGAAAAAGGTAGCGTGCGCCCCGAGCAGCCAAACTCCTCCCCCGGAACTGCATTCTAGCCGGCATTGCTTAAACACGTGCCTGTGAGCATCTGTGCTTTATGTCGATTTATTTTGAGCATTCGTTTGCAGGATGAGTTCTAAGGTATCGGAAAAGCCTAAAAGAGCCCATAAGGGTGTTGAACTTAGTGTAAAACTAGACATAATTAAGTGTTTCGATCGTGGTGAACGAAGTAAGGACAAAGTGAGTATGGCTTGTGGAAGTTGACGAAGATGATGTGAAGAGGTTTTGGCATCCCATGACCAAGAACTGATAGATGAAGAGCTGATGCAATTGGAAGAAGAAAGGATGACAATCAAAACCGAATGCAGTAGCAAACGGACTGAAAGTGAAGTCGTCCAGGAACTGAACGTGAAGCAACTGCATGAGATGTTCGCTGCAATGATAAAGTACGACTTTAATTTTGAAAGGATACGTAGGTTTAGGGCATATTTGCAGGATGGTTTGAGTGCTGACAAAGAACTATATAATAGAAAAATGTGCAAGGCTAAGCAGTCAAGCATACTGTCGTTTTCAAGCCTTCCACGTCAGCCACAGTAGACGACGAACCTCAACCTTAGACATTGAGGCAGGCAGAGATAGAAGAACCTGCCTGCCCTGATGGAAACAGACGGCAATGAGATGACTCCTCAGTGTCCCACCACCCCAGTGGTCCCAACCTCTGGGCCACAGACTGATAAATTGCCACGAAGCATGCAGTGGTGCAGCGGTAGCCGGGACGCACCCAGCACATCTTTAAGAAAAAAAAGCCAAAATAAACAAGCTAATTAATTAGGTGCCGGCTGGCACATAAATGTCGGCCCAGATCAGAGGTGATTGCCGATTGCGTTTAAACTTTCCTTATGTTTTATTTATTTTTTTAAATTTTCATTTATTTATTTAAAGTTACAGCACAGAACAGGCCCTTCTAGCCCAACGGGCCATGCTGCCTGCAACCCACCTATTTAACCCTAGCCTAATCCCAGGACAACTTGCAATGACCAATTAACCTACTGACCAGTATGCCTTTGGACTGTGGGAGGAAACCTATGCGGTCATGGGAAGAACATACAAACTTCTTACAGATGGATTTGAACTCTGAACTCTGACACCCTGAGCTTTAATAGTATTGTGCTGATCGCTACACTACTGTGGCACCGTGTTGTGCTAAGTGAACAAAAGGAGAAATTTGTAACTGTTAAGAGTTGATTTTCAAACATTAACTTGTTTTAGTACCTGACAGTGGTTGAGATCAACAATAGCTAATTGCAGAAGATTCAGAGTTTCTTAACAATGATGCCTAAGGTAGTTCTCCTCTTTGACTAACTTGCTAAGCCATGGAGTATAATGTTTTGGAACAATTATAGTTGTTTATTTTAACATTTCAGATTCAATGTCCTAGGAATCATTTAGGAGATCAAAATATAGAAAACAAAAGACTATAGTTGTAGACTGAATTGTTTATGACTGTTGGCATCCTGATTTATTTTTCTTTTCAATAGTCCTATCCAAACGGGGACCAAAATTAGGAATGTGCTTTCGTGGGCAATGGCTGATTTGTAAAGGACCCAGTTAGAAGGCTGTTAGATTCTGTAGTTGTTTTTGAGCCCAGTTATGTGGAGCAGTTGTGTTTTGCCTTTGGTCTGATGCTTTGTATTGCAGCAACAGATGTTCTTAACACTTGTACAAGAAAACCAAAGGTAAATCAAAACAAAATTGAAAGATGCTTAATAGGTATATGAAGAGCATGAGGGATAATCAAAGAGAAAGAATTATTGTGGCAATTATAATAAGAAGGTGTCGATATTGTAAGAGTGGAGTTACTGTATATGATAAATATCCTCTCTCTCTCAAGATTAAGGTGTTTAATGATCCTAGGGCACACAGTACCATAGCAATAGCATAACACTATTACAGCACCACCGACCAGGGTTCAATTCCTGCTGTTGTGTGTAAGCAATTTGTACATTCTCCCTGTTACCATATTGAGTATAATTAGGTGGTGTGAACTTGGGCCAGAAAGGCCTGTTACCATGCTGTATCTTTAAATAAATAAATTGTTAGCCTTGCATTAAATATATCCTACACTGTTGTAGAAAGCAAGAAGTAATGAAATTGCACAGGCTCTGGCCATTGTTTTTAGTCTTCCTTTGTTATAAGATTGGTGCTGCAGGTTTGCAAGGTAGTTAAAGTTGAACCATTAGTTCGTAGGAAGTGATTAATTTTAACTTAAGTGCTGGAGGAATTATTGAAATCTATTCTGAGAGACAGTACAAACCTTCATTTGGAAAGGCATGGATAGTGAATTCGTTCCAAAATAAATCATGTTTGGTGACGTATTGGAATTTTTTTGAGGAGGTAAGTTGGTTAATGTAGTCTGTGAATTTTAACAAGACTTTAAATGAAGCCATATATATATATATATATATGGGGTTGCTTTGCTCTTTTTTTTTGAATGGATGAGGCTGAAGAAGAACAATTTTGGTAGTTTAGAGCAAAAACTGGGTTATAGTCAAAGTTTTGTGGAAACATCAGTGAGGATATGAGGAAAAATGTTATCACAGAAAATGGTAGTGGTTTAGGACTTGGTCCCTGAAAGATTAAGATAGAAACCTTAATTGCATTTTATAAGTGTATGCATATGTGCTTGAAGGGCAATAAACAAAAACCTGTTGAAACCATTTGGAGTAGCAAAGATGCAATACACTTTCAGTGATACTTTGGGAAATTTGTTAAAAAAAATACCAGAGCAAAATCATTGTACTTAAGAATACTTTGCTGATGACACAAAGGTTGGGGTATTGTGGATAGTCTGGTGGGTTGTCAGAGGTTACAGCAGGGCATCGATAGGATGTAAAACTGGGCTGAGAAGTGGCAGATGGAGTTCAGCCCAGATAAGTGTGAAGTGGTTCATTTTGGTAGGTCAAATTTAAAGACAATATAATATTAATAGTAAGACTCTTGGCAGTGTAGAGGATCTGTGAGATCTTGGGGTTGTGTCCATAGGACACTCAAAGCTGCTGTGCAGGTTGACAGTGTTGTTATGGGGTGTTGGCATTCATAACTATGGGTGTGAGTTCAAGAGCCATGAGGTAATGTTGCAACTATATAAGGCCTTGGTCCGACCCCACTTGCAGTACTGTGTTTAGTTCTGGTCACCTCACTACAGAACGGATGTGTATACTATAGAGAGAGTGCAGAGGATATTTACAAAGATGTTGCCTAGATTGGAGGGCGTACCTTAGGAGAATAGGTTGAGTGAACTTAGCCTTTTCTCCTTGGAGCGACGGAGGATGAGAGGTGACCTGATAGAGGTGTATAAGGTGATGAGAAGCATTGATCGTTTGAATAGCCCGAGGCTTTATCCCAGGACTGAAGTGGCTAACACGAGGAGGCATAGTTTTAAGGTGCTTGGGAATGGGTACAGAGGAGATGTTAGGGGTAAGTTTTTCACACAGAAAGTGGTGGGTGCATGGAATGCACTGCTGGCGGAGGTGTTGGTAGCAGATACAATAAGGTCTTTTAAGGGCCTCTTGGGTAGGTACATGGAGCTTAGAAAAATAGAGAGCTATGTGCTAGGGAAATTCTAGGCAATTTCTAGAGTAGGTTACATGGTGGGCACAAAGGGCTTGTAATGTGCTGTAGATTTCTATGTTCTAATTCAGCAGTCCCCAACCACCGGGCCGCAGACCAGTACTGGGCCGCAAAGCATGTGCTACCGGGCCACGAGGAAACGATATGAGTCAGCTGCACCTTTCCTCATTCCCTGTCACGCACTGTTGAACTTGAACATAGGGTTGCCAACTGTCCCATATTTGCCGGGACATCCTGTATATTGGGCTAAATTGGTTTGTCCTATACGGTACCACCCTTGTTCTGTATTTCCCCCACTAAGGTAGAGTGTTCCTGTGAAACCTTTCGTGCCGAAAAGGCGTAAAGCGAAGAAGCAATTACCATTAATTTATATGGGAAAAATTTTTGAGCATTCCCAGACCCAAAAAATAACCTACCAAATCATAACAAATAACACATAAAACCGAAAATAACACTAACGTATAGTAAAAGCAGGAATGATATGATAAGTACACAGCCTATATAAAGTAGAAATAATGACAGTATAGTCGGGAAGATGAAGGCAAAACCGATTTGTGGAAAAAAAATCGGCACGTACAAGCATGCGCATGTCACACATGCGCACACAGGTGCCTGTGCAAGGCTTCATGGTCATGGTAGTCTTTTTGGGGTAAAGTGTCCCGGAATTTGACTGCTGCCTTTGTCGCTTATTTGAGAGTGAGAAAGTTGGCAACCCTAACTGTAAAAGACATGTTGAGGTGAGTTTAACCCTACTTGAACACCCACCCTCCCGGTCGGCAAGAATATTGTCAGTATTAAACCGGTCTGCGGTGCATAAAAGGTTGGGGACCCCTGTTCTAATTAATACAATGATTTTTTTTCTCACTGTTCCCATTCTCATTCTGGCTCCCTTCTAGTCCCCTTTTCACCTGTCCTTCACCTCTGGTGCCCCTCCTCCTTCCCTTTCTGCCATGATCCACTCTCCTTTCCTATCAGGTTCCTTCTTCAGTCCTTTGGCTCTTCCACCTATTACCTCCCAGCTTCTCTGTACCACTCTCCCACCCTTGCACCTTTCCCTTACCTGCCAGCTTGTACTTCTTCCCCTCCCCACACCTTTTTATTCTGACTTCTTCCCCCTTTTTCAGTCCTGATGAAAGGTCTTGGCCCAAAATGTTGTCTGTTTATTTCTCTTCACTGATGCTGCCTGACTGACTGAGTTTCTCCAGCATTCTGGGTGTGTTGCTTTAGAAAGATTAATGATCAGCTCAGTAATAGGCGATTTGATGAATCTGATGAGGAGTTGCTTTCCTGTTTTCCCCAGTTAGATCATGCAGAAGTATCTTTCCATTGTGATTTATGTCACCCATCAGAGTATCTACTGCTGAATTCAAACAGTAGAAAAGTACACTTTGATATTTTATTCAATCACAGCAATAGGTTAGTTTTTTCTGTTATTCACTGGTTGTGGAACATCAGATTAGTGTGGAAGGTACTGCTTCAAAATAAAGGAATCCTTGAGTTATGCTTAAAAGTAGCTAACTTCCATAGGTTTAAATTTTAAACACAGAAAAGGGTAATGATGTGAAAGTCTTGTTAAGAGAAATTAGATTATGAGGACACTCAGTCCTCGTTCATTGACATTTAGAAATGCATGCATTAAAAAATGATACAATGTTCCTCCAGTATGATATCACAGAAACATAGGACAGACCAAGACTAAAACTGACAAAAAACACATAATTATAACATATAGTTACAACAGTGCAAAGCAATACCGTAATTTGATAAGAGCAGACCATTTGCACGGTTTAAAAAAAAGTCTCAAAGTCCCGATAGCCCCATCATCTCACGCAGATGGTAGAAGGGAGAAATTCTCCCTGCCATGAGCCTCCAGCGCCGCAAACTTGCTGAGGCAGCATCCTGGAAGCACCCAACCACAGCCGACTCTGAGTCCGTCCGAAAACTTCAAGCCTCCGACCAGCCACCCGACACCGAGCACCATCTCTGCCGAGCGCTTCGACCCCGCCCTGACCGCCGAGCAACAAGCAAAGTCGAGGATTCAGGGCGTTCCCCTCCGGAGATTTCAGATCACATAGTAGCAGCGGTGGCGAAACAGGCATTTCAGAAGTTTCACCAGATGTTCCTCTGTGCTTTCACATCTGCCTCCATCAAATCAGAATTGTGCGCGGCACCCTACTTGACAAATAACAGATATTCATCACTGGAGTGGCTGCGCGCGCTGCGTCACGCCGCCATCTTCTCCCCTCTGTGTGAAATGCTGTGTGAATCTAATCTGAACACTTTTTAGATCTGTACACAGTTTGTTTGGATCATATTGTTATTAAATTTTTTGAATTTGGTTCAGTCCTTCACCTGAGACAGTTTTCTCAATGTCCTCCAAGCCATAAATATTATTAAAGACTTATGTCGCTTTGTAATTACTGATAATAAGACTCTACTCACTTGGTTCCAGCAAATCACTCTTTGTGGGTAAGCTCTTTATTTCTGTGAACTTCACATTCAATTTTAATTGCTTTCTGTCACCACTCTTTTTGTAAATTTTTGGGTACAGTCCCTGTTATCCCAGTGAAAGATTGGCAAACCTGCAAACAAAATTGAGTGTTGTCCAATTAAGCAACTTGCAATTGTCAATGAAAACACCCAAGCTTGACTTGTAGAGACCTTTCACTTAGAATGAAAAAACACCTGTATGAGAGCTGTAAGTTTTTATGATCTTTTCCATAATTTACTTTTTTCCACAATTTATTTTCCTTCTGTATGAAAGCAATTATTACCACTATTTTACCACTCTTATATTACCACTCTTCCTTCAGTTAGTCCTGACAAAGGGTCTCGGCCTGAAACGTCGACTGCACCTCTTCCTAGGGATGCTGCCTGGCCTGCTGCATTCACCAGCAACTTTTATGTGTGTTGCTTGAATTTCCAGCATCTGCAGAATTCCTGTTGGTTGATTACCACTATTTTCCTGTGTGCTCACAAGAGTAGAAAATGGAGAACCAGGAATTTGCTGTAATATAATGCTTCACAGTGGTGCAAGAGAAAGTACTCTGTATTGTCAGAATACTTAAGTTCACTAGGTTCATCTTAGCGCAGGTAATGTCTAAGCAATACAGTATTGCTTTTGAATTTTGAAAGTACAATGAATTGGAGCACATCAGGTTAATTAGAGGCACGTACAGACCAGTACATTTTGGCTCAATGAAATAACTGCCCCAATTAGCCAAAGTTTCTGGAAATAATTAAAAAGGTATAAAAAAGACAATTTAATTGAGTAGCAAATTATGTGTTTAAATGAAACTCAAAAAAAAAGAACAGTCAATGCTACTACAATACTATACAATTGGGCACTAGTTTCTTCATTTCTTTCACGGAGAAATTCAGCCAACGTACACTGCTGTACTTTTTTATTTGACTTTGTTTTAAATGACCAAAATTAGCGCAGACACCGAGTGCAGGTAATCGATCCATTATGTGATCCATTGCTTTCTTTGAGCCTGATAGTGTTGTGTGTTTGTAGCCAATGGAACTGTTCGGTGTGACATTATAAGGCTTGTTTCATTGGCATTGTAGTTATCATCTTGGCAAAATTTTTGAAGCAAATTGGACAGCTTTATAGATTTTCATGTTTCTACACTTACAGCATCAGCACTATCTTTCTGATGAGTGCTTCCTTGAATTTAATGTGGTGATAACATTTCTTTCGAGACAAACAATCTATTGCTTTAAAATCTGCACGACCACCTTCTCAGCTAGCTCCTCTGATTTGCTTTTTTTAAAACCTTGGTCCCCTGACACGCATACCTCATCCAGTTACGATGGAACGTCATAGTTTGAGATCCCTTTCGACATCTAGATCCTTGCCTTCATGTTTTCGTTTTTGTAATGTTCCCTGTTGTACCTTGCATAATGCCCATTCTTGCAGTTTATTTATTGTGTAGATGTATAAAAGTGTAGTTGTAGATTTTGGCTTTCCAGTTATCTCTGCCAGCTGACGATAACTGTGTTAGGCGGCTGGTTTTTAATTTGGTTCAGTAGGGTAATTTTTTTGGCTTGTATAGAAAACAAAATGATCAAATATCACTAGTTTTTGAATTGGAGTCTCTCAGCCCAAATGGATAACATAACCCAAGCATACACACTGATGTTATTTCTCTTTCTCTTTTTCAATCTTTTTATTAATTTCAAAATATAGAAACAAAACATAGCAATAATACAAATAGTAGGAGATATATTGTTACACTTAAAAAAGTAATTGCAAAACCAAATAGTGTAAATTAACAAAGCTCCCAATCATGTAGAACTAACAACGGATAATACAAAGCCAAAAAAAACTGGGAAAACAACCAATGAAAAAGAAAAAAAACAAACCCCATCCCCAAAGAAAAACAGAATTAATCAACCAAACTAAGAGACTTGGGCAAAACTAACAACTTAAAAATGGAAAAGAAGAAAACCTTAGTGTCGACGACTCCATTCCCCTCCAACAACAGTACAGAGAGATAAAACAAGTTTGGAAATGATCAAATTACATCAAATGAAAATGCTGAATGAATGGCCTCCAAGTTTTTTCAAGCTTAATGGAAGGGTCATAAACCGCACTTCTAATTTTCTCCAAATTCAAACACACCATAGTTTGTGAAAACCAATGAAATACATTAGGAGGGTTAATCTCTTTCTAATTCAACAAAATGGACCTTCTAGCCATTAAAGTAAGAAATGCAATCATCCTACGTGATGAAGAGGTTAAATTATTTAAATCTATCATTGGTAGTCCAAAGATAGCAGTAATTGGATGAAGTTGTAAGTCTATATTTAGGAGCGTTGAAGTAATATCAAAAATATCTTTCCAATATTTCTCCAACAAAGGACATGACCAAAACATGTGGATTAAAGAAGCTATCTCGGAATGACATCTGTCACATACTGGATTAATATAAGAGTAATAACGAGATAGTTTATCTTTGGATATATGAGCACTGTGCACTACTTTAAACTGTATCAACCTATGTTTAGCACATACAGAGGGTGAATTCACCAACTGAAGAATTTTTTCCCATTTTTCAGTCTGTATATTAATCTCAAGTTCTCTTTCTCAGTCAGCTTTAATTTTATTAGAAGCATCAGGACATAAATTCATAATTATATATAATTGCTACTACACTTTTCTGAGAGAGATTTAAATCTAAAATTTTTTCCAAAGTGTCCATTGGATATGGGTGTAGAAAATTAGGGGAGACAATAATTAAAAAGTTTCTAATCTATAGATATCTAAAAAAGTGAGATCTGGGTAAGTTATATTTATTAGAGAGTTGATCAAAAGACATAAAACAATTATCCAAAAATAAATCGCGAAAAGATATTATACCTTTGATTTTCCAATCAAAGTAAGCTTGATCCATAGTGGAAGGTTGAAAAAGAAAATTTGATATAATGAGACTTGCTAGAATAAATTGATTAAACCCAAAAAATCTTCGGAATTGAAACCATATACATAGAAACATAGAAAATAGGTGCAGGAGTAGGCCATTCGGCCCTTCGAGGCTGCACCACCATTTATTATGATCATGGCTGATCATCCAACTCAGAACACCGCCCCAGCCTTCCCTCCATACCCCCTGACCCCCGTAGCCACAAGGGCCATATCTAACTCCCTCTTAAATATAGCCAATGAACTGGCCTCAACTTGTTTCCTGTGGCAGAGAATTCCACAGATTCACCACTCTCTGTGTGAAGAAGTTTTTCCTAATCTCGGTCCTAAAAGGCTTCCCCTCTATCCTCAAACTGTGACCCCTCGTTCTGGACTTCCCCAACATCGGGAACAATCTTCCTGCATCTAGCCTGTCCAATCCCTTTAGGATTTTATACGTTTCAATCAGATCCCCCCTCAATCTTCTAAATTCCAACGAGTACAAGCCCAGTTCATCCATTCTTTCTTCATATGAAAGTCCTGCCATCCCAGGAATCAATCTGGTGAACCTTCTCTGTATTCCCTGTATGGCAAGGATGTCTTTCCTCAGATTAGGGGACCAAAACTGCGAACAATACTCCAGGTGTGGTCTCACCAAGGCCTTGTACAACTGCAGTAGTACCTCCCTGCTCCTGTACTCAAATCCTCTCGCTATAAATGCCAGCATACCATTCGCCTTTTTCACCGCCTGCTGTACCTGCATGCCCACTTTCAATGACTGGTGTATAATGACACCCAGGTCTTGTTGCACCTCCCCTTTTCCTAATCGGCCACCATTCAGATAATAATCTGTTTTCCTATTTTTGCCACCAAAGTGGATAACTTCACATTTATCCACATTAAATTGCATCTGCCATGAATTTGCCCACTCACCCAACCTATCCAAGTCACCCTGCATCCTCTCAGCATCCTCCTCACAGCTAACACTGCCACCCAGCTTCGTGTCATCCGCAAACTTGGAGATGCTGCATTTAATTCCCTCATCCAAGTTATTAATATATATTGTAAACAACTGGGGTCCCAGCACTGAGCCTTGCGGTACCCCACTAGTCACCGCCTGCCATTCTGAAAAGGTCCCGTTTATTCCCACTCTTTGCTTCCTGTCTGCTAACCAACTCTCCACCCACACCAATACCTTACCCCCAATACCGTGTGCTTTAAGTTTGCACACTAATCTCCTGTGTGAGACCTTGTCAAAAGCCTTCTGAAAATCCAAATATACCACATCCACTGGTTCTCCCCTATCCACTCTACTAGTTACATCCTCAAAAAATTCTATGAGATTCATCAGACATGATTTTCCTTTCACAAATCCATGCTGACTTTGTCCGATCATTTCACCGCTTTCCAAATGTGCTGTTATCACATCCTTGATAACTGACTCCAGCAGTTTCCCCACCACCGACGTTAGGCTAACCGGTCTATAATTCCCCGGTTTCTCTCTCCTTTTTTAAAAAGTGGAGTTACATTAGCCACCCTCCAATCCTCAGGAACTAGTCCAGAATCTAACGAGTTTTGAAAAATTATCACTAATGCATCCACTATTTCTTGGGCGACTTCCTTAAGCACCCTGGGATGCAGACCATCTGGCCCTGGGGATTTATCTGCCTTCAATCCCTTCAATTTGCCTAACACCACTTCCCTACTAACATGTATTTCGCTCAGTTCCTCCATCTCACTGGACCATCTGTCCCCTACTATTTCTGGAAGATTATTTATGTCCTCCTTAGTGAAGACAGAACCAAAGTAATTATTCAATTGGTCTGCCATGTCCTTGCTCCCCATAATCAATTCACCTGTTTCTGCCTGCAGGGGACCTACATTTGTCTTTACCAGTCTTTTCCTTTTTACATATCTATAAAAGCTTTTACAGTCCGTTTTTATGTTGCCTGCCAGTTTTCTCTCATAATCTTTTTTCCCCTTCCTAATTAAGCCCTTTGTCCTCCTCTGCTGAACTCTGAATTTCTCCCAGTCCTCAGGTGAGCCACTTTCTCTGGATAATTTGTATGCTGCTTCTTTGGAATTGGTACTATCCCTAATTTCTCTTGTCAGCCACGGGTGCACTACCTTCCTTGATTTATTCTTTTGCCAAACTGGGATGAACATTTGTTGCAGTTCATCCATGCAACCTTTAAATGCTTGCCATTGCATATCCACCGTCAATCCTTTAAGTGTCATTTGCCAGTCTATCTTAGCTATTTCACGTCTCATACCTTCAAACTCTTTAAGTTCAGAACCTTTGTTTCTGAATTAACTATGTCACTCTCCATCTTAATGAAGAATTCCACCATATTATGGTCACTCTTACCCAAGGGGCCTCTCACGACAAGATTGCTAATTAACCCTTCCTCATTGCTCAAAACCCAGTCCAGAATAGCCTGCTCTCTAGTCGGTTCCTCGACATGTTGGTTCAAAAAACCATCCCGCATACATTCCAAGAAATCCTCTTCCTCAGCACCTTTACCAATTTGGTTCACCCAATCTACATGTAGATTGAAGTCACCCATTATAACTGCTGTTCCTTTATTGCACACATTTCTAATTTCCTGTTTAATACCATCTCCGACCTCACTACTACTGTTAGGTGGCCTGTACACAACTCCCACCAGCGTCTTCTGCCCCTTAGTGTTACGCAGCTCTACCCATATCGATTCCACATCTTCCCGGCTTATGTCCTTCCTTTCTATCGCGTTAATCTCTTCTTTAACCAGCAACGCCACCCCACCTCCCCTTCCTTCATGCCTATCCCTCCTGAATATTGAATATCCCTGAACGTTGAGCTCCCGTCCCTGGTCACCCTGGAGCCATGTCTCTGTGATCCCAACTATATCATAATCATTAATAACAATCTGCACTTTCAATTCATCCACCTTATTACGAATGCTCCTTGCATTGACACACAAAGCCTTCAGGCGCTCTTTTACAATTCTCTTAGCCCTTATACAATTATGCCGAAAAGTGGCCCTTTTTAATGCTTGCCCTGGATTTGTCGGCCTGCCACTTCTACTTTTCTCCATAGTACTTTTTGTTTCTACCCTCACTTTACACCCCTCTGCCTGTCTGCACTGGTTCCCATCCCCCTGTAGTGAACTAACCTCCTCACGCCTAGCCTCTTTAATTTGATTCCCACCCCCCAACCATTCTAGTTTAAAGTCACCTCAGTAGCCCCCGCTAATCTCCCTGCCAGGATATTGGTCACCCTAGGATTCAAGTGCAACCCGTCCTTTTTGTACAGGTCACGCCTGCGCCAAAAGAGGTCCCAATGATCCAAAAACTTGAATCCCTGCCCCCTGCTCCAATCCCTCAGCCACGCATTTATCCTCCACCTCATCGCATTCCTACTCTCACTGTCGCGTGGCACAGGCAGTAATCCCGAGATTACTACCTTTGCGGTCCTTTTTCTCAACTCCCTTCCTAGCTCCCTATATTCTCCTAAGAGAATATAGTATACGTAAAGTATGCTTAACTATTGGGTTATTCATTTGTTTATACGATTTAAAAGAAGTAAAAGGAAGTGAAGTTCCTAAAACCGAACCCAAGGAAAACCCTTGTAATGAATTAGATTCAAGATTTACCCAATGAGGGTTTAAAGATACGTCCAAATCTCGTAACCAAAATTTTAAATATTGAATATTAATTGCCCAATAATAGAATCTAAAATTCGGGAGGGCGAGCCCCCCTTCCTGTTTAGATTTCTGTAGATACCTTTTACTTAACCTAGGATTTTTGTTCTGCCAAATATATGAGGAAATTTTTGAATCTACGTTATCAAAAAAAGATTTTGGGATAAAAATTGGAACCGATTGAAATATATACAAAAATTTGGGCAAAATGATCATCTTAATAGCATTAATCCGACCAATCAAAGACCAAGGGATTGGTGACCATTTAGTAAATAAAAGTTTAATCTGATCAATTAAAGGTAAAAAATTAGCTTTAAATAAATCTTTATATTTTTTCATAATTGTTATCCTTAAATATATAAATGAATCAGTAACCAATTTAAATGGTAAACATCCATAAATAGGTACTTGCTTATTTAAAGGGAATAATTCACTCTTATTAAGATTCAATTTGTAACCAGAGAAGTTACTAAATTGAGCCAACAGACTAGAATAGCAGGAATTGACTTCTCTGGGTTAGAGATGTATAACAACAAATTATCTGCATATAATGATAATTTATGTATTTCGTTTCCACGGATAATACTAAAAATATTTGGCGAGCCACGAATAGCAATTGCTAAAGGTTCAAGAGCAATATTGAATAGTAAAGGACTAAGAGGGCAACCTTGCCTAGTACCACGAAAAAGACGAAAAAAAGGAGATCTATAATTATTTGTACAAACCGAGGCTACCGGGGAGTAATGTTATTTAAACATGGTTCGCTCTTAGAATGGTGTAGTGTCAAACAACCACACAAGTTCATGCAGCTGACTGTTCGGCAACAGTCTTCTGTCCCAGTTAAGCAGCATGATGTCCCAAATGAAAGAAACCCCGTTGTTTTTTCTCAATCAGTTTTTGTTCTTCAAGAGTTGTCCCAAATAAGCGGCTACCTTGATTAACCGATGGCTCAATTAACCAGAATCCACTATAATTGTGGTTTCTTATTTGTGTTGTTGCATGAATGAAATCACCAGAGAAAATTACTGGTAGATACAAACCAGCTTCTTTATTTGACAAAACAAGGTACAGCAGGCATCATATGGAGCAACACACATAAAAACTGCCGAGCCGAGACTCGAAACCTCAACTGTACCTCTTCCTATAGATGCTGCCTGGCCTGCTGCATTCACCAACAATTTCTATGTGTGTTGCTTGAAATTCCAGCATCTGCAGATTTCCTCGTGTTAGGCATCATATGGAGATGCTTTCAGTGGAAAGGTCTGCTTGCCCAGCATGGGGCACGGTATTTATGTGCTAAATACAAAGAATAATCCCATATTTACAAATTATATAGAAAGCTTTCTTTTGAAACTACATACAAACTTAACACCTTCTGATTCGCATCCATCCCACAGACGCCAGCATCGTCTGGACAGCTTTTAGGAATCCATTGTTCCAAATTAAATCCACAATACATTATCAAGGAACAGAAGACTGGTAGCCAAAGCCATTTGCTAAATGTAAATGACGTAAACCTAAAATCACTCTAACAATTTGTTTAACCTGTTAATCTGAATTTAGCTTAAAATTTACCTGATACTGGATGAAGAGTTTGAACCTTTTACCACACTTATGTATCTGCTGATGTATGAGCTGCTTTTGGAAATTTGCTATTGCCAGTTCTGAGCTGTTGTGTTTATATTGCAAGTCAGTCAATATTGGTCAATTATATTGACTAATTGGCAACTGCCTGTTTGGGTAGCTGAGCTCCTTGGACTGAAACCACAACTGTTTTTTGAAGAAAAAGACTATCCTAGTGAGGTATTGTAGTGGTGAGGCCACACCTGGAGTACTGTGTACAGATTTGGTCTCCTTACATGAGGAGGGATATACTGGCTTTGGAGGTGATACAGAAGAGATTCACCAGTTTTTGGCGTGTGCGATGTTGGCGGGACGATGTCTTTTTTCCTGCCTTTATAAGGCGTGGAGTGAGAGAGAGACTGTGTGGTGCGCCACTCCTCCCACAGCCATTTCACAGTATTTTTCCTTTTATTTTATGAGGTCGAGTTGCAATCTCGACACTCAACCCAGCACGGATGGAAAGCATACTCAGGAACAGGCCCGACTCTATTTGAACCCGGGAACCTTCGTTCCAGAATCCGTCGCTGATGTAATTGCGCCTCCAGCCGGCCCGAGAGAGGGAGATTCACCAGTTTGATTCCAGAGATGAGGGGGTTAGACTAAGAGGAGAGATGGAGTTGCCTGGGACTGTACTCGCTGGAATTCAGAAGAATGAGAGGAGATCTTATAGAAGCATATAAAATTATGAAAGGGATAGATAAGATAGAGGCAGGATAGTTGTTTCCACTGGTAGGTGAGACTAGAACTAGGGGACATAGCCTCAAGTTACAGGAGAGTATATTTAGGATAGAGATGAAGAGGAACTGCTTTCCCCAGAAAGTGGTGAATCTCAGGAATTCTCCGCCCAATGAAGAAGTGGAGGCTACCTCAGTAAATATATTTAACATGAGGTTAGATAGAATTAAAGGTATGGGGAAAAGGCAGGTATGTGGAAGTGCATCTATGGCCAGATCAGCCATTATTGGATGACAGAGCAGACTCGACAGGCCAGATGGCTTACTCCTGCTCCTATTTTTAATGTTCTTGCGTTAAGAATCTTCATGGGTACAATTCATGACAATTGGGTCAGAATGTTGTGGATTCAAGTGCCATTGTAGAAATTTGGCCACAACTGCAAATATGATATTTCGGGAACATGCCTTATGAGAATAGGTTGAGTGAACTCGGCCTTTTCTCCTTGGAGCAATGGAGGATGAGAGGTGACCTGATAGAGGTGTATAAGATGATGAGAGGCATTGATCATGTGGATGGTCAGAGGCTTTTACCCAGGGCTGACATGGCTAACACGAGAGGGTACAATTTTAAGGTGCTTCGAAGTAGGTACGGAGTAGACGTCAGGGGTAAGTTTTTTATGCAGAAAGTGGTGAGCGTATGGAATGGGCTGCTGGCGACTGTGGTGGAGGTGGATATGATAGGGTCTTTTAAGAGTCTCTTAGATAGGTACAGTTGCATGCAAATGTTTGGACACCCCTGGTCAAAATTTCTGTTACTGTGAATAGTTAAGTGAGTAGAAGATGAACTGATCTCCAAAAGTCATAAAGTTAAAGATGAAACATTCTTTTCAATATTTTAAGCAAGATTATTATTTTTGTTTTGTACAATTTTAGAGTGGAAAAAAAGGAAAGGAACACCATGCAAAAGTTTGGGCACCCCAAGAGATTTGAGCTCTCAGATAACTTTTTACCAAGGTCTCAGACCTTAATTAGCTTGTTAGGGCTATGGCTTGTTCACAGTCATTGTTAGGAAAGGCCCGGTGATGCAAATTTCAAAGCTTTATAAATACCCTGACTCCTCAAACCTTGTCCCAACAATCGGCAGCCATGGGGTCCTCTAAGCAGCTGCCTAGCACTCTGAAAATTGAAATAAATGATGCCCACAAAGCAGGAGAAGGCTATAGGAAGATAGCAAAGCACTTTCAGGTAGCCGTTTTCTCAGTTCGTAATGTAATTAAGAAATGGCAGTTAACAGGAACGGTGGAGGTCAAGTTGAGGTCTGGAAGACCAAGAAAACTTTCCAAGAGAACTGCTCTTAGGATTGCTAGAAGGCAAATCCAAACCCCCATTTTAATGCAAAAGACCTTCAGGAAGATTTAGCAGACTCTGGAGTGGTGGTGCACTGTTCTACTGTGCAGCGACACCTGCACAAATATGACCTTCATGGAAGAGTCATCAGAAGAAAACCTCTCCTGCGTCCTCACCCCAAAATTCAGTGTCAGAAGTTTGCAATGGAACATCTAAACAAGCCCGATGCATTTTGGAAACAAATCCTGTGGATTGATAAAGTTAAAATAGAACCTTTTGGCTGCTATGAGCAAAGGTATGTTTGGAGAAAAAAGGGTGCAGAATTTCATGAAAAGAACACCCCTCCAACTGTTAAGCAGTTGGGCTTGTGTTGCAGCCAGTGGCACGGGAAACATTTCACTGGTAGAGGGAAGAATGAATTCAATTAAATACCAGCAAATTCTGGAAGCAAACATCACACCGCCTGTAAAAAAAAAAGCTGAAGATGAAAAGAGGATGGCTTCTACAACAGGATAATGATCCTAAACGCACCTCAAAATCCACAATGGAATACCTCAAGAGGCTCAAGCTGAAGGTTTTGCCATGGCCCTCACAGTTCCCTGACCTAAACATCATCGAAAATCTGTGGTTAGACCTCAAAAGAGCAGTGCATGCAGGATGGCCCAAGAACCTCACAGAACTAAAAAAAACCTTTTGCAAGGAAGAATGGGCGAAAATCCCCCGAACAAGAATTGAAAGACTCTTAGCTGGCTACAGAAAGCGTTTACAAGTTGTGATACTTGCCAAAGGGCGTGTTACTAAGTACTGACCACGCAGGGTGCCCAAACTTTTGCTTTGGGCCCTTTTCCTTTTTTTATTATTTTGAAACTGTGAAGGATGAAAATAAAAAAGTAATCTTGCTTAAAATATTAAAGAAATGTGTCATCTTTAACTTTATGCCTTTTAGAAATCAGGTGACCTTTTACTTGCTTAGCTATTCACAGTAACAGAAATTTTGACTGGGGGTGCCCAAACTTTTGCATGCCACTGTACATGGAGCTTAGAAAAGTAGAGGGCTCTTGATAACCCTGGGTAATTTCAAAAGTAAGGACATGTTCGGCATAGCATTGTGGGCCAAAGGGCCTGTATTGTGCTGTAGGTTTTCTTGTTTCTATGATATTGAAGGAACCTCAATAAAATTTATACTTGTGTTATTTTTTATATAAAAGAAACCTTAGGCAAGTCCCTTCCCATTCTTTTCAGTGATTGGAAAAACTGCCAAGGCACTAATTTGAAGGAAGTAAGGGACTTCTCCTTTAACCATCAAAGGTATTTATAAGGAAGCAAATACTCTGAGTGTTGTTAAGAGAGAATTGTTTTATTTTGTCCACAAATATCGTAGAGCAAAGCAAATCTTAAAGGAACTTGCAGATGTGATGTACCACCTTATTAAGCTGTTAATGATAACAAGACGATTAAAGACATACTGGAATCAAGAGTAAAAATAATTGAGTACAGGAAGCCTGTGATTTATTGAGGTGTGACCTTGCAAACTACTGGTTTATTGTATAGAATTTGAATTTATAAATGTAACATCTCTGATGTGCAGGTACACAGTTCCTGATCTAGGCCAATGATCTGCTTGGTGTTAGAGGGTGGTGCTTAGCAAGGGCCGATGAAGATTTATTAACTTTGAAATAATTTACTTAGAATGTATAAACAAACATGACATGCCAACAATGAGTGTAATTAAGTGGTGCCTTAGTTTAAATCACCAGTTGGCTGTAAGAGTATTTTATTTTCCAAGTGGCTTGTTTCATAGCAATTAGCCTTTTTTTTGTTTTATTGATAATTCATTGGTGCAGGTCTTGAGCTTGTGTAGACTAAATATGTTCTTCTGAGAAAGTCAATAAAAGCTGTTTTAAAGTGGTGTGGATTAATTATTGGGAGAAGAACTTGTAAATGCAAGCAACATCCTAGCAAACTGCCTTTTCTAAAAGTTGCCTTCTAGAAAGTACTAGAGGGCTATTAAAACAAAAACTTCACTCCATCTTCAAAGTTTCTTCCTCAGTCAGTGATCAACCATTGTAGTTAGCCCTACCCTCCTCTATTACCTTAAGCACTTCAATGCACTGTAAACATTTTAAGCCACATTTTATAAAGCTGTTTGCAATGCAAATACATGCCAGTATTTATGCACATTTTATTCCAAATCTGTACTTCTAGCATGATTATTGTATAATATTTTATTCTTTATAATTGTTTTTTTGTTGTATGTGGCTCCAATACACCTCATCGAATGCCTAAAATATGTATATATATGTTGAATAAAGTTGATCCTTGAATTTCTTTCTTCTGCCTGTTTTGGAGGTGAGAGCATTGTTTTTTTTTTACAGATTCTTGCCTCCAATCCTATGGTACTCACAAAACATATTCTTTTTCCACATCAGTGAGGGAGGAGATTGCAGCACCTTTGGCGATGATATTTGTATCTTCACTGGTCAAAAGAGTAATACAAGATCATTGGAGGGTGGCAAATACTTTGTGGAACAATCTATGTTCCGTGCCTATTCTGGTATCTGTCCCCCACTTTTCCTTTGCTACATCGACGACTGCATTGGCGCTGCTTCCTGCACGCATGCAGAGCTCGTTGACTTTATTAACTTTGCCTCCAACTTTCACCCTGCCCTCAAGTTTATCTGGTCCATTTCCGACACCTCCCTCCCCTTTCTAGATCTTTCTGTCTCTGTCTCTGGAGACAGCTTATCCACTGATGTCTACTATAAGCCTACTGACTCTCACAGCTATCTGGACTATTCCTCTTCTCACCCTGTCTCTTGCAAAAACGCCATCCCCTTCTCGCAATTCCTCCGTCTCCGCCGCATCTGCTCTCAGGATGAGGCTTTTCATTCTAGGACGAGGGAGATATCTTCCTTTTTTAAAGAAAGGGGCTTCCTTTCCTCCACTATCAACTCTGCTCTGAAACGCATCTCCCCCATTTCACGCACATCTGCTCTCACTCCATCCTCCCGCCACCCCACTAGGAATAGGGTTCCCCTGGTCCTCACCTACCACCCCACCAGCCTCTGGGTCCAACATATTATTCTCCGTAACTTCCGCCACCTCCAACTGGATCCCACCACTAAGCACATCTTTCCCTCCCCCACCTCTGCTTTCCGCAGGGATCGCTCCCTACGCGACTCCCTTGTCCATTCATCCCTCCGATCCCTCCCCACTGATCTCCCTCCTGGCACTTATTCTTGTAAGCAGAACAAGTGCTACACATGCCCTTACACTTCCTCCCTTACCACCATTCAGGGCCCCAGACAGTCCTTCCAGGTGAGGCAACACTTCACCTGTGAGTCGGCTGGGGTGATATACTGCGTCCGGTGCTCCCGATGTGGCCTTCTATGTATTGGCGAGACTCAACGCAGACTGGGAGACCGCTTTGCTGAACACCTACACTCTGTCCGCCAGAGAAAGCAGGATCTCCCAGTGGCCACACATTTTAATTCCACATCCCATTCCCATTCTGACATGTCTATCCACGGCCTCCTCTACTGTAAAGATGAAGCCACACTCAGGTTGGAGGAACAACACCTTATATTCCGTCTGGGTAGCCTCCAACCTGATGGCATGAACATCGACCTCTCTAACTTCCGCTAATGCCCCACCTCCCCCTCGTACCCCATCTGTTACTTATTTTTATACATGCATTCTTTCTCTCACTCTCCTTTTTCTCCCTCTGTTCCTCTGAATATACCCCTTGCCCATCCTCTGGGTCCCCCCCCCCCGTCTTTCTTTCCGGACCTCCTGTCCCATGATCCTCTCATATCCCCTTTTGCCTATCACCTGTCCAGCTCTTGGCTCTATCCCTCCCCCTCCTGTCTTCTCCTATCATTTTGGATCTTCCCCTCCCCCTCCAACTTTCAAATCCCTTACTCACTCTTCCTTCAGTTAGTCCTGACAAAGGGTCTCGGCCTGAAACGTCTACTGCACCTCTTCCTAGAGATGCTGCCTGGCCTGCTGCGTTCACCAGCAACTTTTATGTGTGTTGCTTGAATTTCCAGCATCTGCAGAATTCCTGTTGTTTAGGGTGGCAAATATTATTGCTTTGTTCAGGAAAGGGAGTTTGGATAATCCTGGGTGTTATAGACTAGTGAGTCTTCAGTAGTGGGCAAATTATTGGAGAAAATTCTTATAGGCAGGATTTATGAACATTTGATGAACCATAGTCTGATTGAGGATGGTCAGCGTAGCTTTGTGAGAGTCAGGTCATGCCTCATGAGTGTGATTGAATTCTTTGAGGATGTGTCAAAGCATATTGATGAAGGTAGAGCAGTGGGTGTGGTCTATATGGATTTTAAGTAAGGTGTTTGATTAGGTTGGCCATGGCAAGCTCGTTCAGAAAGTCAAAACACATGGGATCCAGGGAAACTTCTCTTTGTGGATACAGAATTGGCATGCCTATAGAAGGCAAAGGGTGGTTGTATATGGAACATATTCTGCCTGGAGGTCAGTGACCAGTGGTGTTCTGCAGGAATCTGTTCTTGAGCACTTGCTCTGCGATTCTGATAAATGACTTGGATGAGGAAGTGGACAGGTGGATAAGTATGTTCGTAGATGAGATGAAGGTTGGTGGTGTAGGAAGTTGTCGAGAGCTATAATGTGACGTAGACAGGACACAGAGCTGGGCTGAGAAGTGGCAGGTGGAGTTCAGTCTGAAAAAGTGTAAAGTGATTCACTTTGGAAGATCAAATTGGAAGGTAGAATCTTGAGTTAATTGCAGGATTCTTAGCTGTGTGGAGAACAGAGGGATCTTGGGGTCTACATCCATAGATCCCTCAAAGTTGCTGCACAAGTTGATAGAGCTGTTAAGAAAGCATATGGTGTGTTGGCCCTTATTAGTTAGGGAATTGAGTTCAAGGGCCGCAAGAAAATGTAGTTCTATAAAACCCTCGTTAGACTACATTTGGAAACTTGTGTTCAGTTCTGGTTGTCTCATTATAGGAAGGATGTGGAAGCTTTAGAGGTGTAGAGGAGATTTGCCTGGAGTTGAGAGCATGTCTTATAAGGATAGGTTGAGCGAGCTAGGGCTTTGGAGCAAAGGAAGATGAGAGGTGACTTAGTAGAGGTGTACAAGATGATTAGAGCATAGCCAACATGGACACTCAGAGACACTTTCCCAGGGCAGAACTGTCTAATATGATGGGGCACAATTTTAAGGTGATTGGAGGAATAAATGGGGGTGGGATGTCACGGGTTCAGTTTCTTTACAAATAGAATGGTGGGTGTGTGGAATGCGCTACGAGGAGTGGTCATAGAGGCAGCTACATTAGGGACATTTTACAGAGGAAGATAGGCACATGGACGATAGAAAAATGAAGGGATATGTAGGAGGGAAGGCTTATTGATCTTACAGTAGGTTAAAAGGTCAGCACAATGTGGGTCAAAGGACTGTACTGTGTTGTAATGTTCTATCAGGATCAGGATCAAACAAATGGATTTTCAGTTAATGTGCATTTGAAGTGTTATGCATGGAGCCAATGTTCCTTTATCGCACAGGAACTGCTTTTCCCAGCGAGTGGTGAATCTGTAGAATTCTCTGCCCAATGAAGTAGTGGAGGCTACCTCAGTAAATATATTTGAGACAAGGTTGGATAGATTTTTGCAGAGTAGGGGAATTAAGGGCTATGGGGAAAAGGCAGGTAGGTGGAGATGAGTCCATGGCCAAATCAGCCATGATCTTATTGAATGGTGGAGCAGGCTCGACGGGCCAGATGACCTACTCTTACTTCTATTTCTTATGTTCTCATGTTCTTTAATTTTTGTTACCCGGAAACAGCATTATTTTGTGAAAAGCATTATTTCTAATTTCTTTTTCATAGAATCGTAGAAATCTACAGCTCATTACAGGCCCTTCGGACCACCATGTAACCTACTCTAGAAACTGCTTAGAATTACCCTACTGCATAGCCCTCTATTTTGCTAAGCTCCATGTACCTATCTAAGAGTCTCTTAAAAGCCCCTATTGTATCCCTGTTGTTTCTGTTTCAGCTTTTATTTTCTGAATATAAAACTTTTGTCATATTGTACAAATGCTTAAATTACATTGAGTGGCATTTTTCTGTTTTGTTTAATCTGTGCTCTGTAAAATAAGTGGGTAATTTTGGCATGGAAGTGAAGCATACTGTCTCAAACAAAAGTGGACATTTTTGTTAAAAAATGATATTACTAAGAATGACCTTTTTTTAAGTACTTGACTTTGCAATATTGTAAATATCACTGAATACAAGCAAATAATAGACCACCTAGTAGATAGATCTAATTGCTGTGGATAGTTCTTTTGCAGTCAAAAATTACCATAACTTTTAGAATGAGCATTGTATATGATAACAGTGTATATCTGTGATCTTGGTTATATTGGAAGTTAGAAGTAATGTTGGCGATTATAGCAGTCAGGCAGTTGCCTGTGTGGGTAGCTGAGCTGCTGGGGGTGAAACCAAACTTTTTATTGAAGGATTGTGGATGAGCAGAATGTTGTGCGTTCAAGGGCTAGTGTAGAAACATTGGTGAACATTAAGCTTGTGGAAAAATATGAAACATTTTGCTCAATTTTTAAGATGACTGTAGCTGCATAAAGTTTGTGCTGAAAGTGTATCCAGTAATGTCTATGGACTCTCTCTATACCGCTCGCTGCCTCAGTAAAGCAACCAGCATAATCAAAGATCCTCCCCACCCTGGATATCTTCTGTTTTTCCCTCCAAACAGGCAGAAGATTGAAAGCTTGCAAGCACCAAGCTTGAATAGACCTCTTGTACGATAAGATGGACTCTTGGCCTCATAGTCTATCTCATTATAATCTTCCACTTTATCGTTTACCTGCAGCACACTTTTTGGAAGCATTTACACTTTATTTTGCATTGTTATTATTTTACATAATTTTAGCTTCATAATTAGTCTACTCAAGACAAGATTTTCTTTGTATCTTGGTGCATGTGACAATAAATCAACACCTATAGTGTCTATTCTCAGGGTATTGCTTGGTCATATTTTCAGCAATAATTTCAACTTAATCTTTAATTTGGCTAAGATGCTAACTAATTTATGAATCAGTGATATAATGTGCCCTTGCAGCAGATTTGCTGTATTAGTATTGTCGTCACTGGGATATAGATTTTAATTCTTTCCATGACATTGCATGATTGTGGCAAAATGAAGTATGCCAGCTGAACTAGGAAGGTTGTGTTGACTTGGGATGAGGTTTCCGAGCACCATGGTGTATGTGGGAGAAAATGTGTAGCCAGTTTGGTTTTCCTCATATTAAGAGGCCTTGGCTATTTGCCAGCTAGCTGGTTGGTATTCAACTCAAGCCTGAGAGACAGGTGCCAGGATCATAATAACACAGTGGGTTGTCCAAGATTTTGAAGGTATGCAGTCTTGGGTACTGGTGCAGGGTTGGATCGTAGCTCCTCTTTCTCTGCACATAGCTCCTGATTGGGTAGTTCAATCCTGCAAAAGGTGCATCCAGCTGCAGCTCCTGTTAAACTGAGTTAGGGAACTGGAGCTGGATGAACTTCGGATCATCTGGGAGGCAGAGGCAGTAATAGATCAGAGTTTCAGGGAGACAGTCACCCCTAAAAGTCAGGAGGCAGATAGCTGGGTGACTGTCAGGAGAGGGAAGGGGAACAGACAGAATGAGTGGAGCACCCCTGTGGCCATTCCCATCAACAATAAGTATACTGTCGGTGGGGACGACCTACCAGGGACAAGTTGTAGTAGTCGCGTCTCTGGCACCGAGACTGGACCCTCAGCTCAGAAAGGAAGGAGGGAAAAGAGGAGAGCAGTAGTGATAGGGGATTCGATAGTTAGGGAGACAGGTTAGAGGTTCTGTGGGAGAGATCGAGAATACCGGATGGTCTGTTGCCTCCCTGGTGCCAGGGTCTGCGATATCTCGGATCGAGTTCTCGGTATTCTCAGGAGAGAGGGTGACCAGCCAGATGTCCTGGTCCACGTGGGGACCAATGACAGAGATAGGAGTAGGGATGAGGTCCTGAAGAAGGAATATAGGGAGTTAGGAAAGAAGTTAAAAAGCAGGACCTCAAGGGTGGTGATCTCGGGATTGCGGCCTGTGCCAGGAGACAGAGGGTAGGAACAGGAAGTTATGGCAGATGAATGCGTGGCTGAAGAATTGGTGCAGGGGGCAGGGGTTCAGATTTCTGGATCATTGGGATCTCTTCTGGGGAAGGTCTGACCGGTACAAAAAGGACGGGTCACTGAACTGGAAAGGGACCAATGTCCTGGCAGGCAGGTTTGCTAGAGCTGTTGGGGAGGGTTTAAACTAATTTGGCAGGGGGGTGGGAATCAGAATGTGAGTGCAGAGATTAGGGTAGAAGGACAAGGGCATGATGCTATGTGTTCTGAGTTGGTGAGAAAGGACAGGCAGGAGACAAAGCATAAATGTTAGAGAGGTTGAAATGTGTCTATTTCAACGCTAGGAGTATTAGGAATAAAGGGGATGAACTTAGAACATGGATCAGGACGTGGAACTACGATGTTGTGGCCATTACTGAAACTTGGCTGGAGGAAGGGCAGGATTGGCTGATGCAGATACTGGGATTTAGGTGCTTTAAAAGGAATAGGATGGGCGGTAGAAGGGGGGAGGTGGAGGGAAAATAGCATTACTGGTCAGGGATAGTATCACGGCTATAGAAAGGGAGGACGCTGCAGAGGGAGTGTCCACTAAGTCGGTGTGGGTGGAAGTCAGAAATAGGAAGGGATCGATCACTGTGCTGGGAGTAGTCTGTTGGCCCCCAGATTGCCCTCGGGTCACCAAGGAGCAGATAAGCAGGCAGATTTTAGAATGGTGTAGGAAATACAGGGTTGTAGTTGTGGGTGATTTCAACTTCCCTCATATTGACTGGCATCTCCTGACTGCAAGGGGGATAGATGGGGCTGAATTTGTCAAGTGTGTCCAAGAAGGATTCCTGGCACAGTATGTGGACTGGCCGACGAGAGGAGAGGCCATACTTGATCTAGTTCTGGGTAATGAACCTGGTCAGGTGGCAGACCTCTTGGTGGGAGAGCATTTTGGTGAGAGTGACCACAACTCTCTTAACTTCAGCATAGCTATGGAAAAGGATAATAACAGACAAAATGGGTAAGTGCTTAACTGGGGAAGGGCTAACTATGAAGGGATGAGGCAGGAACTAGTGGGAGTAAATTGGAAACAGATGTTCAAGGGTGAAAGTGTTGTAGCGTGGCTGAAATTACCGGAGAGACAGTCACTGGTAGATACAAAGCAGCTTCTTTATTCGACACAACAAGGTACAGTAGGCATCTTACGGACGGAGGCGCTTTCCGCAGAAAGGTCTGCTAACAAAATGTGGGCTTGATATTTATATGCTAAACACAGGCAATCACTACTTAAAAGGTATAGACAATACTTAGACAATGCTTCCTTTTGAAGCTACATACAAACAACACACCTTTGGATTTCATTCTTTCCTTCTGACGCCGACATGTATGGGTTGGTATCCACAGCCTTTAGGAATGTAAGTTAAGTCTGCGATGCATTTATTTGGCATTTCCCGTGCTAACATAGAAGACAATTAATATTTATAATGTATAGGTAATACTGCCTTTGAAACTACAGCATCAGGTCGAACTACCAGAAGTATCTGGTATTCACGCCTTTTAGGAAGCCCATTGTGGTGGACTCAATCCACAGTCCTTTGTCAAACAGTTAAAATAGAAGTCTGGTGGCCAAAGTCATTTAAGTGTTAACAAATCATCTACCCAAAAGAAATCCCCTCTAACAGAAGGCACAGAAGTAATGTGGAGGAATTTTAGGGACCACTTGTGCTGGGTTCAGGGTAGGTTTGTCCCACTGAGACAAGGAAAAAAAGGTGGGAAAAGGGAACCGTGGTTGACGAAACACGTGAGGCAACTCGTCAAGAGGAAGAAGGAAGCATATTTTAGATATAGGAAGCAGGAGGGGCTCATGAGAAATATCGGGTAGCCAGGAAGGAGTTGACTCCTGTTTCCATCCAGGAAGAACAGGCAACTTCTGTTTCCATCCAGGGGGTCAGTGTGGGCATGGCGGAGGACTACAGTTACCTGGGGATACGAATTGACAATAACAACTGGACTGGTCAAAGAACACTGAGGCTGTCTCAAGAAGGGTCAGAGCCGTCCGTAGTTCCTGAGGAGACTGAGGTCCTTTAACATCTGCTGGACGATGCTGAGGATGTTCTACGAGTCTGTGGTGGCCCGTGCTATCATGTTTGCTGTTGTGTGCTGGGGCAGCAGGCTGAGGGTAGCAGACACCAACAGAATCAACAAATTCATTCGTAAGGCCAGTGATGTTGTGGGGATGGAACTGGACTCTCTCACAGTGGTGTCTGAAAAGCGGATGATGTCTAAGTTGCATGCCACCTTGGTCAATGTCTCCCATCCACTACATAATGTGCTGGATGGGCACAGGAGTACATTCAGCCAGAGACTCATTCCACCGAGATGCAGCATAGAGTGTCATAGGAAGTCATTCCCGCCTGTGGCCATCAAACTTTACAACTCCTCCCTTGGAGGGTCAGACACCCTGAGCCAATAGGCTGGTCCTGGGCTTATTTCATAATTTACTGGCATAATTTACATATTACTATTTAACTATTAATGGTTCTATTACTATTTATTATTTATGGTGCAACTGTAACGAAAACTAATTTCCCCTGGGATCAATAAAGTATGACTATGACTTTGACTATAAAGGATATAGGAGAGCTCGAAGGGGGCATCAGAAGGCCTTGGCATGTAGGATTAAGGAGAATCCCAAGGCGTTCTATGCTTATGTGAAGAACAGAAGGATGACAAGAATGAAGGTGGGGCAGCCAAAGGATAAAGAAGGCAACATGTGCTTGGAGGTGGAGGAGGTTGGGTAGGTCCTAGATCAGCGATCCCCAACCACCGGGCCGCAAAGCATGTGCTACCGGGCCGCGAGGAAACAATATGATTTGGCGATATGAGTCAGCTGCACTTTTCCTCATTTCCAGTCACGGCCACTTTTGAGTTATTACGCATGCGAGGTCATTACCCGCACGTCATCCATGTCAGTGCGGGAAGGAGATCAATTCCTCGAGCTTGCAAATTACAGCGGGCTGAAAAGTATGTTTGACATAAGATCTCTGTCGGCATTCTTGATCAAAGTCAAGGCTAAATATCCTGAGATAGCCACGAAAGCACTGAAAATGTTCCTTCCATTTCCAACATTTTTCTGCGAGGTGGAGTTTTCTGCAATGAATGCAACGAAAACTAAATTGCGAAATACACTAGACGTAAGGAACCCCCTTTGAGTATCGCTGTCTCCCATCACCCCTCGATAGGACCGTGTTGTTGCAGGGAAACAAGCCCAGGGCTCCCACTGATTCAGCGATATTGGTGTGTTGCAATGATTTTATATGTTCATACGGGGAAAATATGCGCTGTGTGTTTAATATCCAAACGTTACTTAAAATGTTATGATGCTATTGACTTACTTATATAACCATATAATAATTACAGCACGGAAACAGGCCATCTCTGCCCTGCTAGTCCATGCCGAGTGCTACTCTCACCTAGTCCTGCTGACCTGCACTCAGCCCATAAACCTCCATTCCTTTCCTGTCCATATATCTATCCAATTTTTCTTTAAATGATAATATCGAACCTGCTTCTGCCACTTCTACTGGAAGTTCGTTGAACACTTACTTCAAGCTCCCCTGGTAATTGTCTTATCACTATATTCATGCAAGGAAAATATGCGCTGTGTGTTTAATATTAAATTCGTTAGATAAACCCTTTTAGAAATGAAATTGAGTGTATTAGCAACTTATCAACTATATTCCCGTCGTGATTAACACCCCCACCCCCCGAACAGAATTGCCAAGGAGGATTTGCAGGGGAAAAAAAAATCGGCAGATCACGACGCGCATGCGCACTGGTGCCCGTGCAAGGCTTCATGGTCATTGTAGTCTTTTTTTGGGGTAAACACAACGTATTTGACTGCTACTCTTGTCCGTTGGCAACCCCACGCTCCCCCCCACCGCCCCGGGTCGGCCGATCCGCAAGAATTCTTAAAAACATCAAGATTGTTAAGTCCCCAGGGCCAGACATGATATACCCCAGGTTGCTGTGGGAGGTGAGAGAAGAGATCGCTGGAGTAGTAGCTATGATCTTTGAATCCTCTTTGGCTGCAGGGGAGGTGCCGGAGGATTGGAGAATGGCAGATGTAGTTCTCTTATTTGAAAAAGGTAATAGGGAGAGTCCTGGGAACTGTAGACTGGTGAGTCTTAATGTCGGTGGTCTGCAAACTATTGGAAAGGATTCTTAAGCATAGGATCTATGAGCATTTGGAGAAGTACAGTCTACTCAAGGATAGTCAACATGGTTTTGTGAAGGGAAGGTCGTGCCTCACGAGCCTAATTGAGTTTTTTGAAGAGGTAACAAAAGAAATTGAAAATGTCCCCTGAACATTTGCCACATTTCTTCCATACATTTCCCTGAGAACATCTGTTTCCAATTTATGCTTCCAAGTTCCTGCCTGATAACCTCATGTTTCCCCTTACTCCAATTAAATGCTTTCCTAACTTGTCTGTCCCTATCCCTCTCCAATGCTATGGTATTAAGAGATAGAGGTGTGATCACTGTCTCCAGAATGCTCTCCCACTGAGAGATCTGATACCTGACCAGGTTCATTTCCCAATACCAAATCAAGTACAGCCTCAGATCAGGGGAGTGTCTTCACATCTCACACATTCCGACGGATGTTGGATGAGATGGGAGTGAAGCAGACTTTGGCCTCAGCGTACCACCCGGAGTCTCAAGGGGCGTTGGAAAGGTTCCACGCAACGTTAAAGACCATGATTAAAACTTATTGTCAGGAGAACGCTAGAGACTGGGATGATGCCTTGTCTCTCTTGTTATTTGCCGTAAGGGACACGGTTCAGGAGCCATTAGGGTTCAGCCCATTCGAGCTCGTCTTCGGTCATAGGCCCAGAGGACCTCTGACCTTACTGAAAGAGCAATGGTCCAGCCCGACAGTACAAGTCAATGTGATTGATTATGTTTTTAAATTTTGTGAGAGGCTTAAAAGGATCTGTGACCTTGCCAAAGAAAAACTACGAAACTCCCAAATAAAAATGAAACAGTGGTGTGATAGACGAGCCCGCGAACAAGTGTTTCATGTGGGCGATAGGGTCTTCGTTCTGTTTCCAGTGGTAACCAACCCCCTCCAGGCGAGATTCCACGGTCCGTACAAAGTGATTAAAAAGGTAGACTCTTTGAATTATGTTATTGAAACGCCGGACAGACGTAAGCCGACACAATTAGTGCATATTAATATGTTAAAAGCTTACCACGATAAGAAAGCAGATCTAGTCGGTGTTATCACAAAAATAAATGAGGCTGGGGTGCCAAATGATAAGGGGAAAACCCATCTTGAAAAGATAAATATGGTGCCGACCAGATTGGAGAACTCTATTGTTTTGGCCAACTTTGCTGATCAGGTCTCTCACTTAACCGCTGAACAGAGCAAGCTGCTGATAAAGCCAATTAACCGGCATGCTGATGTATGTCCGGATGTCCTGAGAGGATGCAAGGGGACGGTACATGATGTTATTGTTACATCAGATCAGCCTATTAAGCAACACCCCTATAGAATGAACTTGGAGAAGGGCAAGCTAGTGGAGAAAGAAATTGAACACATGCTAGCCACAAGTGTTATTAGGTCATCCAAATCGGAATGGGCCTCTCCCTGTGAGGTTGTCCCGAAACCCGATGGGAGCATATGATTCTGTACAGATTACAGAAAGGTGAACGCCATCACAAAAACTGATGCTTACCCCATCCCAAGGATAGACGATTGCATCAATAAAGTAGGGAGGGCTAAGTACATCACAAAGATTGATTTGCTGAAAGGGTACTGGTGTGTTCCTTTAACCAACCGGGCTAGAGAAATCTCAGCATTTGTCACTCCATCCGGGTTATACGAGTATAATGTTTTACCTTTTGGCATGATGAACCCAGGGACCTTCCAAAGGATGATTAATTCAGTGATAAGAAGGTTAAAAAACGCAAAAGCGTATATTGATGATTTGGTGGTCTGGAGTGACATGTGGGAGGAGCACATTATGGCAGTAGAGGAACTGTTTAAACGGCTGTCTGAAGCCAACCTGACAGTGAACCTCACGAAAAGTGAGTTCGGCCACACTGAGGTCACATATCTAGGGTGTGTGGGAGGACAGGGGCAGCTGGCACCTATGCAGGCTAAGGTGTAGGCTATCTCTGAAGTTCCCATCCCGACGGACAAGAGGGCCCTGAGAAGGTTTTTGGGGATGGTGGGGTACTATCAGAAGTTTTGCAAAAACTTTGCAGATGTTACCCTCCCTCTTACTAAGCTCTTGCCGAAGAATGAGAAGTTTGTGTGGAATGACCTTTGTCAACAAGCCTTCGAGAGTCTGAAGGCGATTCTGTGTCGCCACCCTGTATTGAATGCGCCTGACTTTTCAAAACCCTTCTCCCTACCAAAGATGCTAGCGACGAAGCGGCAGGGGCGGTCCTGTTGCAGACAGACAAAGAGGAAATTGAACACCTGGTGGCTTATTTTTCTAAGAAGTTTAATGTCCATCAGAGAAATTATTGCACTGTGGAGAAGGAATTATGGGAATCATTCTGGCATTACAACATTTTGAGGTTTATATTTGTCCAGCACGGAAACCACTGATAGTTTACACTGATCACAATTCATTAGTGTTTTTGACCACAATGAAGGATAAAAACAAACGCTTGTTAAGTTGGAGCCTGGTATTACAGGAATTTGATATAAACATAGAAACATAGAAAATAGGTGCAGGAGTAGGCCATTCGGCCCGTCAAGCCTGCACCACAATTCAGTATGATCATGGCTGATCATCCAACTCAGAACCCTGCACCAGCCTTCCCTCCATACCCCCTGATCCCTTTAGCCACAAGAGCCATATCTAACTCCCTCTTAAATATAGCCAATGAACTGGCCTCAACTGTTTCCTGTGGCAGAGAATTCCACAGATTCACCACTCTCTGTGTGAAGAAGTTTTCCCTAATCTCGGTCCTAAAAGGCTCCCCCTTTATCTTCAAACTGTGATCCCTCGTTCTGGACTTCCCCAACATCGGGAACAATCTTCCTGCATCTAGCCTGTCCAATCCCTTTAGGATCTTATACGTTTCAATCAGATCCCCCCTCAATCTTCTAAATTCCAATGAATATAAGCTTAGTTCATCCAGTCTTTCATCATATGAAAGTCCTGCCATCCCAGGAATCAATCTGGTGAACCTTCTTTGTACTCCCTCTATGGCAAGGATGTCTTTCCTCAGATTAGGGGACCAAAACTGCACACGATACTCCAGGTGTGGTCTCACCAAGGCCTTGTACAACTGCAGTAGTACCTCCCTGCTCCTGTAATGGAATCCTCTTGCTATAAATGCCAGCATACCATTCGCCTTTTTCATCGCCTGCTGTACCTGCATGCCCACTTTCAATGACTGGTGTATAATGACACCCAGGTCTCGTTGCACCTCCTCTTTTCCTAATCGGCCACCATTCAGATAATAATCTGTTTTCCTGTTTTTGCCACCAAAGTGGATAACTTCACAGTTATCCACATTAAATTGCATCTGCCATGAATTTGCCCACTCACCTAACCTATCCAAGTCACCGTGCATCCTCTTAGCATCCTCCTCACAGCTAACACTTCCGCCCAGCTTCGTGTCATCCGCAAACTTGGAGATGCTGCATTTAATTCCCTCATCCAAGTCATTAATATATATTGTAAACAACTGGGGTCCCAGCACTGAGCCTTGTGGTACCCCACTAGTCACTGCCTGCCATTCTGAAAAGGTCCCGTTTATTCCCACTCTTTGCTTCCTGTCTGCCAACCAATTCTCTATCCACATTAATACCTTACCCCCAATACCATGTTCTTTAAGTTTGCATACTAATCTCCTGTGTGGGACCTTGTCAAAAGCCTTTTGAAAATCCAAATATACCACATCCACTGGTTCTCCCCTATCCACTCTACTAGTTACATCCTCAAAAAATTCTATGAGATATAAAGATAAGACACGTAAAAGGAACCGACAATGTGATTGCTGATTGTCTGTCCAGGTGTTAAAACTTAAAGTTCTTGGTATTAGCCGAATAGCTGATGACTACCTGTATATTAATGTGTATTTTATAATGTGCATTCATTCCTGTAATTTTTACCCTTGGTAAAAATTCTTTTAAGGGTGGGGGTGTCATGTGTGAAGCCAAGCAGAGCTGCTAATGATGGATGATGCTAATGAGAGACAACGAGAGACAATGGAGAACCATTCAAAATGCTAATAAGAGAGAAGAGAGAAATTAACGAGAAAGAAACGCATAATTCAGATGTTGGCGTCTGCCACAGACAGTTTGCTTTGAACCTGAACTGTTTGAAGTTTGATGGACAGGTGATACCCCATCAGGGGGATAAAAATAGCAGGTTTGCTAAGGCACGACATGCCACAAGACCCTGGAAAGAGCATTGTGCCCCACAAGTTGGTGGGAGTTTGGAGGACCAATTTGCGGGAATCTGTCAGAGGCTCACAGGGTGAAAAGGTACGATCGGTGGGAACCTGGTGTGTGTCCGCCCTTGCCTGGGTGCCGGGTTCACCACGGAAGAACGATCGCATCCGGAACGGAAGGGTCACAGTCGGTGACCACAGCTGGATCAGAAGGAATCGAAAAGTTTGCCTGAAACCAACTACATATCCCTCTCCCCTCTCCCCTCTCCCCTCTCCCCTCTCCCCTCTCCCCTCTCCCCTCTCCCCTCTCCCCTCTCCCCTCTCCCCTCTCCCCTCTCCCCTCTCCCCTCTCCCCTCTCCCCTCTCCCCTCTCCCCTCTCCCCTCTCCCCTCTCCCACCTCCCCTCTCCCACCTCCCCTCTCCCACCTCCCCTCTCCCACCTCCCCTCTCCCACCTCCCCTCTCCCACCTCCCCTCTCCCACCTCCCCTCTCCCACCTCCCCTCTCCCACCTCCCCTCTCCCACCTCCCCTCTCCCACCTCCCCTCTCCCACCTCCCCTCTCCCCTCTCCCCTCTCCCCTCTCCCCTCTCCCCTCTCCCACCTCCCCCCTCCCCAACAGTACGATTACTTTGAACTGCACTAGACTGAACTGAACTCTGCTTCACCTTAAGACTGATCATTTTACCCCTAGACTGCGACAGAGCTTGGTTGATTCCTATTACCCTATTCCTGTGTATGTGTGTATACTATCATTGCTAACCTGTTACGTTTATATCCTTGCGGTTAGTGTACTGTATTACTTATTTCTTTAATAAAATTTTACTAGTTCCTAGTAATCACAGACGCCAACGAGTGTTCCATTTCTGCTGGTTTGACAACACAGTTACGGGGTACATAACACTTGGAATAAGCAATTGTTGCTCAATAGATTGGTATTGGGAAAGTGTGGTTTAATTGCAAGTGTAGTGTACTATTGCAGTTTGAAAAGAAGTTTTAAGATTTATAATTTGTGTTCTTTTGACCTTGCTAGATTTTTTCCCCCTCTCAATCAATTATGTTTTTAAAAATATTTTTCCCTATCCAATTGTTTGCATCCTGATAAAATGTGTCATTATGGTGACTTTTAGAGCAGTTGGAGTGTACTTTATGCAGCCCCCGAAACATTAGGAATAAACAATATTGCTTGCTTATTCAGCAAGAAATTATGTGACTTAGTAGAAGGGCTAATCATGAAACTGGTATTTGAACAGTTATTTTGGTATTATAGAACACCACCATAGTCAAAAACCATTATAATGGTGGCATCCCTTCAGGAACACGTAACATGTAGTGCATTGCTTTAGTAACTTGAAAGCCATGTACTTAGGCATATGACAAAGGTGTATTGTATATAATTGAACCTACATTATCCAATTATTTGACCACCTTATTTTCACCTTTGTGAGCTTTTACTCAAATCATTTTGCGGAGAAATTACTTTAGTCAGAGGGTGGTAAATCTGTGAAATTTGAACAGCTGCGGAGGCCAAGACATTGGATGCATTTAAGGCAGAGATAGATAGGTCCTTGATTAGCCAGGGCATCAAAGGGTATGGGGAGAAAGCAGGGGAGTGGGGATGATTGGAAGAATTGGATCCGCCTATGATTGAATGGCAGACCAGACTCAGTGGGCCGAATGGCTTACTTCTGGTCCTATATAGGGCCAGAAGTATTATCAGGGATGCATCTCACCCTAACCATGGACTTTTTACTCTCCTCCCGTCTGGTAGGTGCTATAGGAGCCTCCGCTCCCGCACCAGCAGGCACAGGAAGAGCTTCTTCCCTGAGGCTGTGAGACTGCTAAACCTTTTATAACAGCGCTAAGCAGTATCGCATCCATATTGTACTGTCTGAGTACTTTCATATTTGTGTGCTGTAGCATTTTTTTTATTTGCAGTTATTTTGTAAATAACTATTCTTTGCATTTCTGGTCAGATGCTAACTGCATTTCATTGGCTTTGTATCTGTACTCGGCACAATGACAATAAAGTTTAATCTAATCTAATATATTATGGTCTTTTGGTCTGATCTAGGTAGTAAGGTTTGGACATTAGTTTTGAGATGCTGTTTCATGACAGCCACTTCCATTGAAGAATTGTAATCACTAATGAATAGTGTTGAAAGGAGATTTTTCCTGTGTAGTTAGTTCTGCAGATTTCCTGATGGTATATTAGTAATGGAATATATAGAAATGTGAGATTAGCTTCCTTCAGAAAAGATCATTGGGGACAAACTGCTTTGGAGGAGGAGTATCCAAATATCAAACTCAAATGGGTTTGGGTTGCATGATTGAGGTACAATAAATTAAGCATTTTAATGTAGCATTCAAAATGTGCTGAAGGGAAATCTATTACATCAAGAGTTAAGGCACAAATTGAGAAATTGTCCATAATATCACAATTTTATTGTGAAAATTGGGAAATAATCATCAAGTCCTCTGGGAAGAAATTCTAGTTTCAGTTGAAAGACTGCTTGTTAAATTACCAACAAAGTGTCAAATACATAACTAATGGTATTGATTTTGGTTAATGCTCAGTATTTATTTCATACAGTCAAAGTTAGTTGAATCCACTGTGATCTGAATGTTTGTAATATTTTGAAGTACTTTTCTATGTCTGTGTTTATTTAAAAAAGAGTTCTATGAGTTTATTTCAAAATAAAAGTGTATAGGCAATAAAATGGCCAATAGAAATTGGTCAATATTATACTGACATTTAAGATGGTATAACAACTTCTTCTTTGGCTGAATTATTTTTTTATTGAATTGCTCATAGATTTAGTTGGGCAGTGAATCCTGGTTGGTAGGAGCTCCAAATTAATTTGTGTTTCTTTTTTAAACTTTGTTTTTTAATATGTGCAAAAGTAATAAAAAATTAGATCTAGTTTGAAATTTGAAACAACACACATAAAAGTTGCTGGTGAACGCAGCAGGCCAGGCAGCATCTCTAGGAAGAGGTGCAGTCGACGTTTCAGGCCGAGACCCTTCGTCAGGACTGGTCTCCACTCCCTCCGCACTAATTAATCTGCTCTCCACTCCCTCCGCATTAATTAATTATCGCTAACTGCCGACGGGACATCAACCGTCTCGACTTCACCGCACCTTGTCCCCATTCCAACCTCACTCCTTCGGAATGCTCTGCTCTCCACTCCCTCCGCACTAACTAATGGCCGGCTGCGTTCACCAGCAACTTTTATGTGTGTTGCTTGAATTTCCAGCATCTGCAGAATTCCTGTTGTTTGCGTTGAAATTCGAAAACCTTTTTTGTCCTTTTAAGAAAATAACTTAGTTTTTTCCCTCATCTTTCTGCCTTCTCATTGCTTTGCTTAGTTAAGTAACAGAGACAGGCAACCTCATTCCTGTTTTTTTCAAATACGATGGATTCCAGTTAATTGGGCCATCGGTTAATTAAGACAGCTGCTTATTTGGGACAAAAACTAATTTAGAAAATAGCCAGTATTCCGTTTGTTTATTTGGGATGCTATACCATTTAATTAGGGCAGGAGACTCTTACCGGACAGTTTCTAACTCACATCAGACAAGTGCCCTTGTTAGACACCACACCATGCTTAGAATAAACATTTATTAAATAGCATCCATTGCGTGGGCTTGTGTTCCCAGATCCCTCTGTTTTACTGCACTCCTCAGTGCCCTACCAGTTACCTTGTATGTTCTACCTTGGTTTGTCCTTCCAAAGTGCAATACCTCACACTTGTCTGTATTAAACTCCATCTGCCATTTTTCAGCCCATTTTTCCAGCTGGGCCAAAGCCATCTGCAAGCTTTGAAAAGCTACCTCACTGTCCACTACACCTCCAATCTTTGTATCATCAGCAAATTTGCTGATCCAATTTACCACATTATCATCCAGATCATTGATATAGATGACAAATAACAATGGACGCAGCACTGATCCCTGTGGCACACCACTAGTCACAGGCCTCCACTCAGAGAAGCAATCCTCCACTACCAGTCTCTGGCTTCTTCCATTGAGCCAATGTCTAATCCAATTTACTACCTCTCCATGTATACCTAGAACTGAATCTTCCTAACTAATCTCCCATGCGGGACCTTGCAAAGGCCTTACTGAAGTCTATGTAGACAACATCCACTGCCTTCCCTTCATCCACTTTCCTGGTAACCTCCTCGAAAAACTCTAATAGGTTGGTTAAACATGACCTACCACGCACAAAGTCATGTTGACTCTCCCTAATAACTACCTGTCTATCCAAATACTTGTAGATCCTATCTCTTAGCACTCCTTCCAATAATTTACCTACTACCGATGTCAAACTTACCAGCCTATAACTTTTAGAGCCTTTTTTAAATAATGGAACAACATGAGCTATCCTCCAATCCTCCAGCGCCTCACCCGTAGATACTAACATTTTAAATATATCTGCCAGGGTTCCTGCAATTTCAACACTAGTCTCCTTCAAGGTGCGAGGGAATACTGTCAGGTCCTGGGGATTTATCTACTCTGATTTGCCTCAAGATTGCAAGCACCACCTACTCCTCAATCTGTATAGGTTCCATGACCTCACTCCTTGTTTGCCTTATTTCCACCGACTCCATGCCAGTTTTCTTAGTAAATACAGACGTAAAAAACCCAATTAAGATCTCCACCATTTCTTTTGGTTCCATGCATAGCCAACCACTCTGATCTTCAAGAGGAGCAAATTTATCCCTTACTATCCTTTTGCTCTTAATATACCTGTAGAAGCTCTTTGGATTATCCTTCACCTTGACTGCCAAAGCAACCTCGTGTCTTTTAGCCCTCCTGTTTTCTTCCTTAAGTATTTTTTTGCACTTTTTATATTCCTCAAGCACCTTGTTTGCTCCCTGTTTCCTGTACATGTCGTACATCTCTCTCTCCTTTATCAGAGTTGCAAGAGAACCAAGATTCCTTATTCTTATTCACTTCCCCTTTAATCCTGCCAGGAACATACAAACTCTGCACTTTCAAAGTTTCTCCTTTGAGGGCCTCCCACTTACCAATGACATCCTTGCCAGAGAACAACCTATCCCAATCCACGCTTTTTAGATCCTTTCTCATTTCTTCAAATTTGGCCTTTTTCCAGTTTAGAACCTCAATCTGAGGACCAGATCTGTCTTTATCCATGATCAAGTTGAAACTAATGGTATTATGATCACTGGAACCAAAGTGTTCTCCTACACACACTTCCATCACCTGTCCTAACTCGTTTCCTAATAGGAGATCTAATATTGCATCCTCTCTAGTTGGTACTTCTATATATTGATTTAGAAAACTTTCCTGATCACTTTACAAACTCTAACCCGTCTAGACCTTTGTCTGCTATCTCTGCAGATTTGCTCCTCCAATTCTCGCTGACTATTGGGTAGTCTATAATACAACCCTATTAATGTGGTCATACCTTTCCTGTTTCTCAGCTCCACCCATATGGCCTAGGTAGACAAGCTGTCTAATCTGTCCTGCCTGAGCACTGCTGTAACATTTTTCCTGACTAGCAATGCCACCAACCCCCCCCCCCACCCTTCGTTCCTCTGCCTCTATCACGTTTGAAACATCAGAACCCTGAAACATTAAGCTGCCAGTCCTGCCCCTCCTGCAGCCAAGTTTCACTAATGGCTATAATGTCGTAGTTCCATATGTCAGTCCACGCCCTCAGCTCGTCAGCCTTCCCCGCAATATCCCTTGCAATGAAATAGACACACCTCAGAAGATTATTACCACCACACACAACCCTTCTATTTGTGACTTTGCATGAACTTTTAACATCATTTATTTTCACCCCTGCTCCACTATCTGCTGTGGCACTCTGGTTCCCATCCCTCGGCAAATCTAGTTTAAACCCTCCCCAAAAGCACGAACAAACCTCCCTGCAAGGATATTGGTCCCCTTGTAGTTCAGGTGTAACCCGTCTTTCTTGTACAGGTCCCACCTGCCCCAGAAGCAGTCCCAATGATCCTGAAATCTGAAACCCTGCCCCCTACACCAGTTCCTCAGCCATGTGTTCATCCGCCAGAGCGTCCTATTCTTACCCTCACTGGCACGTGGCACAGGTAGCAGTCCTGAGATTACCACCCTCGAGGTCTTGCTTTTTAACTTACTACCAAGCTCTCTATACTCATTCTTCAGGACCTCCTCATTCTTTCTTCCTACGTCATTGGTACCGATGTGTACCATGACATCTGGCTGATCACCCTCCCACTTCAGAATATTGTGCACGCGATCAGAGATATCCCTGACCCTGGCACCTGGGAGGTTTCAAACCATCCGGGAATCTTTGTCACAACCACAGAACCTCCTGTCTGTACCTCTAACAATCGAGTCCCCTATCACTACTGGTCTCCTCTTCTCCACCCTCTCTTCTGCACTGCAGAACCAGACTCAGTGCCAGAGATCCAGCTGCTACAGCTTGTCCCAGGTAACTAATCCCCTCCAACAGTATCCAAATTGGTATACTTGTTGTTGAGGGGAATGGCCACAGGGAAACCTTGCTCTGCCTGCCCTTTCCCCTTCCCTCACCCAACGGTAACCCAATTACCTATGTGCTGCTCCTTTGACGTAACTACCTCCCTGAAGCTATTATCTATAAACACCTCATTCTCCCGAATGATCCGGAGGTCATCCAGCTCCTGCTCCAGTTCCCTAACGCGGCTTGTTAGGAGCTGCAGCTGGATGCACTTCTTGCAGGTGTCGTTGTCAGGGAGACCGGAGGTCTCCCTGACTTCCCACATCCTGCAAGAGGAGCATTCCAACATCCTGCCTGGTATTCTCTCTACTCTAAACAATCTGAACGAAAAACTTACCGGAACCTACCTTCGCCTCTGCCTGCTAACGCCGAAGCCTGTTGAGCCAAAGCCGTCCCACTCTGCTGCCCACTGTATATGGAGGTCTTTTATTTAAACCTTTGGCGCTCTATGTCACGCGCCAAATGTCTTCTGTCCGAGATTCTTTAATCCTCTCGTCCTCTTGCTCCGATTAAAAAAGACTGTTGAAAATTCCTCTCCTTTTTAAACTTTTGATATGATCAAATAGTGATATGATTTCAGTATTTGAACAAATTAGGAACTGCGAAGAATGCAAAGGTACTGATAATCATCTTCAGTGTTACAATGAAAATGAGGATTTGGAGGATGCATTGTATGAAAGCAGTCCATTATCTATTCTTGGTCTTGGCACTTCATGATACACTCAGTGGCCACTTTATTAGGTACACCTGTACACCTGCTTGTTAATGCAAATATCTAATCAGCCAATCATGTGGCAACAACTCATTGCATAAAAGCACACAGATATGGTCAAGAGCTTCAGTTGTTCAGAACAAGCATTAAAATGGGGAAGAAGTGACTTTGACCATTGAAAGATTGTCAGTCGGGGTGGTTTGAGTATTTCAGAAACTGTTGATCTCCTGGGATTTTCGCACACAACAGTTGCAGGGATTCTCTGCTTGGGGTCCAAGGACCTATGGGTTAGTGGTAAGGCTCTATGGCATAAAAAGGGTTGGGAACCCTTGCTCTAGGATTTACAGAGAGTGGTACAAAAAAACAAAAAAAATGCAGTGAGCGGTAGTTCTTTTTTTTTAACTTTTTAACTTAGTTATTTGTTGTTTTTTTTCTCACGGTAACACGTTGAAGCTGCACCCTCTCTAACATGCTGGTGGAGAGAGTTTTACTTGTTTTTTTAGCACTGGAATTAGTTACATTCGGACACGTCTCGTTAGCGTGGCAGCAGGATGGCCTCATTGTTTATTCCAGGGACCAATTGATTGCGCTCATGCCTGCCGGTTTAGCGAACAGAGCAGCGGACATCCCGGCTGAAATCTGGAAGAAAACACACAGAGGATGCAGAGGGGGATCAAAAAGGCGAGCGAAGAGGACCGGGTCGAGACAACAGAGGCTTATGGAGGAGAGAAGTTATAAGCTGTGTTTCTCCTCTCTCATCATGGGAAATGTGAGATCGCTGGGAAATAAAATGGACGAACTGATGGCGCTTGTCAGGAGTCAGAGAACATTTCGGGAGAGCAGTGTCATGTGCTTTACTGAGACGTGGCTGCACGAGGACATACCCGATCAAAGAGTTTCCATAGAGGGCTTCCAGACCGTTCGAGCTGACCGGAATTGCACTGAGAGCGGTAAGTGTAAAGGTGGGGGGCTGGCGGTTCTGGTAAATACCAGATGGTGCAATCCTGGGCATATTACGATCAAGGAACGTATCTGTAGCCCGGATATTGAACTTTTTGCTGTTGGACTCCAGCCATATTATTTGCCAAGGGAAATCTCGCATGCAATTGTGGTTGTTGTGTTCGTCCCTCCCTCTGCCAACCCAACGTCGGCGTGTAACATCATTTGCACCATCATAGCCAGATCACAAACCCAGCACCCGAGTGCCCTCATTACCATCTCGGGTGACTTCAACCAGATTACCATGGCTAGAACACTGCCCAACTTCATGCAGTATGTGAGCTGTACAACAGAGGGGAGAGGACTCTGGATTTGATGTATGCTAACGTTAAGGATGCATACAGCTCCTCTCCCCTCCCCCCACTGGGATGGTCAGATCACAACCTGGTGCATCTAAAACCCTGCTACGTGCCTCTGGTGAAGAGTAAACCTGCAACCTCGAGGACAGTGAGAAAATGGTCGGAGGAGGCTTATGAGGCACTCCAGGGTTACTTTGAGGTGACAGACTGGCAGGCAGTCTGTGAGCCACATGGAGAGGATATTGATGGGCTCACAGAGTGCATCACTGATTACGTCAGCTTCTGTGTGGACTGCAATGTTCCGACAAGAACTGTCCTTTGTTATTCAAATAACAAGCCATGGGTGACAAAGGACATTAAGGACATCCTGAACGCTAAAAAGAGGGCGTTTAGAGATGGAAATAAGGAGGAGCTGAGGGCAACACAGAGGGACCTGAAAGCCAGGATTAGGGAGGCTAAAGACAGGTACAGGAGAAAGCTTGAGTGGAAACTCCAGCAGAACAACATGAGAGAGGTCTGTAGAGGGATGAGGACCAGCACGGGTTCCAGCAAACTAACAACAGAGGAGCTGAAGGCAGTGTGGACAGGGTTAATGAACATAATCTGTTCTTTAACAGGCTAGACAGGCTAGATGCAGGAAGATTGTTCCTGATGTTGGGGAAGTCCAGAACGAGGGGTCACAGTTTGAGGATAAAGGGGAGGCCTTTTGGGACCAAGATTAGGAAAAACTTCTTCACACAGAGAGTGGTGAATCTGTGGAATTCTCTGCCACAGGAAACAGTTGAGGCCAGTTCATTGGCTATATTTAAGAGAGAGTTAGATATGGCCCTTGTGACTAAAGGGATCAGGGGGTATGGGGGGAAGGCTGGTACAGGGTTCTGAGTTGGATGATCAGCCATGATTATACTGAATGTCAGTGCAGGCTCGAAGGGCCGAATGTCCTACTCCTGCACCTATTTTCTATGTTTAACAGATTTGACATTGTGGCCCCTGCCCATCCCCCACATGAGCCATCTGTTGTCGGCCCCCAACCAACACATATTCCACTCTCCCCTCCTACCCCTCCTCACAGTCCCCCACCCTGCTCTCATGACTATACCCCTTCCCCACACGAAACCACCACGGTGGGCTTCACAGCTGAACAGGTGAGAAGACAGCTGAAACGTCTCAACCCAAGCAAGGCTGCAGGACCGGATGGTGTCAGTACCAGGGTGCTCAAAGCCTGTGCCCCTCAGCTATGTGGAGTACTTCGCCATGTATTCAACCTGAGCCTGAGGCTCCGGAGGGTTCCTGTACTGTGGAAGACCTCCTGCCTTGTCCCTGTGCCGAAGACGCTGTGCCCCAGCGGCCTCAATGACTACAGACCGGTGGCATTGACCTCCCACATCATGAAGACCCCGGAGAGACTTGTTCTGGAGCTGCTCCGGCCTATGGTCAGGCCACACTTAGATCCCCTCCAGTTCGCCTACCAGCCCCAACTAGGAGTTGAGGATGCCATTGTCTACCTGCTGAACCGTGTCTACGCCCACCTGGACAAGCCAGCAAGCACTGTGAGGGTCATGTTTTTTGACTTCTCCAGTGCGTTCAACACCATCCGCCCTGCTCTGCTGGGGGAGAAGCTGACAGCGATGCAGGTGGATGCTTCCCTGGTATCATGGATTCTTGATTACCTGACAGTACCTGGGGCTCCACAGGGGACTGTCTTGTCTCCCTTTCTCTTCACCATTTACACCTCGGACTTCAACTACTGCACAGAGTCTTGTCATCTTCAGAAGTTTTCGGATGACTCTGCCATAGTTGGATGCATCAGCAAGGGAGATGAGGCTGAGTACAGGGCTACGGTAGGAAACTTTGTCACATGGTGTGAGCAGAATTATCTCCAGCTTAATGTGAAAAAGACTAAGGAGCTGGTGGTAGAACTGAGGAGAGCTAAGGTACCGGTGACCCCTGTTTCCATTCAGGGGGTCAGTGTGGACATGGTGGAGGATTACAAATACCTGGGGATATGAATTGACAATAAACTGGACTGGTCAAAGAACACTGAGGCTGTCTACAAGAAGGGTCAGAACCGTCTCTATTTCCTGAGGAGACTGAGGTCCTTTAAGATCTGCCGGACGATGCTGAGGATGTTCTACGAGTCTGTGGTGGCCAGTGCTATCATGTTTGCTGTTGTGTGCTGGGGCAGCAGGCTGAGGGTAGCAGACACCAACAGAATCAACAAACTCATTCATAAGGCCAGTGATGTTGTGGGGATGAAACTGGACTCTCTCACGGTGGTGTCTGAAAAGAGGATGCTGTCTAAGTTGCATGCCATCTTGGTCAATGTCTCCCATCCACTACATAATATGCTGGGTGGGCACAGGAGTACATTCAGCCAGAGACTCATTCCACCGAGATGCAGCATAGAGCGTCATAGGAAGTCATTCCTGCCTGTGGCCATCAAACTTTACAACTCCTCCCTTGGAGGGTCAGACACCCTGAGCCAATAGGCTGGTCCTGGGCTTATTTCATAATTTACTGGCATAATTTACATATTACTATTTAACTATTTATGGTTCTATTACTATTTATTATTTATGGTGCAAATGTAACGAAAACTACTTTCCCCCGGATCATGAAGTATGGCTGTGACTATGACTATGTTCTGTGGTTAAGAGGAATATGGCCAGACAGCAAAGTGATGGTAGCTCAGATAACCACTCATTACAACATTGGTGTGTGGAAGAGGTTCTCTGAAAGCACAATTCCTCGAACCTTGAAGTGGATGGGCTACAGCAGCAGAAGACCACAAATATACACTCAATGGCCAGTTTATTAGGTACCTCCTATACTTAATAAAGTGGCCATTGAGTGAATGTTGTGATAATCTATTATGTATGTAAATTAATTCTTTCCCATGAGTTTTTCTTAAGCTTTGAAGTTGGAGCATCTTTAACACAAATGTTGTTACTGTTGAATCAGAAGCAGCGTCACTCCAACCGTATTTAGATTTTTGAGCTGCAGCATGGAGGCATGTGAACACATTCAGAGATTAGGCTTCAAGTCACCAGTGATTCATTTACTGGAACTGATTGAAATAATAGGCATTATAAATGTCATTTGCAAAACTCAACTTCTCAGCAAACCAATCCTCATTGCTGCTTGCCAGCCACTGACAATAAAGATAGTGATGAGACTATGGAAAACATGGTTAATATCTCATTTGCACTCTTCTGGAGGTGTATTCAGTGATGAAATGCACCTCACCACCAGAGCACAGTTTTTAGCATGTGAGGCATAGTCTGGGGATCTAGCTCTCAAATCTGGCACACAGGTTAATATCTAGGTGATAATGATCTATATCTAGGTGGCTTTGCTACTAAGTCATGGTCTAACCACAGTAGACAGCAATGGGGTAATACCAACAGTCTTGCTTCTATAAAACAGGTCTTTTAAAATCACTGGTAGGAAATGTATATCATTATTGTTCTCCTCTCTAACTAATATTACTTATTGCTCTGATGCCACCCCAGTTTCGTATCTGACACAGGACCATGAGGTAAAAATGCCTCCCCTTCATGATGCAAGTTCTGTGAATGTTAGGCTTATTTCATTTTCAAAGTTTAAAGGAAATTTATTATCAAAGTGTATTTATGTCACCATATATTACCTTGAGATTAATTTTCTTGCAGGCATTCATAGTAGAACAAAGAAATACAATAGAATCAATGAAAAACTGCACATAAACAAAGACTAACAACCAATTTGCACGAAGAAAACAACTGTGCAAATAAAAAAGTTAAATAAATAATACTGTGAAATTAGTGAGTCCATAGGTTGTGGATCAGTTCAGAGTTCTATCCTCTTTGCCCACGTTTTCTCTAATATCTTCTTCCATAGTTCTTTAGTTATTCCCTGTAATCACTTCTATCCTGCACAATGACTGTTCATTTGCTCCTGCATGTGGGTAGTGGGGGAATTGCATGAGAAACAATATTCTGCAGAATAGGGTACTGAGAAGTATTACTAGACATTTACGGTTAAAGGAACTTGGGACGAGGTATGAGCATACAATTAATTTTAAAGTATGAATGATGTTTTTTAATATATGAATTGGGGAACTAGTGGTCAATTTTAATTATGCTATTTTATGGTATAATTATACTTTATTGAGAGAGGGAGAAGGTGTATAATTGTTCTATGATTTTGTTGGGTAGGTGATCAAATATAGCCAAACATTAAAGTAATGTGGTCTTTATGTGACAAAGTAATGGAAGTTAAAAAGGGAGATGTAGGTTGAGACAGAAGTTAATAGTATAAATTTGTCTTGCAGGCCCTACAGCATTGTAGAGCCGATGAAGGTCCATACTTCCCCTCATCGGTAGGGGCATTGAGTTTAGAAGCTTTTATAAAACTTAGGGCCACATTTAGAGTATTGTCTGGTGCCAGTTGCTGCCTTATAGGAAGAATATGGAGGCTTTGGAGAGGGTGCAGAAGAGATTCACCAGGATTGGCTGTAGGGAGAGATTGGGTTGTTTTCTTTGGACTGTAGAAGCTGAACAGCACCCGAATGGAAATATATAAAATTGAGACGCATTGATCAGGTAGATGGATTTTACTCACTCGTTAGAAGCATCAAATATCAACATAGCTTGGTGAGACATAGCAAGGTGAGATGGGGAAAATGTAAAGAAAATTTATGATGCAAGTTGATTTGTGTATGAAATGTGCTTAGGTGAAGTGGTGAGCGCACATGAGCAGACATGAAATGGAGGAAGTACTTTCAGATTGGAGGATTGTGACTAGTGGTGTCCCACAAGGATCTGTTCTGGGACCTCTACTTTTCGTGATTTTTATTAACGACCTGGATGTCGGGGTAGAAGGCTGGGTTCGCAAGTTTGCAGATGACACGAAGGTTGGTGGTGTTGTAGATAGTGTAGAGGATTGTCGAAGATTGCAGAGAGACATTGATAGGATGCAGAAGTGGGCTGAGAAGTGGCAGATAGAGTTCAACCCGGAGAAGTGTGAGGTGGTACACTTTGGAAGGACAAACTCCATGGCAGAGTAGAAAGTAAATGGCAGGATTCTTGGTAGTGTGGAGGAGCAGGGGGATCTGGGGGTACATGTCCACAGATCCCTGAAAGTTGCCTCACAGGTAGATAGGGTAGTTAAGAAAGCTTATGGGGTGTTAGCTTTCATAAGTCGAGGGATAGAGTTTAAGAGTCGCGATGTAATGGTGCAGCTCTATGAAACTCTGGTTAGGCCACACTTAGAGTACTGTGTCCAGTTCTGGTCACCTCACTATAGGAAGGATGAGGAAGCATTGGAAAAGGTACAGAGGAGATTTACCAGAATGCTTCCTGGTTTAGAGGGTATGCATTATGATCAGAGATTAAGGGAGCTGGGGTTTTACTCTTTGGAAAGAAGGAGGATGATATGAGACATGATAGAGGTATACAAGATAATAAGAGGAATAGATAGAGTGGATAGCCAGCGCCTCTTCCCCAGGGCACCCTGCTCAATACAAGAGGACATAGCTTTAAGGTAAGGGGTGGAAAGTTCAAGGGGGATATCAGAGGAAGGTTTTTTACTCAGAGAGTGGTTGATGTGTGGAATGCATTGCCTGAGTCAGTGGTGGAGGCAGATACACTCGTGAAGTTTAAGAGACTACTAGACAGGTATATGGAGGAATTTAAGGTGGGGGGGTTATATGGGAGGCAGGGTTTGAGGGTCGGCGCAACATTGTGGGCCGAAGGGCCTGCAATGTGCTGTACTATTCTATGTTCTATGTTAAATATAGAATACGTACATGCAGATAAGATCAGTTTAAATTGGCATCAGTTGTCACTGACATTATAGGCTCAATGACCTGTTCCTGTGTGGTACTGTTGTATATCCTATGCAAGTTCTGCATGTTTGGTCATTCTGAATTGTTGCAGATACAAGCCGTGGTCTTTTGAAATTTTCAATATATTAGTGAATTAGTGAAACTTGGCTGCTGGAGGGGCAGGACTGGCAGCTTAATATTCCAGGGTTCCGATGTTTCAGATGTGATCGAAGGCAGAGGAATGAAAGGTGGGGGAGTAGCATTGCTTGTTAGGGAAAATATCACAGCAGTGCTCAGGCAGGACAGATTAGAGGGCTTGTCTACTGAGTCCTTATGGGTGGAGCTGAGAAACAGGAAAGGTATGGCCACATTAGTGGGATTGTATTACAGACCACCCAATAGTCAACGAGAATTGGAAGAGCAAATCTGCAGGCAACTGCAGGAAACATAAACTTGTGGTGGTAGGGAATTTTAATTTTCCATATATTGATTGGGACTCCCATACTGTTAGGGGTCTAGATGGTTTAGAGTTTGTAAAATGTGTTCAGGAAAGTTTTCTAAATCAATATATAGAGGGACCAAGTAGAGGGGATGCAATACTGGATCTCCTGTTAGGAAACGAGTTAGGACAAGTGACGGAAGTCTGTGTCGGGGAGCACTTTGGTTCCAGTGATCATAACACCATTAGTTTCAACTTGATCATGGACAAGGATAGATCTGGTCCTAGGGTTGAGGTTCTGAACTGGAAGAAGGCCAAATTTGAAGAAATGAGAAAGGATCTAAAAAGCGTGGATTGGGACAGGTTGTTCTCTGGCAAAGATGTGATCGGTAGGTGGGAAGCCTTCAAAGGAGAAATTTTGAGAGTGCAGAGTATGTATGTTCCTGTCAGGATTAAAGGCAAAGTGAATAAGAATAAAGAACCTTGGTTCTCAAGGGATATTGCAACTCTGATAAAGAAGAAGAGGGAGTTGTATGACATGTATAGGAAATGGAGTAAATAAGGTGCTTGAGGAGTATAAGAAGTGCAAGAAAATACTTAAGAAAGAAATCAGGAAGGCTAAAAGAAGACATGAGGTTGCCGTGGCAGTCAAAGTGAAGGATAATCCAAAGAGCTTTTACAGGTATATCAAGAGCAAAAGGATTGTAAGGGATAAAATTGGCCCTCTTGAAGATCAGAGTGGTCGGCTATGTGCGGAACCAAAGGAAATGGGGGAGATCTTAAATAGGTTTTTTGCATCTATATTTACTAAGGAAACTGGCATGAAGTCTATGGAATTAAGGGAAACAAGTTGTGAGATCATGGAAACTGTACAGATTGAAAAGGAGGAGGTGCTTGCTGTCTTGAGGAAAATTAAAGTGGATAAATCCCCGGGACCTGACAGGATGTTCCCTTGGACCTTGAAGGAAACTAGTGTTGAAATTGCAGGGGCCCTGGTAGAAATATTTAAAATGTCACTATCTACGGGTGAGGTGCCGGAGGATTGGAGAGTGGCTCATGTTGTTCCGTTGTTTAAAAAAAAATCAAAAAGTAATCCGGGAAATTATAGGCTGGTGAGTTTAACGTCAGTACTAGGTAAGTTATTGGAGGGAGTACTAAGAGACAGAATCTACAAGCATTTGGATAGACAGGGACTTATTAGGGAGAGTCAACATGTCTTTGTGCATGGTAGGTCATGTTTGACCAATCTATTGGAATTTTTCGAGGAGGTTACCAGGAAAGTGGATGAAGGGAGGGCAGGGGATATTGTCTACATGGACTTCAGTAAGGCCTTTGACAAGGTCCCGCATAGGAGGTTAGTTAGGAAAATTCAGTCGCTAGGTATACATGGAGAGGTAAATTGGATTAGACATTGGCTTAGTGGAAGAAGCCAAAGTGTGGTAGTAGAGAATTGCTTCCCCGAGTGGAGGCCTGTGACTAGTGGTGTGTCACAGGGATCGGTGCTGGGTCCATTGTTATTTGTCATCTATATCAATGATCTAGATGATAATGTGGTAAATTGGATCAGCAAATTTGCTGATGATACAAAGATTGGAGGTGTAGTAGACAGTGAGGAAGGTTTTCAGAGCCTCCAGAGGGACTTGGACCAGCTGGAAAAATGGGCTGAAAAATGGCAGATGGAGTTTGATACTGACAAGTGTGAGGTATTGCATGTTGGAAGGACAAACCAAGGTAGAACATACAGAGTTAATGGTAAGGCACTGAGGAGTGCAGTAGAACAGAGGGATCTGGGAATACAGATACAAAATTCCCTAAAAGTGGCGTCACAGGTAGATAGGGTCGTAAAGAGAGCTTTTGGTACATTGGCCTTTATTAATCAAAGTATTGAGTATAAGAGCTGGAATGTTATGATGAGGTTGTATAAGGCATTGGTGAGGCCGAATCTGGAGTATTGTGTTCAGTTTTGGTCACCAAATTACAGGAAGGATATAAATAAGGTTTAAGGAGTGCAGAGAAGGTTTACAAGGATGTTGCCAGGACTTGAGCAACTGAGTTACAGAGAAAGGTTGAATAGGTTAGGATTTTATTCCCTGGAGCGTAGAAGAATGAGGGGAGATTTGATAGAGGTATATAAAATTATGATGGGTATAGATAGAGTGAATGCAAGCAGGCTTTTTCCACTGAGGCAAGGGGAGAAAAAAACCAGAGGACATGGGTTTAGGGTGAGGAGGGAAAAGTTTAGAGGGAACATTGGGGGGGGCGCTTCTTCACACAGAGAGTGGTGGGAGTATGGAATGAGCTGCCAGACGAGGTGGTAAATGTGGGTTCTTTTTTAACATTTAAGAATAAATTGGACAGATACATGGATGGGAGGTGTATGGAGGGATATGGTCCGTGTGCAGGTCTGTGGGACTAGGCAGAAAATGGTTTGGCACAGCCAAGAAGGGCCAAAAGGCCTGTTTCTGTGCTGTAGTTTTTCTATGGTTTCTATTAATTCAGCTAACTACATTTTAGCTGCTTCGCTCAGTCGCTCTCATCCTTTGTTCTGTTCCACTAATTTGTGTGAATTTAAGTGGTATTAAAAATTTAGCTTGTTAAATACCAAGTTCTCTTATCTGCCCTTGTGACAGTAGATCTCTGTATAACTTTGAAAGAGAGTCTCAGTTCTTTATGTTGCACCTTTCATGACCATGGAGGACTTCAAAGGCAGTGTTGAATTTTATTCAAGTTTAGTAACATTGTGGTATAGGAAATATTACAGCTAATTAATGCACATCTTGCACTTTGGCTGGGAACATTGGTTAACATCGGATGATAGCTCCTGATCATCTACAGAAATTGGCTGTATATTGTGACATGGCTATAGCCATCACAATTGGGCAATTATTTGGAGAAGGCACTGCTTTAAGTGGCTGTGATAAATTCTGATGTATACTGTGTTTATGTATCCTCCTCCGCTAAATGAATTATTCTTAAGAAATTACCGTTTATGTTGAAGTTGCTGTGAAAATTTGAGTAAATTGACTTTTGTTTTTTGTGAGTCATATCTATCTCAACCACTGTCAACCCACTGGTGACATATTGGTGATAAATTCACAGTTAAAAATAATGTTGTTGGATCTTTGTTCCCTTGAAAGGCTTCAACTATGTAATGTTCTCTTGATACTGTAATGGAATATCAGCCTTGAATTTAGTTCTAGTGTCTTTGGAATGAGATTTTAATGCTGCGAAATATCTGACAGTAACAAGTGATGATTCAGTAGATTGATGCCAGTCCGTTCCCTGGCTGTTTACCTGAGATTTTATTACATTCGTCATGCTTCTTAGGAACATTTTTTAAATATCTAGAATTAGAATCTTCTAAAAGGTTTGACTCTTACTAGCTGACTTAAAGATGTCCTTTTGGGATTAAAGAGCTTTCTAAAACCAGGATTTGAAACTTATTTGGAGCTAGTAAATTGATTTGCACAGTGGAGCGGACTCAATAGGCTGAAAGGTCTAATTCTGCTCCTATGTATTATGTTCTTGTGCTATACTAGTGTAGAATGAAATTAATTTCACTACCTATATTACCTGTAATTTCAATAGTCTGGATAACTTTCAGGTTTAAATGAGGGGGGAAGAAACTGAGTTTCTCTTACTGTATTGCCTAGAATTTCTTTACTCATTTTTTTGAAAGTGCTGTAGAGTTGATCCTGTCATGTGAACATTCAAGAGGTTGACTTTCATCTGATCAAGGAAATTGGAACAATTTGGGGCCCAAAGATTATAAATTCCAAAGATCATAACTGCTCTTGACAGGTGATAAAACAACATCCTCAAGCTGAATTAATTGTTAGAGTTTGAATGTAAGCATCTCGTGGTTAATGAAATTGAAATAAATTGGATGGCCTGTAAGATTTTCTCTTTTCTGTCTCTTACTCATTCCGTCCCCTCTGTTTTGTACCACTTAAAATGGATGCTGTCTTTGAGCTTGTGCTAAACCTAATCTGGTTCAGGTTTCACACATAAAAGTTGCTGGTGAACGCAGCAGGCCAGGCAGCATCTCTAGGAAGAGGTACAGTCGACGTTTTGGGCCGAGACCCTTCATCAAGACTAACTGAAAGAAGAGTTCTTACTAGCTCTTCTTTCAGTTAGTCCTGACGAAAGGTCTCGGCCCGAAACGTCGACTGTACCTCTTCCTAGAGATGCTGCCTGGCTTGCTGCGTTCACCAGCAACTTTTTATGTGTGTTGCTTGAAATTCCAGCATCTGCAGATTTCCTCGTGCTGGTTCAGGTTTGTTGGGAATTGGCATTTCATTCCTGCACTCCAAGAGTCCAGTGTTAAGAACTGCTGATACAGTACAGGTGTCCCCCGCTTTATGAAAGCTCACTTTCCAAAGAGGATTTTCGCTTTTATAAAAAAAAGGCAAAAACGAAAATAGCATTCAGCATTTGTTTTGCAGCGAGCCGTTATAGAGGCAGCACCCACCCCGAGCAGCGCTGCCAAGTCCTTCCCCGGGAACTACACTCAGCATCTCAGCATCAAGCCGCCATAGCTTAGAAATGTGCCTGTGAGCATCTGTGCTTTATCTCGATTTATTTTGTGCATCCGTTAGCAAGATGTGCCCTAAGGTATCGGAAAAGCCTAAGAGAGCTGGTAAGGGTGTTACGCTTAGCGTAAAACTGGACTTAATAAAGTGTTTTAATTGTGGTGAACGAAATAAAGACATTGTGCGTGCGTTGAACTTGCCTGCGTCCACCATTCGTACTATTTACACGCAGAGAGAAAGAATGCTCAGCGAATCCACAGCCACTTCCAGGACAGCAGCGACACACAGCGCATGTGGAAGGGCATTCAGGACATCACCAACCTGTGCTGCTGATGCCTCCCTCCCAGATGTGTTGAGTTAACTTCTACGCTCATTTTGAGGCCGAAAATGATGTGGCGGCGAGGAAGACCACCCCTCCTCCAAACGACCAGGTGCTGTATCTTACTGTGGCCGATGTGAGGAGAACCCTATGCAGGGTCAACCCACAGAAGGCTGCTGGACCAGACAATATTCCTGGCAGAGTGCTTAGAGGATATGTAGACCAGCTAGCTGAGATTCTCACTGAAATCTTCAACATCTCCCTGAGCAGCGCCACCGTTCCTACGTACTTCAAGGCCTCCATCGTCCCTGTGCCAAAGAAGTCTTCAGCGTCCTGCCTCAATGACTACCGTCCCGTTGCACTCACATCCATCATCATGAAGTGTTTCGAGAGGCTCGTCATAAGGCACATCAAGACCCTGCTGCCCCCCTCACTGGACCCATTGCAGTTCGCGTACCATCCCAACTGTTCAACAGACGATGCCATTGCCATCACCCTCCATCTGGCCCTAACCCACCTGGACAAAAAAGACACGTATGTTCGAATGCTGTTCATAGACTTCAGTTCAGCATTCAGTGCAATCATTCTTCAGAAACTGATTGGAAAGCTGACCCTACTGGGCCTGATCACCTCCTTCTGCAACTGGATTCTAGACTTCCTGACTGGGAGACCTCAGTCAGTCCGGATTGGAAGCAGCATCTCCAACACCATCACACTGAGCATGGGGCCCCCCCAGGGCTATGTGCTCAGTCCACTGCTGTTCATTCTGCTGACCCACGACTGTGCTGCAACACAGAGCTTGAACCACATCATCAAATTCGCTGATGACACGACCGTGGTGGGTCTCATCAGCAAGAACGATGAGTCAGCATATAGAGAGGAGGTGCAGCGGCTAACGGACTGGTGCAGAGCCAACAACCTGTCTCTGAATGTGAGCAAAGCAAAAGAGATAGTTGTTGACTTCAGTAGGACACGGAATGACCACTCTCCACTAAACATCAACGACTTCTCCATAGAGATCGTTAAGAGCACCAAATTTCTTGGTGTTCACCTGGCGGCGAATCTCACCTGGTCCCTCAACACCAGCTCCATAGCAAAGAAAGCCCAGCAGCATCTCTACTTTCTGCGAGGGCTGAGAAAAGTCCATCTCTCACCCCCCATCCTCACCACATTCTACAGAGGTTGTATTGAGAGCATCCTGAGCAGCTGCATCACTGCCTGGTTTGGAAATTGCACCATCTCGGATCGCAAGATCCTGCAGCGGACAGTGAGGTCAGCTGAGAAGATCATCGGGGTCTCTCTTCCCGCCATTAGAGACATTTACACCACGCGCTGCATCCGTAAAGCAAACAGCATTGTGAAGGGCCCCACGCACCCTTCATATGAACTCTTCTCCCTCCTGCCATCTGGCAAAAAATCTGCAGAAGTATGAATACTTTATATAGGCTATGTATTTATCATATTATTCCTGCTTTTACTATGTGTTATTTTAGGTTTTATGTGTTATTTGGTATGATTTGGTAGGTTATATTTTGGGTCTGGGAGCGCTAACAAAATTTTTCTGGTATAAATTAATGGTAATTGCATCTTTGCTTTACGCCATTTCGGCTTACGAGAGGTTTCATAGGAACGTTCTACTTTTGGATAGTGGGGGAATCCTGTATTTACACTACCAGTTTTTTTTGGCTGAATTTTCAGAATATTGAAGTATATCTTGGATATTTTTATATAAGTTTTTATTTCCCTTGTGGCTAAATAAAATGCAGCTTTATACAAAATGCTGTGTATGTTCAATAGACGTTATTAATAATGGATGATTTAATGCCAAATACTTTAAATTACCTCAGTAAAGACCCCTTTTAATGCACTTGCTTTTCCTAATCTAAATTGCTGAGCAGCATTAAATTTATACTTTGCTCCTTTGGAAGCTAGGTTAGTCATGCTGATATTTGTCCTTTGTATTTGTCTGGTATACTGCATTGTGATGCCATGCTCTTAGAGGATGTATAAGCATAACAATGCGAGGGTCCTGTTATGCTTTTTTTAAAACCACCTGAGTGAGCCACTGATGTAGTACCTTTCCCTTCGCTGTTCCTGATATGGAGAGGTTTGTCAGAATGCAAACCAGTACTATTGCCATTTTCGATCTGACCACCAAGATTGGCAGAGACACATCAGATGGCTTGTAGAGGTAAGAAAGATTGAGCATGTTCAGTTTTTTTCCAGTTTAAAGGTAGTTGTTCAATTCATGGGATGCATGAGTCTGTCCCATGCTTGCAGAAAAGGGCCTAACTCTCTTTTGCATTGTCATTTCTCTCTTAATCTAATTTGTTTCTGCTGCATTGAGACCATTTACAGCATACAAATTAATGACACTTGATTAGCTAACCTGATGTTTAATGCTGGGCAGGACTGTTCTTCTTTGTGCTCTGAGAATTATTTTAGTTTTCAGACCCTGACAGCATTATTCTTGTATTTTTGCCAGTTATCTGGATGTTACTTCAAAGTGGTCTTTTATACCTTACAATACAAAATGGCATTCAGAAAAATTCGATGTGACTATCAGTTTTTCCTTTCTGTCACTGTTGTAACTGCAAGAAAGAAACAGTTCAGGGTCTGTTTGTTGCTGACAAGATGCAACCATACTATTTAAGGAATTGAATTTGACTAGAACTTAGTCGTTTTGTGTTTTTAAATTTGCTTGTCCCATGTGATTATCATTGAGCGCTAAAAATTAAGCTGATGTCAATTGGGCAACAAGCTACATAAGACATAGAATAAACTTACCAAAATACTATGGCAGATCCTTGGTTTAATGTCGCAGTGAAAAGAAGGCATCTCTGAGTGCACCAATCCTTGGATACTGCATCGAAGTGTCTGGATAAAATTTGGGTTGCCTCTGAAGTGGCTACTGATAAAGATCAGTAGTATTGCACAACCAGCAGAAACTTTTAGGCTTAAGACAAATTATAGTTAAGTGGTTTGATCCCAAGGCTGAATTGAATTCTCTGCTTGTGAATTATATTTTGTATGTATTGTTGAAAAGAGATTGAGAAGTTCTTGCCTTATACTGGGGATTTGTCAAGAGTATAATTGATTATTGGTCTGACTTGGGTTTTAAAATCTGTCCCAACTGTTAAACAGTGGAGTAATACATTGTTCTAGAAGATTTAATAGAAAGAAACAGATACTGGAGGTCTCAGAATAAAATGTTTCACCGTGGCAAGTAGCATCAATAAAGTTTTTTTAAAGTTTACACCGCGGAATAGGTCCTTCCAGCCCTTTGAGCTGTGCTGCCTGAAAACCCCTAATTCAACCCCAGCCTAATCACAGGACAATTTACAATGACCAATTAACCCACCGACCAGTACGTCTTTGGACTGTGTAAGGAAACCAGAACGCCCAGAGGAAACCCATGTTATCACGGCGAGAACATATAAGCTCCTTATAATCAGCAGCAGGAATTGAACCCAGGGGGTTGCTGGTATTGTAAAGCATGTACCAGCAACACTACCGGGCTGTTAATGTTTCTCTTCTCCAATTCTCAAAAAGTCAATAACATGAAGCATTAATTCTGTTCACTTCATAGACCACTGCCTGACTTGCAGAATATTTCGAGCACTTGGGTTTCATTTTATATTTTCAGCATCTGCTCTTTTTTAGATTCACTTTAATAAATTGTACTGTATTAAAAGGGGTGGGTCACATTACTCATCAGGGAAAATGTTATGGTACTGCTCAGAGGGGATATACCGGAGGGCTTGTCAATGTGAATGGAGCTGAGGAATAAAAATAGGGATTTTAATTACCATGGGCTTGTCAATGTGAATGGAGTTGAGGAATAAAAATAGGGATTTTAATTACTATGTTAATGGGATTATATTGTAGACCTCTCAACAGTCAGTTGGATTTGAGAAACAAATTTGTATAGAGGTAACAGAGTTGCAAAAAAAGGTTGTGATATTAAGTGATTGACTGGGAATCCCATACCGTAAAGGGATCAGATAGGACAGAGTTTGTCAAATGGATTTGGGAAGTTTCCTTAATCAATACATGGGTCTCAACTAGAGAGAGCATGATACTAGATCTCAGGGAACGAGACAGACAGCTGACAGAAGTGTGTGTAGGGGAACACTGTGGATCTAGTGATCATAATTCCATGAGTTTCAAGGTATTTATGAGGAAGGATAGGACTGGTCCACAGGTTGGGATTCTAAGTTAGAGTAAAGCCAATTTTGATGGTATCAGAAAGGATCCAGGAGGTGTGAACTGAGATGGGCTGTTTTCTCGCAAAGAGATGCTTGTTAAGTGGGAGGCTTTCAAAATTGAAATATTGAGAATATAGAAATTGTATTTTCCTGTTAGAATAAGACAAGGGATATTGAGGCCCTAATTAAAAAGCAAAAGGAGGCACGTATCAGGGAAAGGCAATTAGGATCAAACGAGGAACCTTGAGGACTATAAGAAATGCAAGAGAACACTTAAGAGAGGAACTAGGAGGGCTAGAAGAGAACAGGAGAATACTCTGACAGACAAGAATCATGTGATTCTCTTAGCTATATTAAAAATAAAAGAGTAGCAAGGAACAAACTTCATTTTAAGATCTCCGCCATCTCTTTCAATTCCATACATAAGATGTATGGAATTGATCTTCAAGGAGATCAGTTCTCGTTCAGAAAGTTAAGTCACTTGGCATTCAGGATGAAGTGTAAATTAGATTCAACAATGGCTTTATGGGAGAAGCCAGAGAGTGGTTCCACTGACTGTAAATAGTGGTGTGTCATAGAAATTGGTGCTGGCTCATTTGTGTATCATTCATATTAATGATTTAAATAATAATGTCTGGATCAGCAAATTTATGGATGACACCAAGATTGGGAGCGTAGTGGACAACGAGGAATGCTATCAAAGCTTGCAGCATGATCTTGACCAGTTGAGAAAATGGGCTGAAAAATAGAAGACAGAATTTAATGCAGACAAGTCTGAGGTGTCTGTTTTGGGAGGACAAATCAGGGTAACATTTACACAGTGAATAGTAGGGCACTGAAGGGTACAGTAAGTCAAAGGAATCTGGAAATACAGGTCCATAATCCCTGATAGTGCATCACAGTTAGGTAAGGTTGTAGAGAGAGCTTTTGCTTTTGGTACATTGGCCTTTATAAATTGAGTACAGGAGTTGGGATGTTATGTTGAAGTTGTACAAAATATTAGTGAGTTAGAATTTGGAGTATTGTGTGCAGTTCTGGTCTCTGATCTACAGTAAAGATATCAATAAGATTCAAAGAGTGTAGAGAAAATTTACAAGGCCGACCCTGGGACCCTAGTAAATATAGTTATAGTACATATAATATAGTAAATCTAGTAAATAAGGGTGAATAGATTAGGAATTATTTCTTAAAGTGCAGGAGAATGAGGGGTGACCTTATACAGCTATACAATATTGAGGGTTCTAGATAGGGTGAATTACACACAGTTGCCGGTAGACGTGGTGGATGTACATTCAATTGTAGCATTTAAGAGAAGTTTTGATTGGGCACATGGATAGGAAAGCCTTGGAGGAATATAGTCTGGATGTAGGTAGATGTGATTAGGAAGATCAGGTCGACAAGGACTAGATGAGCCAAGGGGCCTTTCTCTGTTGCATTCTGTGTTCTACAACTCTATATGATTTAAACATATTTGAAATGTAATATTTTTTCTATAACTTTGGGAGGTATGGAAATGACCTTTAGTTTCAAGTGCAATTTTGATAAGTTCTGAAATGCCATGTTCATTGCTTTGTTTTTATAGGAAGAAGTGTGTAACCAGCTTCACTGCTGGAGAGTGCAGAGAAGATTTATCAGATATTCTCTGGATTGGAGGGCTTGAGTTATAATAAGAGATTGGAGAGGCCAAGCTTATTTACCCAGGAGCAAAGGAGATGGAGGGGTGACTTGATAGAAGTATCTAAGAAGTACATGGAGCTTAGGAAAAGAGGTCTATGTGGTAGGGAAATTCTAGCCAGTTTCTAGAGTAGGTTACATGGTTGGCACAATATTGTGGGCCTGTAATGTGCTGTAGATTTTCTATGTTCTATGTAAGAATGAGAGGCATGGATTTAAGGTAAAAATAATGAGCTTTTAAGGGGATATGAATGGTACTTTATTTTGTGATTAATGTTTGAACCGCGCTGCCAGAGATGGTGGAGGTAAATACAATTACTGTGTTTAATGTACAGGGAGGAGGTCAAACACCTAGAGAGCTGGTACAGTGATAACAACTTGATGCTTAATATCACCAAAACCAAGGAGATGATCGTCGATTTCGGACGGTCTCAGCCTGAGCACACACCCTTCAGCATCAGTGGCTCCACAGTGGAAAGAGTGGAAAACATCAAGTTCCTTGGGGGTGAAGATCTCGGACAATCTCACCTGGTCCAGGAGCACCACTAGGATTGTGAAACGGGCCCAGCAGAGATTGCACTTTCTGAAGAAGCTTAAACAAGCATCACTCCCCACTAACATCTTAACTACATTCTACAGAGCCATGGTTGAGAGTGGGCTGACCTTTTGCATCTCAACCTGGTACTCCAGCTGCAGTGCTGTTGACAAAAAAGCCTTGCAGAGGGTGGTTAGGGAAGCAGAGAAGGTTATTGGGATCTCCCTAACTTCTGTCCAAGACCTCTTTCAGAGCCGATGCCTCCAGAAGACACGATACATCATTAAAGACCCCTCACACCCTCTCCATGAACTATTTGTTCTTCTGCCATCAGGCAAACGTTACAGGAGCATCAAAACTAAAACCACAAGGCTACTAAACAGCTTCCTCCCACAGGCAGTCAGACTGTTAAATAGCTGCTCTACCTGACTCTGCTTTGGACACTTTTAACTTGCACTGAACACTTATAACTTGATTTTAACTGACATGTGGCTGTTGTGTTGTACTATTTATTGTTATGTTTATTATTTAGTGTTGCGTTTGTTATGTTATGATTGCACTGCTCCTGGGAAGTGCTGTCTCATTCTGCCCTGCAGAGCTGATGTATGGTTAGAATGAAAATAAAGTTTTTTGAATCTTGAATCTTGAATTTAGACAGACCTTAGGGAGGCAGGACAAAGAAGGATAGTCTGATTCAGGCAATGAGATTAGTGTTGATGGAGGAGAAACAGCTGGCCTCCATGTCGGGTGCTGAAGAGCCTGTTTCTGACAATTTTGACTGTCCTGTAATTCCTGGGCATTTTGTCTCCATGAGAAGTAGGCAATATCTCCCCATGGGCAATGAATACAGTTCTACTTCCTGTTTCCATTCCCACATTGTCACCTCTTTTGCCACATTGCAGCCAAACACAGATTGAAGGAACAGCCGCTCATATTCCTTCTTGATGGTCATCAGCATCAACTTCTCCAGTTCATAGTGACCACTCTCCTCTGTCCCTCACCCTTCCCTGTTTTTCCTTATCCTTCTGACCTCTTACCATTTCTCTTTTCCCTCCCCACCATCAAGACCTGCCCATCACCTACGTTTTCTGCTCTCTGGTACTCTCCCATCATATTCCTCCTGCAACCTTTTTCCTTTTCTACCTCTTCTCACAATACTCCTTTTTTTTTCTTCCCTTCCCCCACCTTTCCTACCTTCTCCCTCTCCTTTGGGTCACTTATCATCCACCAGTTAATGCCTCTTCCCCTCCCCCTACCCTTTTATTCTGTCTCCTTTCTTTCCAGTAAAATGAGCAGTCTTGGCCTGAAACATGGGCTGTTCATTTCCCAACAAAGATGCTCCCTGACCTGAGTTCCTCCAGTGTTTCTGTGTTGCTCCAGATTTCCAGTGTCTGCAGTCTCTTTAGTGTTTACAATTTCAAAGTTTGCCTGAATGAAATTTCCATTAAGAAACCCACTAATAGTCTTAAAGTGGGAAATTTCGATATTTTTCTAAATGCTGCACATTATTCAGTCTTAATTGTTAAAATTATTTTGTCTGTACAAACAATTTTAGCAAGCACTTTTTGTGTTCTGTTAACTTGGTGGTTACTAACTTCATAACTCATTGTGTAACTGTGATTTTAAGAATTTATGAATATGCATGTAAAATTTTGCATTACTATTTTGTAATGAATTTGTTGTTCTTAGTAATTTAGTTTTGCTTGGTGGAACATGTTAAAACAGCCATATAGTTACATGATTCTCCAATGGGATTGTAAAATTTCTTTTAGTATACCTACCGCATCATCTCTATTTGAATCAGATTTATTATCACTGGCATGTGATGTGAAATTTGTTAACTTAGCAGTAGCAGCAGCGGTTCAATGCAATACATAATATAGAAAAAACAAAATATAATAATAAATAAATAACTAAATCAATTGCATATACATATATTGAACAGATTAAAAATTGTACAAAAAACAGAAATACTCCTTATTTAAAAAGTGAGGTAGTGTCCAAGGGTTCAATGTCCATTTACGAATCTGATGGCAGACGGCAGACGGCAGACGGGTGGTGGGGGGGGGTGGGGGGGATGTAGTTGTTCCTGAATTACTGAGTGTTTGCCTTCAGGCTTCTGTACCTCCTACCCGATGGCAACAGCAAGAAAAGGGCATCCCCTGGGTGCTGGCAGTCCTTAATAATGGACGTTTCCTTTCTGAGACACCACTCCTTGATGTCCTGGGTACTTTGTAGGCTAGTACCCAAGATGGAGCCGACTAGATTTACAACCCTCTGCAGCTTCTTTCAGTCCTGTGCAGTAGCCCCTACCCCCTGATATCAGACAGTGATGCAGCCTGTCAGAATGTTCTCCACAGTACATCTATAGAAATTTTTGAATGTATTTGTTGACATACCAAATCTCTCTTCAAACTCCTAATGAAGTATAGCCAGTGTCCTGCCTTCTTTATAACTGCATCGATATGTTGGGGCCAGGTTAGATCCTCGGAGATCTTGACACCCAGGAACTTGAAACTGCTCACTCTCTCCACTTCTGATCCCTCTATGAGGATTAGTATGTGTTCCTTCATCTTACCCTTCTGGAAGTCCACAGTCAGTTCTTTCATCTTACTGACGTTGAGTGCCAGGTTGTTGCTTCGACACTACCAGTTGGCATGTCTCACTCCTGTATGCCTTCTCATCACCACCTGAGATTCTACCAGCAATGATTGTATCGACAGCAAACTTATAGATGGTATTTGAGCTATGCCTAGCCACACAGTCATGGGTATATAGAGAGTAGACCAGTGGGCTAAGCACACATCCCTGAGGTGCACCAGTGTTGATTGTCAGCAAGGAGGAGATGTTATCACGAACCCACACAGATTGTGGTCTTCTGTTTAAGAAGTCGAGGAATCACTTGCAGAGGGAGGTACAGAGGCCCAGGATCTGCAGCTTCTCAATCAGGATTATGGAATTGATGGTATTAGATGCTGAGCTATAGTTGATGAACAATATCCTGACATAGTGTTTATGTTGTCCAGGTCGTCTAAAGCCGTGTGAAGAGCCGTTGAGATTGCATCTGCTGTTGACCTAATGTGGCGATAATCAATTTGTAATGAGTCCGGGTCCTTGCTGAGGCAGGAGTTCATTCTAATTGTGACCAACCTCTCAAAGCATTTCAACACTGTAGACATGAGTGCTATCATGCGATAGTCATTAAGGCAGCTCACATTATTCTTCTTAGGCACTGGTATAAAGTATAACTGTTGCCTTTTTGAAGCAAGCCCGTAGCAGTGAGAAGTTGAAAATGTCCTGGAATACTCCTGCCAGTTGGTTGGCACAGGTTTCAGAGCCTTTCCAGGTACTCCACTGGGAAATTCTGCCTTATGAGGGTTTACTGTCTTTAAAGACAGACTAACATCGGCCCCTGAGACAGAGATCATGGAGTCATCAGGTTCAGCAATGATTTTGACAGCTGTAATGGTATTTTCCCTTTCAAAGCAGGCATAGAAGGCATTGAGTTCATCTGGTAGTGAAGCATTGCTGCCATTCATGCTATTGGGTTTCGCTTTGTAGGAAGTAAAGTCTTGCAAACCCTGCCAGAGTTGTCATGCATCCGATGTCGCCTCTAACCTTGTTCAACATTGTCTCTTTGCCTTTGAAATAGCCCTCCGCAAATCATACCTGGTTTTCTGGTACAGGCTTAGGTCGCCAGACTTGAATGCCATAGATCTAGCTTCGGCAGATGATGTACCTCTTGGTTCATCCACGGCTTTTGGTTTGGGAATGTACAGTAAATCTTTGTAGGCACACACTCATCCACACAGGTTTTAATGAAGTCAGTAACAACTGCAGTATACTCATCTACATTCAAAGATGAATCCCTGAATACAGTCTAGTCCACCAATTCAAAGCAGTCCTGTAGGCACTCCTGTGCTTCCCTTGTCCATATCTTCTTGGTCCTCACTACTGGTGCTGCAGTCTTCAGTCTTTGCCTGTACTCAGGGAGTAGAAGTACAGCCATGTGATCAGACTTCCCGAAGTGAGGGCGTGGAATAGCACAGTAGGCATTCTTGATGGTGGTGTGGCAATGGTCCAGTGTGTTATTTCCTCTAGTATTGCAAGTAATCTGTTGATGGTAATTGGTCAGTTATTTTTTTCAGACTGATCTCCCAAAATGTTAGGATGCGCTGTTTCGTGCATGCTGATCCCAATGCTGAGATCATCTAAATCCTGATTGACATTGGCCTGAGGTGAAATGTATACTGCTACCAAAATGACCCTAGAGAACTCTCATGGTAGATAAAAGATTCTTCTTGTGGTAGAAGATTTCTTATTGCAGAGTGTGGTGAATTTCTGGAAATCTCAGCCATGGCAGGTGGTGGAAGCTGGACCAGTAGGAAATATTTGCTGGAACAAAGGATAGGGGATTATGCAGAAAGTGCACAGATGAGAAGTCGAGGTTAACATAGATCAGCCATGATAGTAAATGGTGGGTGGGTTATACTAGTACTGTAGTCAGAGCAATACAACGAACTGGATGACATCAGCAGCTCGAACAACATTCGTGGAGGCAGAGGAATATTAGACTTTTCAGGTCCTGATGTAGGACCTCCACCCTAATTGTTGACTATTTATTTGCCCCTAAAAATGTTCCATTGTTTGACAAGGGTTCTAAGAGTAAACCTAGCAATTATTGGCCTGTAAGTTTGACGTCAGTGGTGGGTAAATTAATGGAAACTATTCTTAGAGATGGTATATAAAATTATCTGGATAGACAGGGTCTAATTAGGAACAGTCAACATGAATTTGTGCGTGGAAGGTCACGTTTGACAAATCTTATTGAATTTTTTGAAGAGGTTACTAGGAAAGTTGATATGGATTCTATATGGACTTCAGTAAGGCCTTTGACAAGGTTCCACAAGGTGGTGACGGTGGTGTCTGAAAAGAGGATGCTGTCCAAGTTGCATGCCATCTTGGACAATGTCTCCCATCCACTGGTTGGGCACAGGAGTACATTCAGCCAGAGACTCATTCCACCGAGATGCATCACAGAGCATCATAGGAAGTCATTCCTGCCAGTGGCCATCAAACTTTACAACTCCTCCCTTGGAGGGTCAGACACCCTGAGCGAATAGGCTGGTCCTGGACTTATTTCCTGGCATAATTTACATATTACTATTTAACTATTTGTGGTTTTATTACTATTTAATTATTTATGGTGCAACTGTAACGAAAACCAATTTCCCCTGGGATCAATAAAGTATGACTATGACTACAGAAGGTTAGTTAGGAAGGTTCAATCATTAAGTATTAATATTGAAGTAGTAAAATGGATTCAACAGTGGCTGGATGGCAGATGCCAGAGAGTAGTGGTGGATAACTGTTTGTCAGGTTGGAGGCCGGTGACTAGTGGTATGCCTCAGGAATCTGTACTGGGTCCAAGGTTGTTTGTCATATACATTAATGATCTGGATGATGGGGTGGTAAATTGGATGAGTAAGTATGTAGATGATACTAAGATAGGTGGTGTTGTGGATGATGAAGCAGGTTTTCAAAGCTTGCAGAGATTTAGGCCAGTTACAAAAGTGGGCTGAAAGATGGCAGATGGAGTTTAATGCTGATAAGTGTGAGGTGCTACATTTTGGTAGGACTAATCAAAATAGGACATACGTAGTAAATGGTAGGGCATTGAAGAATGCAGCCGAACAGAGTGATCTTGGAATAATGGTGCATAGTTCCCTGAAGGTGGAATCTCATGTGGATAGGGTGGTGAAGAAAGCTTTTGGTATGCTGGCCTTTATTAATCAGAGCATTGAGTATAGGAGTTGGGATGTAATGTTGAAATTGTACAAGGCATTGGTAAGGGCAAATTTGGGGTATTGTGTATAGTTCTGGTCACTGAATTATAGGAAAGATGTCAACAAAATAGAGAGAGTACAGAGAAGATTTACTGGAATGTTACCCGGGTTTCATCTCCTAAGTTACAGAGAAAGGCTGAACAAGTTATGTCTTTATTATTTGGAGTGTAGCAAGTTGAGGGGGGGACTTGATAGAGGTAGTTAAAATTATGAGGGGGATAGATAGAGTTGACATGAATAGGCTTTTTCCATTGAGAGTAGGGGAGATTCAAACAGGAGGACATGAGTTGAGAGTTAGGGGGCAAAAGTTTAGGGGTAACACGAGGGGGTACTACTTTACTCAGAGAGTGGTGGCTGTGTGGAATGAGCTTCCAGTAGAAGTGGTAGAGGCAGGTTCGATATTGCCACTTAAAGGAAAATTGGATAGGTATATGGACAAGAAAGGAAAGGGGGGTTATGAGCTGAGTGCAGGTCGGTGGGACTAGGTGAGAGTAAGTGTTCGGCACGGACTAGAAGGGCTGAGATGGCCTGTTTCCATGCTGTAATTGTTACATGGTTATATGGACAGTAGCTTGTTTCTTGTCTCTTTTTTTTTTGCATTCTAGTTATTGCAAGTTCACTCAAAGTAGTGTTTTTAAACTATTCAGCTGTTAATCTGTATTTAGCTTTCAAGTGTTTCTTAATAGTCGTAAAGGAAGCTACCACCTTGTACGGCCAGACTGGATTAAAACTTGATTCTGCTGCTCTACTGCTTTACTGCTCTACTGCTTTTGCTGAATTAACCAAATAGAATTGTGATTAGGTGTAACAAGTCCTTTGTCTCCCATACCTTTTCTTTTAAAGAAAGCCAAGACCTGATTATTTTAATCAAACTATTGTTCCATCAATTATTTTACTGGTTTGGTTGAACAAAGTGTAACAATGAAGGGTAATCCATTGTGAAACCCACTCGTAATTCAGCAGCATTTCTATCCACGTTAATAAAAGTAGCCAAAGTCTGAATGCCCATGTGTAATGTTTGCATTTGATGACCTTGTCTTTCTTCTTTTATGTAAAAACTGTGTGTGTTGTGAAACTGGTGCACTGTTGAACAGTAGTATTTGCATGCTGAGGGACACAGGTGCTATACCTCAGGAGCAAACATTTCTGATGACCAGATTATTAACCATCTGCTCTAAACTAGGGCAATAAATTACAGTGAAAGTACTACACATTATTGAAGTACAGCATCATTTTCGGGATTGTACTATCCATACGAAGTGTTTCTTTTGTGTGCTTGACATGCTGCATTCTGAACGCCAATGTTTTGCATGTCCCTTGTAACTTAACCTCTGGGCAAACAAGCCCCAGATTTTTGTGTTTGTTGGATGTGTTGTGACAAGCATGTGAAAATTAGAAAATGTCATGACATACATTTCCAGGGAGCTACTTTGCAGCAAAATTTCTTTACTTTGGTTTTGTACAAATAGTTAACTATTTATGAATTTACTATACGAATTTTGAAAGTGTAATCCTATATTTTCAGTTATAATTCTATATTTTACATTAAGGATATAGCAATATTTTTGTGCATCTATTAAGCAGTTTTTCTTTGATTTGCTTGAATATGTGCTTTTAATTCAAGGTCATAAGCTACTGGAAAATTAGTTAGTGATTGGTTGCGCCATCACACAATGGCACAATTGGCAGGTTGTGTGCAGAATTGGACAATTCATTGTTAACTCTGGATTTTTAAAAATATGATCAAATCCTGAAATACTATGGGCTTGCCTGAGTGTGCAACTACCTTGTTACTGTGGTTCAGTGTTGGATATTCAAGTCAGCATATTACAGATCATTCCACAAACCTGATTATTTTATCCGTTCTGTAGATTTAGGAAGGAGTGTTTGTATTCAGAAAACATATGCAGTGCTTCACATGAAAATAAACTGCAGCAAAATTCAGCGTTGGTTTGCTGTTGGGAAAGATCTGAGTCTTGCATAAAACTTTTCCTCAACACAGAGCAGAGAATGTTACTAATTTTAGCCTTTTGATTGCTTTCAGACTAAACATGCAGTAGTTTATTATTACTAGAAATAATATCTTGAGTTTATTAATTCAGTGATCACTCAAATAAAAATCAAAATTAAAGGAAGGGAAGTGAGGTGAATGTTGGGAATGTATGAATTTACAAAAGTGATAAGGTCAGTGTTAGTATGTGCACTCTACAGGTATTGCACCAATAATGTTGAGTACAATTAATTTCAAATTGAGCTAACTGGAATATTGAAATTTATAGGCCAAGTTGTGAATTTGATTTTCCATCAAATGGAAAGAAATGTTTTTCATTTGCATTTTCCAGAAAATGTTTTTAAAAAAACTCTCCAAAAATTCAGTTATACAGACTGTTCCTTCAGTTGTCCATGCATTGTCCTTTCAGAATATTCAAAATTTATGATTTGTGTATGAAAAGGAATAGCAAATTTAAAACTAATGTATGCTGACAGTAATTTTGGTAAATAAGTGAATTTAACCACAATGACGAGCATGCACTAAAATGGACTTCGTTTTTGTTCTAATTGTCTTTTCTTGTGAAAATTGTGTATAATTTATGGTTAATTTGTGCTTTACATGTGCATGATGTGATGGCGGCAAAACTAATCAGAGCAAAATGTTTGCCACTTGCTTGCGACCATACAGACTATTATGCTTGCGAGACATGCCCACTGCTCCAATGATTGTTCCAAAAGTTGAACCCTTTATTTGATCCTTTATTAGCCATTAGCAAACATCCGATTAAGTAATATTGATTATTATCTCAGCAGTCATCAAAAGATACGACCTCCACCGGAGCTAAGCTACAAACTCCAACAAAATGAGCAAGAATACGTAACTTATTACCCTTTGCTTTTACCACTCCCTTGCTCATGTGAATGGTTACCATGATAAACGTAGTAAACACGCAACACCGAATACAAAGCACATAGAGAACAGATACACAGCTCCTACACTGCTTATAATGCTATATACCTGTGTTACCTCTGCAATTCAAAAAAATACATGTATTGGTGCACATGACAACAAACTCAACTTTGGAACCTTGGAATTGATTCCCAGGGGAGTCAGTGGAAGCAATCAGTGTACAATTGTGTAAATGCAAATTAGATTTTTCAAAAATATAATATTGTTGGATGTAAGATATGAATAATTGATCTGTGGCAAGTGTAATTCAGTTCCGAATGTAATAGTGACTATATATTTCCAAACGCATTTCCTTTGGATATTTTTTCATGATTTCTCTGCTGACTATAGAATAATTAGTTGCTTTCATTTGTCAATAACAATATATATATATTTGTGTGTGTGTGTGTGTGTGTGTGTGTGTATATATATTATAAACATAAACTACCAGAAAGGTTGAAGATGAGCCAGATATCTTGTCGATCTTGCCTTGCCATTCACAAGCTCCAGCAGGCTAATAAAACTCTTCAGAGATTTGTTAAAAGAAAAACAGGTATATTCCTTTCAGATGTAATGAAGGTTGGTTCCTGGTGGGTTGAAGTGAATTCTTTTACTCATAATGGTCTTCCATCTTGTGCAAATTTCAGACTTTTAAAACCAGTAAAGCATCATCTAATTGTGATTTCTAGGTCAACCTTTCTATTTCTATGATTTTTTTTTATTTATCTGGATTGGTGCAGAAAGCCTGTTAACTTTTCAAAACTATGAAAAGTTTTGAAAAGCTGCACGAGTATAAAAGGATTAAGAGGTTCCTAGAGTGGATTAATAGATGTTTCTTTTCTATTTAGTTGAAAACTTTAGAAATATAGTTTAGCTAACACGTTATTGCTTTGATAATCAGTCATTACACCAATGTTTCTTCTGATGTGAACGTCTCCAGCAAGGTGGCTTTTATTGTTCCCTCCTACATGCCCCCAAACTGGGGAGTCTGGTGTCACTAGGGTGTGTCTGAGTGGCAGAATTTCTTTGCTAAAAGTTGTTTATAAACCTAAGGTTTTTACAACAATCCAGAATCAGAAACAGAATTAAGTTTACTATCACTGAAATGTGTTGTCAAATTTGTTGTTTTGCGGCAGCAGTACAGTTTGATGTATATATTTTTTTAAGTCTATAAGTTACAATGCAAGATACTAAAAAAATGCAAAACGAGGGAAGATAGTGAGGTAGTGTTCATGGGTTCATTGTCCGTTCAGAAATTTGATAGCAAATGCGAAGCTGCTCCTAAAATATTAAGTGTGTCTTCAGGCTCCTGCACCACTTCCCTGATAGTAGTAATGAGAAGAATACATGTCCTGGATGGTGAGAGATGATGCAATGAGAAGTACAATTTTAAACGCCAACCCAGATCTGAGGCGAGAGCCAGTCTCACTCGCTCTCTGTAATGTTCATTCCTCTCTCCAGGGTACCGGAGCCTTTCGCTGTTACATTGTCTCGTCAATTTAAATACCAACCCAGATAGACTGAAAAGACAGGATGTCAGGAGCAGAGGCAAAAGCCGATTTTGCTTGCTCTTTGTGATGGTTACTCCTCACTTCATGGCGCAGAGGCTAGGAAGACCACCTCGGCTGCTGTGCTCGGTGCCCACAAATTTGAAGAGCTAACAAGTGAGGCATTGGGCCTATTCCGGGGTTCAGATCTGAGGACTCAATTTGGTTTGGAATGTTGTTGTTCATGTCAGTTGTTTGCATGATTTGTGTTTTTTTTTGTGCTTTGGGTGTTGGTCTTTTTTTTTCTTTGGAACATAGAACGTAGAATAGTACAGCACAGTACAGGCCCTTCGGCCCATTGTGTTGTGCCGACTCTTAAACCCTGCCTCCCATATAACCCGCCACCTGAAATTCCTCCATATACCTGTTTAGTAGTCTCTTAAATTTCACTATTGTATCTGCCTCCACCACTGATTCAGGCAGTGCATTCCACGCGCCAACCACTCTCTGAGTAAAAAAACCTTCCTCTGATAACCCCTTTGAACTTCCCACCCCTTACCTTAAAGCCGTAGCCTCTTGTATTGAGCAGTGGTGCCCTGGGGAAGAGCTGCTGGCTGTCCACCATCTATTCCTCTTAATATCTTGTATACATCTATTATGTTTCCTCTCATCCTCCTCCTCTACAAAGAGTAAAGCCCTAGCTCCCTTAATCTCTGATCATAATGCATACTCTAAACCAAGCAGCATCCTGGTAAAGCTCCTCTGTACCCTTTCCAATGCTTCCACATCCTTCCTATAGTGAGGTGACCAGAATTGGACACAGTACTCCAAGTGTGGCTTAACCAGAGTTTTATAGAGCGGCATCATTAAACTCTATCCCTCGACTTATGAATGTTAACACCCTATAAAGTTTTTTAACTACCCTATCTACCTGTGAGGCAACTTTCAGGGATCTGTGGACATGTATCCCCAGTTCCCTCTGCTCCTCCACACTACCAAGCATCCTACCATTTACTTTTGTACTCTGCCTTGGAGTTCGTCCTTCCAAAGTGTACCACTTCACACTTCTCTGAGTAGAACTCCATCTGCCACTTCTCAGCCCACTTCTGCATCCTATCAATGTCCCTCTGCAATCTTCGACAATCCTCTACACTATCCACACCACCACCAACCTTTGTGTCATCTGCAAACTTGCCAACCTACCCTTCTACCCCCACATCCAGGTCGTTAATAAAAATCATGAAAAATAGAGGTTCCAGAACCGATCCTTGTGGGACACCACTAGTCACAACCCTCCAATCCGAATGTACTCCCTCCGCCACGACCCTCTGCTTTCTGCAGGCAGGCCAATTCTGAATCCACCTGGCCAAACTTCCCTGGATCCCATGCCTTCTGACTTTCTGAATAGGCCTACCGTGTGGAACCTTGTCAAATATCTTACTAAAATCCATGTAGATCACATCCACTGCACTACCCTCATCTATATGCCTGGTCACCTCCTCAAAGAACTCTATCAGGCTTGTTAGACACGATCTGCCACTCACAAAGCCATGCTGACTGTCCCAGATCAGACTATGATTGTCTAAATGCTCATAGATCTTTTCTCTAAGAATCTTTTCCAACAGCTTTCCCACCACAGACGCAAGGCTCACTGGTCTATAATTACTAGACTATCCCTACTACCTTTTTTGTACAAGAGGACAACATTAGCCTCCCTCCAATCCTCCGGTACCATTCCCGTGGACAACGAGGACATAAGGATGCTAGCCAGAGGCTCAGCAATCTCTTCCCTTGCCTCATGTAGCAGCCTGGGGAATATTCTGTCAGGCCCCGGAGACTTATCCATCCTAATGTATTTTAACAACTCCAACAGCTCCTCTCCCTTAATATCAACATGCTCCAGAACATCAATCTCACTCATATTGTCCTCAACTTCCCTCTCATTGGTGAATACCAAAGAGAAGTATTCATTGAGGACCTCGCTCACTTCCACAGCCTCCAGGCACATCTTCCCACCTTTATCTCTAATCGGTCCTACCTTCACTCCTGCCATCCTTTTGTTCTTCACATAATTGAAGAATGCCTTGGGGTTTTCCTTTATCCTACTCGCCAATGCCTTCTCATGCCCCCTTCTTGCTCTCCTCAGCCCCTTCTTAAGCTCCTTTCTTGCTTCCCTATATTCCTCAATAGACCCGTCTGATCCTTGCTTCCTAAACCTCATGTATGCTGCCTCCTTCCACCTGACTAGATTTTCCACCTCACTTGTCACCCATTGTTCCTTCACCCTACCATTCTTTATATTCCTCACCAGGACAAATTTATCCCTAACATCCTGCAAGAGATCCCTAACCACCGACCACATGTCCATAGTATATTTCCCTGCAAAAACATCATCCCAATTCACACCTGCAAGTTCTAGCCTCATAATTTGCCCTTCCTCAATTAAAAATTTTTCTGACCTCTCTGATTCTACACTTTTCCATGATAATGCTAAATTGTGTTCTATCTGGTTTCTTGCTTTGTGGCTACATTTCAGCTAGCAAATCTCAAGATTGTATAATTTGTACATTCTTTGATAATAAATGTACTTTGAATCTTTTGAAGGTGGGCAGCCTAGTGCCCATGATGGAGCTGGTTGAGTCTATAACCCTCTGCAGCTTTCTACAGTCCTATTTGTTGGAGTCTATATACAAAGTGGTGATACAATCAGTCTGAATGCTCTCCACAGTGCATCTGTAGAAATTTGCTTGAGTCTTTGATGACGTACCAAATCTCCTCAAACTCACAATACAGTATAACTGGTGTGCCTTCTTCATGATAGCATCAGTATGTTGGCATCAACATGTTGCATCAGTCTGGTAGGTTCATTGGTAACATTATTGAGACTCACATTAGGTTCATTACTTGAATTTAAATTTCCCCACTATCATAGTAGGATTTGGACATGTGTTGCTGGACAATGGATCCAGAACTTTTAGGAACTTCAGTGCTGGTCCAGTACATTAACTGGTATACTGTCATACACCTGTCCAATTGTATATGGCATTAATACATCAGACCTTAAGTAAAATGCTATTAACAGATTGCCTTCCGGAAATATGTCATTTGGCATCTAAACCACAGCAAGATGATTGTTTTGATTATATTAATCCATAAATTACGTATCTAGATTTACAGAAATAATCTAAACAAATGAAGTGTGTTTGCTTTCTAGATTGACATAAAATAGGAAAGCAGTATTATTGGCAATATACTAATGACTTTGAAGATTCAAGATTAAAGATTCAAGGTACACTTATTATCAAAGTATGTATGCAGTCTACAACCCTTAGATCTATCTTCCCACAGGCAGCCACAAAGAGACCATGAAATCCGTTCAAAGAAAAACATCAACCTCTTCATGCGTAAAAAAAACATCAAATCATGCAAATAGCAACCAAAAAAGAGCAAAAAACACAAAATCAGAAGAGATCAGTAGTTGTTGAGGTGTTCGGAGGTGGATCATATCTGCCTCAGGGCATTGCTGTAGGCATTCATTGAGGCAGTGTTCAAGACCCTACAATTTCCTGTTTCATTTTCCTTTCGTCAGATGTAGTATTCTGAACTTATTGCACAATGCTCCTTTCCCTTCATAGTACCTTAGCAAATGAAGAGAATCTTGCAGAACAACCTGTTCTTATAATAATTATAATATAGATAACATCCCAGTAGACTACACAGCCTGCATCAATAAAGTGAGGTTTCTCATCACCTATATTCCCTGACACATTCCACAGTTTTCCAAAGCTCCTTGATTGCTTCAAACTCCTGAGTCCATTCTTCTTTCCCATAATATAAATTTGCCCCATTCTCCCACCCTTTTACCAAGCCAATTGTAAATGAACCAGAAGGGTAGGTGTTTTTCATGTATCTAGTTATGATCTGGATCCCGCTGCCTGTTGGAAGTGAACTCAAGACATGGATGTATACTTGAATTGGATATACAGGTGGCCTCACAATGAGGCCATTTGGGTTACAGAAATTTGACCTGAAATTTGTATTGTGCAGTTGATGAAGTGTATTTATGCTTGGCTGAAGATAATATGCCAATAATTGCAGTGAAATGAGCAAGCTTGCCTTTCAGGCAGATATTATCTAATTTGTCATGGCTGTCAGGATGATCAAATCATTCTACTTTTCTGTTTGTCAGCTAAACAAATCTCTAAAACAGTTGATTTTTTTATGTAGAGCCGTATTTGCTTGAGCTTTGAATTTATTGATGAAAGTGTTTTGGAGTCTTTTGGAGTTGAGCTGATATTTTTAATCCCATTTTGACCTGTTTTACTTCTCAGTGGGGAGTTACCTATTTTTGCTAATGTCGGACTTAAGACATGAATGCTAAGTGGACATAAGTACTGAAGCAGACTGATTTTTTGTTAAGATTGCAACTGTTAGGTAGATGTTATGCATGTTTGCTTTTGAAATTATTTCCTAGAATATGATTGGACAAAATTGCAGTAAGTGGAATGAGTTGCAATGTAACGGAGACAAAATTGGACAGAATGATGATTACAAGACTGAAGATGTTATAATGCAGGCAGTATACAAAATAAGATGGATGATCTTGTAGCGCAGTTAGAGATTAGCAGGTATGATGTGGGCATCACTGAGTAGTGGTTGAAAGAAGATTATAATTGGGAGTTTTTAACGGCTAAGGATACCCATTGTAGACCATAAGACAAAGGAGCAGAAGTCAGCCATTTGGCCCATTGAGTCTGCTCCACCATTTTATCATGAGCTGATCCATTCTTCCATTTAGTCCCACTCCCCCACCTTCTCACCATAACCTTTGATGCCCTGGCTGCTCAGATACCTATCAATCTCTGCCTTAAATACACCCGATGACTTGGCCTCCACTGCTGCCTGTGGCAACAAATTCCATATATTCTCCACCCTCTGGCCAAAAAAATTTCTTTGCATTTCTGTTCTGAATGGGCGCCCATCAATCCTTAAGTCATGCCCTCTCGTACTAGACTCCCCCATCATGGGAAACAACTTTGCCACATCCGTTCTGTCCATGCCTTTCAACATTCGAAATGTTTTTATGAGGTCTCCCCTCATTCTGCTAAACTCCAAGGAATACAGTCCAAGAGCGGACAAACGTTCCTCATATGTTAACCCTCTCATTCCAGGAATCATTCTAGTGAACCTTCTCTGTACCCTCTCCAACGTCAGCACATCCTTTCTTAAATAAGGAGACCAAAACTGCCCATAGTATTCAAAGTCAGGTCTCACCAGCGCCTTATAGAGCCTCAACATCACATCCCTGCTGCTATACTCTATTCCTCTAGAAATGAATGCCAACATTACATTCGCCTTCTTCACCACCGACTCAACCTGGAGGTTAACCTTAAGGGTATTCTGTACGAGGACTCCCAAATTCCGGTGCATCTCAGAACTTTGAATTCTCTCTCCATTTAAATAATAGTCTGCCCGTTTATTTCTTCTGCCATAGTGCATAACCATACACTTTCAAACATTGTATTTCATTTGCCACTTTTTTGCCCATTCTTCCAATCTATCCAAGTCTCTCTGCAGACTGTTTCCTCAGCACTACCGGCCCCTCCACCTGTCTTCGTATCGTCAGCAAACTTAGCTACAAAGCCATCTATTCCATAATCCAAATCGTTGATGTACATTGTAAAAAGTAGTGGCCCCAACATGGACCCCTGTGGAACACCACTGGTAACCGGCAGCCAACCAGAATAGGATCCCTTTATTCCCACTGTCTGTTTCCTGCCAACCAGCCAACACCCTATCCACGTATGTAACTTTCCCGTAATACTGTGGGCTCTTATCTTGTTAAGTAGCCTCATGTGTGGCACCTTGTCAAAGGCCTTCTGAAAATCCAAATATACAACATCCACTGCATCTCCCTTGTCTAGCCTACTTGTAATTTCCTCAAAAAATTGTAATAGGTTTGTCAGGCAGGATTTTCCTTTAAGGAATCCATGCTGAGTTCTGCCTACCTTGTCATATGCCTCCAGGTACTCTGTAACCTCGTCCTTGACAATCGACTCCAACAACTTCCCAACTACCGATGTCAAGCTAACAGGTCTATAATTTCTTTTTTGCTTCCTTGCCCCCTTCTTAAATAGCGGAGTGACATTTGCAATCTTCTAGTCCTCCGGAACCATACCAGAATCCATCGACTTTTGAAAGATCATCACTAATGCCTTCGCAATCTTCACAGCTACTTCCTACAGAATACGAGGGTGCATTACATCTGGTCCGGGAGATTTATCTACCTTTAGACTATTCAACTTCCTGAGTACTTACTCTGCCGTAATTGTGACTGCGCACACTTCTCTTCCCTGCCACCCTTGAGTGTCCGGTATACTGCTGATGTCTTCCTCAGTGAAGACTGATGCAAAATACTCTTTCAGTTCCTCTGCCATCTCCTTATCTCCCATTACAATTTCTCCAGCATCATTTTCTATCGGTCCTATATCTACTCTCACCTGTCTTTTACTCTTTATACACTTGAAAAAGCTTTTAGTATCCTCTTTGATATTATTTGCTAGCTTCTGTGCATAGTTCATCTTTTCCCTCTTAATGACCTTCTTAGTTTCTTTTTGTAAGCTTTTAAAAACTTCCCAATCATCTGTCTTCCCACTAATTTTTGCTTCCTTGTACGCCCTCTCCTTTGCTTTAACTTTGGCTTTGACTTCTCTTGTCAACCACGGTTGCATCCTTTTTCCATTCAAAAATTTCTTCTTTTTTGCAATATACCTGTCTTGCACCTTCCTCACTTCTCACATAAACTCCAGCCACTGCTGCTCTGCCGTCCTTCCCACCAATGATCCTTTCCAGTCAATTTTGGCCAGCTCCTCTCTCATGCCACTGTAATTTCCTTTATTCCACTGAAATACCGACACATCAGATTTCGGCTTCTCTTTTTCTAATTTCACAGTGAACTCAATCATGTTATGATCACTGCCTCCTAAGGGTTCCTTCACCTCAATCTCTCTAGTCACCTCCAGTTCATTACGCAATACCCAATCCAGTACAGCCGATCCCCTAGTGGACTCAACAACAAGCTGTTTTAAAAAGCCATCTCACAGACATTCTACAAATTTTTTCTCTGGAAATCCAGTGCCGACTTGATTTTCCCAATCCACTCGCATGTTAAAATCCTCCACAATTATCATAACACTGCCCTTCTGACAAGCTTTTTTTTATTTCCGATTGTAATTTGTAGTCCACATCACTGCAGCTGTTTGGAGGCCTATAAATAACTGCCATCAGGTTCCTTTTACCCCTGCAATTTCTTAGCTCAACCCATAAAGATTCTGCACTTTCCGATCCTATATCACCTCTTTCCAATGATTTAATATCACTTCTTACCAATAAAGCCACTCCTTCCCCTCTGTCTACCTTCCTATCCTTCCGATACACCGTGTGTCCTTGGACGTCCTTGTATCGCAAGGACAGGCAGGTAGGCAGTGGGGGTGTTGCGGCTCTGTTAGTTAAAACATTAAATCACTTAGAGGTGACGTAGCATTAGAAGATGTAGAATCGGTACCAATGACATAGCAAGGAAGAGTGAGGAGATCCTGGAGAGTGAGTATAGAGAGCTTGTTAGGAAGCTGAAAAGCAGGACCTCAAGGGTGGTAATCTCAGGATTGCTACCTGTGCTACATGCCAGTGAGGGTAAGAATAGGATGCTCTGGAGGATGAGCAAGTGGCTGAGGAACTGATGTAGGGGGCAGGGTTTCAGATTTCAGGATCATTGGGACCTCTTCTGGGGCAGGTGGGACCTGTACAAGAGAGATGGGTTACACTTGAACTACAAGGGGACCAATATCCTTTCAGGGAGTTTTGTTAGTGCTATTGGGGAGGCTTTAAACTAGATTTGCAGGGGGATGGGAACCAGAGTGTCAGAGCTGACAGTGTGGCTGGGGTGAAAATAAATGATGTTAAAAGTTCAAGCAAATCCGCTAATAGAAAGGTTATGAGTGGTGGTAAAAATTTTCTGAGGTGTATATATTTCAATGCTAGGAGTATTGCGGGGAAGGCGGATGAGTTGAGGGTGTGGATTGACATGTGGAATTATGACGTTATAGCAATTAGTGAAACTTGGCTACAGGAGGGGCAGGACTGGCAGCTTAATATTCCAGGGTTCCGATGTTTCAGATGTGATCGAGGCAGAGGAATGAAAGGTGGGGGGGTAGCATTGCTTGTTAGGGAAAATATTACAGCAGTGCTCAGGCAGGACAGATTAGAGGGCTTGTCTACTGAGTCCTTATGGGTGCAGCTGAGAAACAGGAAAGGTATGGCCACATTAGTGAGATTGTATTACAGACCACCTAATAGTCAACGAGACTTGGAAGAGCAAATCAGCAGAGAGATAGCAGGCAACTGCAGGAAACATAAAGTTGTGGTGGTAGGGGTTTTAATTTTCCATATATTGATTGGGACTCCCATACTGTTAGGGGTCTAGATGGTTTAGAGTTTGTAAAATGTGTTCAGGAAAGTTTTCTAAATCAATATATAGAGGGACCAACTAGAGGGGATGCAATATTGGATCTCCTGTTAGGAAACGAGTTAGGACAAGTGACGGAAGTCTGTGTAGGGGAGCACTTTGGTTCCAGTGACATTAACACCATTAGTTTCAATTTGATCATGGACAAGGATAGATCTGGTCCTAGGGTTGAGGTTCTGAACTGGACGAAGGCCAAATTTGAAGAAATGAGAAAGGATCTAAAAAGCGTGGATTGGGACAGGTTGTTCTCTGGCAAAGATGTGATCGGTAGGTGGGAAGCCTTCAAAGGAGAAATTTTGAGAGTGCAGAGTATGTATGTTCCTGTCAGGATTAAAGGCAAAGTGAATAGGAGTAAGGAACCTTGGTTCTCAAGGGATATTGTAACTCTGATAAAGAAGAAGAGGGAGTTGTATGACATGTATAGGAAACAGGGAGTAAATAAGGTGCTTGAGGAGTATAAGAAGTGCAAGAAAATACTTAAGAAAGAAATCAGGAGAGCTAAAAGAAGACATGAGGTTGCCTTGGCAGTCAAAGTGAAGGATAATCCAAAGAGCTTTGCAGGTATATTAAGAGCAAAAGGATTGTAAGGGATAAAATTGGTCCTCTTGAAGATCAGAGTGGTCAGCTATGTGTGGAACTAAAGGAAATGGGGGAGATCTTAAATAGGTTTTTTGCGTCTGTATTTACTAAGGAAACTGGCATGAAGTCTGTGGAATTAACGGAATCAAGTAGTGAGATCATGGAAACCACAGATTGAAAAGGAAGAGGTGCTTGCTGTCTTGAGGAATATTAAAGTGGATAAATCCCCGGGACCTGGCTGGATGTTCCCTCTGACCTTGAAGGAGACTAGTGTTGAAATTGCAGGGGCCCTGGCAGAAATATTTAAAATGTCGCTGTCTGCGGGTGAGATGCCGGAGGATTAGAGAGTGGCTCATGTTGTTCCGTTGTTTAAAAAAGGATCGAAAAGTAATCCGGGAAATTATAGGCCGGTAAGTTTAACGTCGGTAGTAGGTAAGTTATTGGAGGGAGTACTAAGAGACAGAACCTACAAGCATTTGGATAGACAAGGACTTATTAGGGAGAGTCAACATGTCTTTGTGCGTGGTAGGTCATGTTTGACCAATCTATTGGAGTTTTTCGAGGAGGTTACCAGGAAAGTGGATGAATGGAAGGCGGTGGATATTGTCTACGTGGATTTCAGTAAGGCCTTTGACAAGGTCCCACATGGGAGGTTAGTTAGGAAAATTCAGTCGCTAGGTATACATGGAGAGGTGGTAAATTGGATTAGACATTGGCTCAAGGGAAGAAGCCAAAGAGTGGTAATAGAGAATTGCTTCTCTGAGTGGAGGCCTGTGACTAGTGGTGTGCCACAGGGATCAATGCTGGGTCCATTGTTATTTGTCATCTATATCAATGATCTGGATGCTAATGTGGTAAATTGGATCAGCATATTTGCTGATGATACAAAGATTGGAGGTGTAGTAGACAGTGAGGAAGGTTTTCAGAGCCTGCAGAAGGACTTGGACCAGCTGGAAAAATGGGCTGAAAAATGGCAGATGGAGTTTAATACAGACCAGTGTGAGGTATTGCACGTTAGAAGGACAAACCAAGGTAGAACATACAGGGTTAATGGTAAGGCACTGAGGAGTGCAGTAGAACAAGAGGGATTGGGGAATACAGATACAAAATTCCGATAAGTGGCGTCACAGGTAGATAGGGTCGTAAAGAGAGCTTTTGGTACATTGGCCTTTATTAATCAAAGTATTGAGTATAAGAGCTGGAATGTTATGATGAGGTTGTATAAGGCATTGGTGAGGCTGAATCTGGAGTATTGTATTCAGTTTTGGTCACCAAATTACAGGAAGGATATAAATAAGGTTAAAAGAGTGCAGAGAAGGTTTACCAGGACTTGAGAAACTGAGTTACAGAGAAAGGTTGAATAGGTTAGGACTTTATTCCCTGGAGCGTAGAAGAATGAGGGGAGATTTGATAGAGGTATATAAAATTATGATGGGTATAGATAGAGTGAATGCAAGCAGGCTTTTTCCACTGAGGCAAAGGGAGAAAAAAACCAGAGGACATGGGTTAAGGGTGAGGGGGGAAAAGTTTAAAGGGAACATTAGGGGGTCTTCTTCACACAGAGAGTGGTGGGAGTATAGAATGAGCTGCCAGATGAGGTGGTAAATGTGGGTTCTTTTTTAACATTTAAGAATAAATTAGACAGATACATGGATGGGAAGTGTATGGAGGGATATGGTCCGTGTGCAGGTCAGTGGAACTAGGCAGAAAATGGTTCGGCACAGCCAAGAAGGGCCAAAAGGCCTGTTTCTGTGCTGTAGTTTCTATGGTTTCTATGGTAGGTAGAGTTAAGCAACTGTCTGTCTGTCTGGATACCATATCCGACGCGGACTTTGGTGACCATGGTTTTCCATACAGATCTATCCTTTATTTTTTGGATGACTTCCATTTCCTCTGTGTAGCCACCTGGCTATGCTTTTGATGTACATAAGCCGAGGTCTTCCTCTAGGTTTACTCCCCTCAATCTTTCCAGAGAGTATGAGTTTTTCTAGTTGATCTTTCCGCATGATGTGTCCTAGGAATCTGAGTTGTCTTTCTCTTATTGTTGGTATGAGTGATCAAACTGCTTGGGCTCTTCTGAGAACTTCTTCATTTGATGTGTGTGTGGCCCATGATATTTTTAACATCCTCCTGTAGAACCATAATTCAGCTGCTTCTAGTCTCTTTTCCATTGCTGGAGAAATGGTCCAGCATTCCCTTCCATAAGTCAGGATAGAATCAATGTAACACTGCAGAATTCTGTGTTTAGTGTACTTGCTCATCTTTCAGTCTGTTAATATGGTCTTCCATTTTTTGCAAAGCTGCTTTCGCCATTACAGGGGCATGAAAGAGGATATGGCCAAAGTTGATTGGAAGGGGACACTAGCAGTAGAACATAGAATAGTACAGCACAAGTATAGGCTCTTCGGCCCATAATGTTTTGCCAACCCATAAACCCTGCCTTCCATATAACCCCCCAACTTAAATTCTTCCATATACCTGTCTAGTAGTCTCTTAAATTTCACTAGTGCATCTGCCTCCACCACTGACTCAGGCAGTGCATTCCATGCACCAACCACTCTTTGAGTAAAAAACCTTCCTCTAATATCCCCCTTGAACTTTCCACCCCTTACCTTAAAGCCATGTCCTCTCGTATTGAGCAGTGGTGCCCTGGGGGAGAGGCACTGGCTATCCACTCTGTCTATTCCTCTTAATATCTTGTATACCTCTATCACGTCTCCTCTCATCCTCCTCTCCAAAGAGTAAAGCCCTAGCTCCATTAATCTCTGATCATAATGCATACTATAAACCAGGCAGCATCCTGTGAAATCTCCTCTGTAGCCTTTCCAATGCTGCCACATCCTTCCTATAGTGAGGCGACCAGGACTGGACACAGTACTCCAAGTGTGGCCTAACCAGGGTTTTATAGAGCTGCATTATTACCTCGCAACTCTTAAACTCTATCCCTCAACTTATGAAAGCTAACACCCCATAAGGTTTTTTAGCTACCCTATCTACCTGTGAGGTAACTTTCTGGGATCTGTGGACATGTACCCCCAGATCCCTCTGCACCTCCACACTACCAAGTATCCTGCCATTTTCTTTGTACTCTGCCCTGGAGTTTGTCCTTCCAAAGTGTACCACCTCATACTTCTCTGGGTTGAACTCCATCTGCCTCTTCTCAGCCCACTTCTGCATCTTATCAATGTCTCTCTACAATCTTCAACAATCCTGTACACTATTCACAACCCCACCAACCTTTGTGTCATCTGCAAACTTGCCAACCCACCCTTCTACCCCCACATCCAGGTCGTTAATAAAAATTACAAAAAGTAGAGGTCCCAGAACCGATCCTTGTGGGACACCACTAGTCACAACCCTCCAATCCAAATGTACTCCCTCCACCATGACCCTCTGCTTTCTGCAGGCAAGCCAATTCTGAATCCACCTGGCCAAACTTCCCTGGATCCCATGCCTTCTCAATTTCTGAATAAGCCTACCATATGGAACCTTGTCAAATGCCTTACTAAAATCCATGTAGATCACATCCACTGCACTACCCTCATCTATATGCCTGGTCACTTCCTCAAAGAACTCTATCAGGCTTGTTAGACAAGATCTACCCTTCACAAAGCCGTGATGACTGTCCATGATCAGACCATGATCCTCTAAATGCCCATAGATCCTATCTCTAAGAATCTTTTCCAACAGCTTTCCCACCACAGACGTAAGGCTCACTAGTCTATAATTACTCAGACTATCCCTACTAACTTTTTTGAAGAAGGGGACGACATTTGTCTCCCTCCAATCCTCCGGTACCATTCCCGTGGATGAGGACATAAAAATCCTAGCCAGAGGCTCAGCAATCTCTTCCCTCGCCTTGTGTAGCAGCCTGGGGAATATTCTGTCAGGCCCCAGGGAATTATCCATCCGAATGTATGTTAACAACTCCAACACCTCCTCTCAATATCAACGTGCTCCAGAACATCAACCTCACTCATATTGTCCTCACCGTCCTCAAGTTCCCTCTTATTGGTGAATACCGAAGAGAAGTATTCATTGAGGACCTCACTCACTTCCACAGCCTCCAGGCACATCTTCCCACCTTTGTCTCTAATTGGTCCTACCTTCACTCCTGTTATCCTTTTGTTCTTCTCATAATTGAAGAATGCCTTGGGGTTCTCCTTTACCCGACTTGCCAAGGCTTTCTTATGCCCCCTTCTTGCTCTCCTCAGCCCCTTCTTAAGCTCCTTTCTTGCTACCCTATACTCCTCAATAGACCCATCTGATCCTTGCTTCCTAAATCTCATATATGCTGCCTTCTTCCACCTGACTAGATTTTCCACCTCACTTGTCACCCATGGTTCCTTCACCCTACCATTCTTTATCTTCCTCACCGGGACAAATTTATCCCTAGCGTCCTGCAAGAGATCCCTAACCATCGACCACATGTCCATAGTACATTTCCCTGCAAAAACATCATCCCAATTCCCACCCGCAAGTTCTAGCCTCATAATTTGCCCTTCCCCAATTAAAAATTTTCCTGTCCTCTCTGATTCTAACCTTTTCCATGATAATGTTAAAGGCCAGTGAGCGGTGGTCACTGTCCCCCAGATGCTCACCCACTGAGAGATCTGTGACCTGACCCAGTTCGTTACCTAATACTAGATCTAGTATGGCATTCCACCTAGTCAGCCTGTCAACATACTGTGATAGGAATCCATCCTGGACACACTTAACAAACTCTGCCATTGGAACTAATCAGGTGCCAATCAATATTAGGGAAGTTAAAGTCACCCGTGATAACAACCCTGTTATTTTTGCACCTTTCCAAAATCTGCCTCCCAATCTGCTCCTCGGTATCTCTGCTGCTACCAGGGGGCCTGTAGAATACTCGCAATAGAGTAACTGCTCCCTTCCTGTTCCTGACTTCTACCCATATTGACTCAAAAGAGGATCCTGCTACATTACCCACCCTTTCTGTAGCTGTAATAGTATCCCTCACCAGTAATGCCATCCCTCCCCTTCCCTCCTCCATCACTTTTAAAGCACTGAAATCCAGGAATATTGAGAATCCTTTCCTGCCCAAGTGCCAGCCAAGTCTCTGTAATGGCCACTACATCATATTTCCATGTATGTATCCAAGCTCTCAGTTCATCACCTTTGTTCCTTCTTGCACTTTAGCCCTTCTACCTTATTTCCTTTACACCCTTTATTCTGCTTCTCTTTCCTCAAAGCCTCTTTATATGTTAGATTTGGTTTACTCCATGCACTATACTTTCAGTTTTTGCATGACCCTTTTCCTCCTCTACCTCACTATCTGCTCTAACACTCTGCTTCCCCTCCCCCTGCAAATTTAGTTTAAACCCCCCAGAACAGCACTAGCAAACCTTCCCGCAAGGATGTTAGTCCCTCTCCAGTTCAGATGCAACCCGTCCCATCGGAACAGGTCCCATCTTCCCTGGAACAAGGCCCAATTGTCCAGAAACATGAAACCCTCCCTCCTGCACCAACTCCTTAGCCACATATTTAGCTGCATTATCTTTCTATTTCTAGCCTCACTAGCATGTGACATGAGTAGCAATCCTGAGATTGCAACCCTGGAGATCCTGTCCTTCAACTTTGCACCTAACTCCCTAAACTCCCTTCGCAGGACCTCCTCCTTCTTCCTATCCACGTCATTGGTCCCTACTTGGACTATGACATCTGGCTGCTCACCCTCCCTCTTGAAAATACTGAGAACTCAATCCGAGATATCGCGGATCCTGGCACCAGGGAGGCAACAGACCATCCGGGATTCTCGAGCTCTTCCACAGAACCTCTTATCTGTCCCCCTAACTATCAAATCCCCTCTCACTACTGCTCTCCCCTTTCCCGTCCTTCCCTTCTGAGTTGAGGGTCCCATCTCGGTGCCAGAGATGCAACCACTGCAACTTGTCCCTGGTAGGTCGTCCCCATCAACAGTATCCAAAACGGTGTACTTATTATTGATGGGAACGGCTACAGGTGTGCCTTGCTCATTCTGTCTATTCCCCTTCCCTCTCCTGACAGTCACCCAGCTACCTGTCTCCTAACTTTTAGGGGTGACTATCTCCCTGAAACTCCTGTCTATTTCTGCCTCTGCCTCACGAATGATCCAAAGTTCATCCAGCTCCAGCTCCAGCTCCAGTTCCCTAACTCGGTTTGTCAGGAGCTGCAGCTGGATGCACCTTCATTAGGGACAATTGAGCCCGCCCTGACTTCCCACATACTGCAAATGAAGCACTCAGCTGTCCTAAATGCTCCTTCCATGACCTACTCCTAAGTTAGTTAGATTAATTAAAGGAACTTACCCAGACTTACCTCACTGGGCTCGTCCTCAGCCTCTGCTCGCCGAAACCTCTGGAGCCAAAGCTCCCACTACTCTGTCGCCCGCTCCGTTAATATCTTCGCTTTTTAAACTCTCCCCGCTGTCTTACAGGCCGACCTTCACGCGCTTGCGCAGTCGTGCCCCGTTTAAAATGCCGAGAAAATGACCTTTCCCCTCTTAATCAGCTCGCTTTTCAAACTCTCCCGCTGTGTCACAGGCCGACCTTCACGCGCTTGCGCAGTTGTGCCCCGTTCAAACTGCCGAAGATGGCAGAGCAGCAATGGCTGGAGTTTCTGGGAGTAATTTGGAAGACACATCCCAATACATCCAAAGAAGTACTCTGAAGGCAGGATAACTTGACCATAACTGACAAGGGAAGCCAAAGGAACCATAAAAGGAAAAGAGAGAGCGTATAATTAAAATATGGCAACAATTAGTGGGAAGTTAGAGGGCTGGGAAGGTTTTAAAAACCAACAGGAGGCAAGTAAGACAGGTGTAAGGAGTGAAAAGATGAAATATGAAGGTAAACTAGCAAATAATATCAAAGTGGATGCCAAAAGTGTTTTTTTTCAGACAGAGAGAGTAAAAGGGAGGCGTGAGTTGATAATGGACCGCTGGAAATGACGTTGGAAAGATAGTAATGGGAGATAAGGAAATGATGAACAAACTGAATAAGTATTTTGCATCAGTCTTCACTATGGAAGACACAAACAGTATGCCAGAAGTTCGAGTGTGTCAGGGGGCAGAAGTGAGTGTTGTTGCTGTTACTAGGGAGAAGGTGCTTGAGAAGCTAAAAGATCTGAAGGTAGATAAGTCAGCTGGACCAGATGGACTATACCTGAGTATTCTGAAAGAGGTAGTTGAACAGATTGTGGAGGCATTAGTTACAATTTTTCAAGAATCACTAGATTCTCGTGTGGTTCCGGAGGAGTGGAAAATTGCAAATGTCACTCCACTCTTCAAGAAAGGAGGTGGGTGGGGCAAAAGAAAGGAAATTATAGGCCTGTTAGCATAATCTCTAGCTGGGAAGATGTTTGAGTCAATTGTTAAGGTTTCAGAGCACTTGGAGTCACGTGGTATAATAACTCAAAGTCAGCATACTTTCCTTCAGGAAAAATCTTGCCTGACATATCTGTTTGAATTCTTTAGGAAATAATCAGCAGGATAGGCAAAGGAGAATCAGTGGATGTTGTATACTTGGATTTTCAAAAGGCTTTTGACAAGGTGCCACACGTAAGGCTGCTTAGCACAGTAAAAGCCCATGGTATTGCAGGAAAGATCCTAACATGGATAGAGCATTGGCTGATCGGCAGGAGGCAAAGAGTGGAGTAAAGGAAGCCTTTTCTGATTGGTCTCTGGTGACTAGTAGTGTTCTGCAAGGGTTAGTGTTGGGATCACTTCTTTTTATGTTGTATGTCAATAATTTAGATGACGGATTTGATGATTTTGTGGCCAAGTTTGTGGACAATCTGAAGATTGTGGGGGAGCAGGTAGTGTTAAGGATGCAGAAGGACTAAGACAGATTAAAAGAATAGGCAAAGAAGCAGCTGATGGAGTACAATGTCAGGAAGTGTATGGTCATGCACTTTGGTAGAAGGAATAAAGCGTAGGCTATTTTCTAAATGGGGAAAATGAATCAAATATCAGAGTTAAAGGGACTTGGAAGTCTTCGTGCAGGATTCTTTAAAGATCAATTTACAGGTTGAATTGGTGGTGAGGAAAGCAAATGGTGAGAGGGACAGAGAGAGAAAAAAGGGGGGAATAAATAAATAAATAAGGGCTGGGGTAAGAAGGGAGGAGGGGCATTAACGGAAGTGAGAGAAATCAGTGTTTATGCCATCAGATTGGAGGCTGCCCAGACGGAATAAAGGTGTTGTTCCTCCAACCTGAGTGTGGCTTCATCTTGACAGTAGAGGAGGCCATGGATTGACCTATCAGAATGGGAATAGGATGTGGAATTAAAATGTGTTGCCTCTGGGAGATCCTGCTTTCTCTGGTGGACAGAGCGTAGGTCCCTCTCACAATAATTCCTGCCTGCTCTCCATCTTCCTCTGGTGTTCCCTTCCCCCTTTCTTTTATCCCGGCCTCCAGTCCCATGATCCTCTCCCTTCTCCAGCTCTGTATTCCTTTTGCTAATCAACTTTACAGCTCTTAGCTTCATCCCTCCCCCTCCTGTCTTCTCCTCTCATTTTGGATCTCCCCCTCCCCCTCTCAAATCTCTTACTATCTCTTCTTTCAGTTGGACCTGACGAAGGGTCTTGGTCCAAAACATCGACTGTACTTCTTCCTATAGATACTGCCTGGCCTGCTGCGTTCCACCAGCATTTTGTGTGTGATAATTGTATTCAATCCTTTATTAGCAAACATACAATCTTGAAGCAATGAAACTTAAGCATAATTAATCATAAATTAAGCTGCAACAAAGCGTAACTGAGTGTAACAAAGCGATCAACAAAAGATATGACATCTGTCCATCGCCAGTCCCAAACTGTACAGAACAAAGTACAAATACGTAACTTATTCCCTTTGCTTTTACCACACCCCACTCACGGGATTAGTTACCATAATAAACGCACAACGCAGAATACAATGCAGGTAGAAAACAGATGCATGGCTTCTACAGGTGATTTGATGTCTGGAGGTATTAAAAGTGAGAAGTGTAAAAGAAGTGGGGTAAGTTACGCTGACCTGACGGGGGATGCCCACGGTGACCGGGTCTCTGGCACTGAGCCTGGCGCTGTTGTGCAGGAGAGAAGGAGGGAGAAAAGAAATGCTGTAGTCGTGGGGGATTCCATAGTCAGGGGAACGGACAGGAGATTCTGTGAGCCTGATAGAGATACCCGCATGGTGTGTTGCCTCCCAGGTGCCAGGGTACGGGATGTCTCAGATCGGGTCCTGAATATTCTAAAGGGGGAGGGTGAGCAGCCAGTTGTCTTGGTACATGTTGATAGACAATGACATAGATAGGACAAAGGAGGAGGTCCTGAAGAGAGATTTCCAGGAGTTAGGAAGGAAGCTGAGAAGCAGGACCTCCAGGGTAGTAATCTCGGGATTGCTACCTGTGCCATGTGCTAGCGAGGGCAAGAGTAGTCGGATCAAGCAGATGAATGTGTGGCCGAGAGACTGGTGTAGGGGGCAGGGCTTCAGATTCTTGGATAATTGGAATCTCTTCTGGGGGAAGTATGACCTGTTCAAAAAGGACAGGTTACACCTGAACCCGAAGGGGACCAATATACTGGCGGGAAAGTTTAGTAGAGCTGTTAGGGAGGGTTTAAACTAATTTGGCAGGGGGATGGGAACCGGAATGATAGAGCGGAGGAAGGGGAAAACAGAAATAAATCTAAGATAGTGAGCAGTAAAGATGTCAGGAAAGACAGGCAGGTGATGGGGCAAATTTGTACCCATTGGGATGAGATGCAGTGCAATAAAGTTACAGTGAAATCAAAGCAAAAAGTATCAAATACTGGTCTTAAGGTGTTGTACTTAAATGCACGCAGCATAAGGAATAAGGTGGATGATCTTGTCGTACAGCTACAGATTGGCAGGTATGATATTGTGGCCATCACTGAGACCTGGCTAAAGGATGCATGTCTCTGGGAGCTGAACGTCCAAGGATACACGGTGTATCGGAAGGATAGGAAGGTAGGCAGAGGGGGAGGCATGGCTTTATTGGTAAGAAATGATATTAAATCATTAGAAAGAGGTGATATAGGATCGGAAGGTGCAGAATCTTTATGGGTTCAGCTAAGAAATAGCAAGGGTAAAAGGACCCTGATGGCAGTTATTTATAGGCCTCCAAACAGCTGCAGGGATGTGGACTACAAATTACAACTGGAAATAGAAAAGGCTTGTCAGAAGGGCAGTGTTATGATAATTGTGGGGGATCTTAACATACGAGTAGATTGGGAAAATCAGGTCAGCACTGGATCTCAAGAGAGAGAATTTGTAGAATCTCTGCGAGATGGCTTTTTAGAACAGCTTGTTGTTGAGCCTACTAGGGGATTGGCTGTACTGGATTGAGTATTGTGTAATGAACCGGAGGTGATTGGAGAGATTGAGGTGAAGGAACCCTTAGGAGGCAGTGATCATAACATGATTGAGTTCACTGTGAAATTTGAAAAAGAGAAGCCGAAATCTGATGTGTCGGTATTTCAGTGGAGTAAAGGAAATTACACTGGCATGAGAGAGGAACTGGCCAAAGTTGACTGGAAAGAGACACTGGTGGGAAAGACAGCAGAGCAGCAGTGGCTGGAGTTTATGCGAGAAATGAGGAATGTGCAAACCAGGTACATTCCAAAAAAGAAGAAATTTTCGAGTGGAAAAAGGATGCAACTGTGGTTGACAAGAGAAGTCAAAGCCAAAGTTAAAGCAAAAGAGAGGGCATACAAGGAAGCAAAAATTAGTGGGAAGAGAGAGGATTGGGAAGTTTTTAAAACCTTACAAAAGGAAACCAAGAAGGTCATTAAGAGAGAAAAGATTAATTATGAAAGGAAGCTAGCAAATAATATCGAAGAGGATACTGAAAGCTTTTTCACGTATATAAAGAGTAAAAGACAGGCGAGAGTAGATATAGGACTGATAGAAAATGATGCTGGAGAAATTGTAATGGGAGATGAGGAAACGGCAGAGGAACTGAACTAGTATTTTGCATCAGTCTTCACTGAGGAAGACAGCAGTATACCGGACACTCAACGGTGGCAGGGAAGAGAAGTGTGGCAGTCACAATTAAGACAGTGAAAGTACTCAGGAAGCTGAATAAGCTAAAGGTAGATAAATCTCCTGGACCAGATAGAATGCATCCTCGTGTTCTGAAGGAAGTAGCTGTGGAGATTGCGGAGGCATTAGCGATTATCTTTCAAAAGTCGATAGATTCTGGCATGGTTCCGGAGGACTAGAAGATTGCAAATGTCACTCCGCTATTTAAGAAGGGGGCAAGGAAGCAAAAAGGAAATTATAGACCTGTTAGCTTGACATCCGTGGTTGGGAGGTTGTTGGAGTCGATTGTCAAGGTTGAGGTTACAGACTATCTGGAGGCAGATGACAAGATAGGCAGAACTCAGCATGGTTTCCTTAAAGGAAAATCATGCCTGACAAACCTATTACAATTGCAAGGCAGTAGGCTAGACAAGGGAGATGCAGTGGATGTTGTATATTTGGATTTTCAGAAGGCCTTTGACAAGGTGCCACACATGAGGCTACTTAACAAGATAAGAGCCCATGGAATTATGGGAAAGTTACATACGTGGATAGAGCGTTGGCTGATTGGCAGGAAACAGAGAGTGGGAATAGAGGGATCCTATTCTGGTTGGCTGCCGGTTACCAGTGGTGTTCCGCAGGGATCAGTGTTGGGGCCGCTTCTTTTTACATTGTGCATCAACAATTTAGATTATGGAATAGATGGCTTTGTGGCTATGTTTGCTGACGATACGAAGATAGGTGGAGGGGCCGGTAGTGCTGAGGAAACGGAGAGTCTGCAGAGAGACTTGGATAGATTGGAAGAATGGACAGAGAAGTGACAAATGAAGTACAATGTTGGAAAGTGTATGGTTATGCACTTTGGCAGAAAAAATAAACGGGCAGACTATTATTTAAATGGGGAAAGAATTCAAAGTTCTGAGATGCAACAGGACTTAGGAGTCCTCGTACAGGATACCCTTAAAGTTAACCTCCAGGTTGAGTCAGTAGTGAAGAAGGTGAATGCAATGTTGGCATTCATTTCTAGAGGAATAGAGTATAGGAGCAGGGATGTGATGTTGAGGCTCTATAAGGCGCTGGTGAGACCTCACTTGGAGTACTGTGGGCAGTTTTGGTCTCCTTATTTAAGAAAGGATGTGCTGATGTTGGAGAGGTTACAGAGAAGATTCACTAGAATGATTCCGGGAATGAGAGGGTTAACATATGAGGAACGTTTGTCCGCTCTTGGACTGTATTCCTTGGAGTTTAGAAGAATGAGGGGAGACCTCATAGAAACATTTCGAACGTTAAAAGGCATGGACAGAGTGGATGTAGCAAAGTTGTTTCCCATGATGGGGGAGTCTGGTATGAGAGGGCATGACTTAAGGATTGAAGGGCGCCCTTTCAGAACAGAAATGCGAAGAAATTTTTTTAGTCAGAGGGTGGTGAATATATGGAATTTGTTGCCACGGGCAGCAGTGGAGGCCAAGTCATTGGGTGTATTTAAGGCAGAGATTGATAGGTATCTGAGTAGCCAGGGCATCAAAGGTTATGGTGAGAAGGCAAGGGAGTGGGACTAAATAGGAGAAAATGGATCAGCTCATGATAAAATGGCAGAGCAGACTCGATGAGCGAAATGGCCTACTTCTGCTCCTTTGCCTTATGGTCTAAGTTGATATGAAGTGAGAGACTGAAGAATCTCGTGGTCTAACCAAACGTGTAATTGTTTATCCTTTACATTGTTTTCATGATCACAAGACACTGCCAGATATTAAAAACATCAGGTACTGCAGGTCAGCCTCACAAGCAAATGGCTTGGTAGTGGTGAAGCTGGACTTGTTGCACACCATGTTGCAGCCTGCTTCAGCCACCCAGGGAAGAAGGCATTGGCACCAAATGGTGGGGGTGATTGGTTTTGTTGTTTTTGTTGTGATCGCAAGACAGTGTTGGATATTGGTAATGCAGAATACTGTGAGTCTGATTCATTGGTAAGACTGATGGCAGGGGAGTTCCTTGGGCTCGATTGTTGCACGGAATAGTTCTTCATGCTTTGGGGAGACCTGTTGTAACTGTTGGGGAGGGAGATGCTGGAACTGTGTGCTGCTCGATTTTGCACTGAGTTAGGGGTTGGCCTCTCCTGTTGGTGCTGCCCTCCAGTATTCACTAAGTGGAAAACAAGCTGGATTGCATTCATCTTTGGCTGCTCTAGTATGAGATGAGGAAATTTCTGCTGCTGGCTTGTTCTTGCAGAATCGTGGCTCCAGGGCAACATCCATCCACCATCAATCTACAGGCCATGACACTCAGGGATTTGGACTATTTTATTATTTTTGTGACTCATTTTTTTTCTGCTATCATAATTGTATGTGCTGTTTATGACATTTGGTACTGTGTTTTTTTTACTTTAGCTGTATTCATGAGTATGGTTGAATGGCAATTGAACTTGAAGAAGCAAAAGTTTTTTTTCATGTACCCTGTTCAGGGTTTGAAAGGAGTATGAAATATGTGTTTAAAGAGAGTTACCTCAATGTATTTGGCCTTTGATATGAAACAAAATGAGGAAACAAAATTGAAATGAGTGGGAAAATGAGATTACCAATAAAGAAAAGTTGGGAGTGCATCTATTTGCCTACATTGGGTGATGAGAGAGCAGTATTTGTACACCTGCACTTTGCCTTTAGATCTTTTTTTAAATGACAAACTTTGAACCTGCTCAATTTTCACTCTTGCCTGAACTGTAGAAGCATTAGAACTGTAGAATACAAAACACATTTTCGGTGTGGGGGCATCACAGGTAGGATCAGGTGGATAAGTGCAGCAATAGCACTTCAGAAGATTTAGAGGCAATTAGACTTTCAGTAGCTAATTGAAAGGCATGAATGGAATGAAAATGCGATTCAGCCACTACACTTCAAGATGGTAGCAGTTAGTGCAGCACTATTACAACTTGGGGCGGGGCCATGGGACTTCAGAGTTCAATTCTGATATTATTTGTAAGAAATCTGTGCATGGAATGTGTGTGCTTTTTTCCAGGTGCTCTGGTTTCCTCCCACAGTCCAAAGACGTACTGGTTAGTAGGTTAATTAGTTATTGTAAATTATACAGAGATTAGACTAGGGTTAAATCGGGTTGCTGAGTGAAGAGAGGAGTGGATACAGGAAGTGATCACCACTTTGTTGTAGCTGTGATGAAGCTCAAGCTGAGAACCACAAAGGCCAGAACATATCTCTTGATGTTGAGAAGCTCAAGGACACCTCTGTGAGATCTGCCTTTGCCAATTAACTTAAGAACTGATTTCTGGCCTTGCAAGACCTTGACGGGATGTGTCAGTAGACACAATGTGGAAATGGATTGCCTCATTCTTCAAAGAGAACAGGAAGGCTTGTCTAGGATACAGAGCTGGAAAGAAGAACAAAGAATAGATACACCAGGAAACATAGACAGCCTTAGAAGTAAGTTGGAAAATTAAGAAGAAAATGCTAGATGCAAAGTCAACATGACTTATTGTGACACCAACTAGGACACACTGAAGCTAACAAGAAAGTGAAGAGACTTGTAAGAAAGAATAAGAGAATCTAAACAGAAGACCTTACAGTGCAGGCTGAAGAAGCAGCCATTTGAGGTGACCAGGGAAATGTATACAAGATTTCATTACTGGTATGTGGAAGGATCCAGGCCAGAGCCAGTTATCCTGTGAGAGATAAGATCGGTCTGCTTTTGACAACTGAGAAAGAGCAAAAAGCACAATGGGCAGAGTATTTTGGAGATTTACTGAATAGACAACCACCAGGTGAAGAACCTGACATACAAGAGGCAGCAGGGGACCTCAACATCAACACAGATCCACTCAAGAAAGAAGAGATTATTGCTGTGATTAAATCTCTAAAGAACAGCAAAGCTGCAGGATGTGACAATTTGAATGCCAAACTTTTCAAAACTGAAGCAAAAAGTGCAGGAGCCATTCTGCATCACTGTTTAACATATCCTAGGAACGGGAACAAGTACCCATGGACAGGTCAAAGGGAGTCATTATTAGGATCCCCAAGAAAGAAGCGCTAAGTGATTGCAACAACCATGTGGCATCACACTTTTGTCAGAGGCAGCAAGATTCTCATTGCCTAGTGGATTACAGTTGATGCGTGATTGAGGAAGGAGCAAGCTGGCTTCAGGAAGAACCGAGGCTGCGCAATGCTATAGAGCAGTGCGCAGAGTGGCAGAGACAACTGTATATAAATTCCATGGACGTTGAAAAGGCTTTTGCTAACATCCACAGGGAGTGCCTTTGGCGAATTCTCAGATCATAAGGGACCTCTTCCAAAATTGTTCAGCTCATCAAGAGTTTCTATGCTAACTTCACCTGGTGACAGCAACCTTAGCTTTGAAGTCCAGACAGGAGTCAGGCAAAGTTGTGTGATGTCGGTAATATTGTTTTAGATGGTGTTTAACTGGGTTATGAGGCTGTTCCGCAAAAACTGATACCCAAATGAGTATAACTGTAACAAGTGGATGGTGCAACTATTTGGTTTCGCTTGAACAAATGGACCCAGACTCAGTAGTTCCTCCAAGACTCACTTTATTGTTAATACAGAGGAAAAAAAATAGAGAGTTGCGAGAAATGCTTAATATTATACACTACCCTCACCACTAATAGGTAGGGCTAACTTAAGCAACCCCTAGTTGTTTACACCGCCGAGTTTACTTAGTAACAGCTGCATGGTCCCTGAGGCAGGCGATCGACCATGGACTGGCTAGGGTGGAGGTCCTTGGCGCTAGTTCAGCTGCTTGGCCCGAAGGTGGGACCCAGGTGAGTGGTCTGCCCAAGAAAGAACTTGCCTACCAGTCCAGCGGGTAGGGGCGAGGCATCCAATCCAACATTTACACAACCCTAGCTTCTTGGTCAGGTGACCTTCAACAATCGGTCTCTGCCTCCTCAGGGACAATGCATTCTATTAACCTTACAACCAAACAATGTAAAACAAACATTCTTTAGAGATAAGGTGATTAATTACTTTTACACAAATCAGCACTTTATGGTGCTTTCAGGCCATTTTATCAGGTAGACCAGAGTCACATTGTTCTCCCCTTATCTAGTATCAAGGGTTAATTTGCCCAACACGCAGGTAAACCTACAAAACAGGACAGACCCACAAATTCCTGTTAACCATTTCCTTGCCGTATTCATTTTTCAGACCCACACATCTCACCCATACGCTTACTTATGCACTTCACCCCCTGACCCTGGTATAGCAGATCACAGACGCCTGAAAGCAATTACAGCAGCACAAATTGACTTAAGCACATGCACAATGACTACTATAACGACTAATATTATTACAGTCCATATTACCCTTTGCAGTATCTTATGTCCAATGCCCCCAGAAGCGTTAGATACAGGAGAAGGGTCCCCGCTCCACAGAAGGAGGTCTGTGGAGTTGTTGGCCCAAAGCAGTCAATTTAACCGACTCTATTTGAATATGGTCTGCCAAATCGGTAATGTTCTCACTCGTCCGAAGTGTAAGTACGACATTCTTGACCGATTATGGCACAAGTTCCTCCCTGCTTTGCTAGCAAAAACTCCAACGCCATCCAATTTTGCAGGGCCACTGTACAGATAGCAACTAACTCAGCATTAACCATCTGAAACATGTTACTAGTCTGGGCTAAAGCTGGGGCAGTTTCATTGGCTACTTTTTCCATTGCATCAGACAAATGAAAAACCTCTCAGGAAATCACCGATCCCTGGCCTTTAGCATTATCATGGAAAAAGATAGAATCAGAGAGGACAGGAAAATTTTTAATTGGGGAAGGGCAATTTATGAGGCTATAAGGCTAGAACTTGCGGGAATGAATTGGGATGATGTTTTTCCAGGGAAATGTACTATGGACATGTGGTCGATGTTTAGAGGTCTCTTGCAAGATGTTAGGGATAAATTTGTCCCAGTGAGGAAGAAAAAGACTGGTAGGGTGAAGGAACCATGAGTGACAAGTGAGGTGGAGAATCCAGTCAGGTGGAAGAAGGCAGCATACATGAGGTTTAGCAAGCAAGGATCAGATGGGTCTATTGAGGAATATAGGGAAGCAAGAAAGGAGCTTAACAAGGGGCTGAGAAGAGCAAGAAGGGGGCATGAGAAGGCCTTGACGAGTAGGGTAAAGGAAAACCCCAAGGCATTCTTCAATAATGTGAAGAAAAAAGGATGACAGGGGTGAGGGTAGGACCAATTAGAGATAAAGGTGGGAAGATGTGCCTGGAGGCTGTGGAAGTGAGTGAGGTCCTCAATGAATACTTCTCTTTGGTATTCACCAATGAGAGGAAACTTGATGATGGTGAGGACATATGAGTGAGATTGATGTTCTGGAGCATGTTGATATTAAGGGAGAGGAAGTGTTGGGGTTGTTAAAATACACTGGGACGGGTAAGTCCCCGAGGCCTGACGGAATATTCCCCAAGCTGCTCCACAAGGCCAGGGAAGAGATTGCTGAGCCTCTGGCTAGGATCTTTATGTCCTCATTGTCCACGGGAATGGTACCGGAGGATTGGACGGAGGCGAATGATGTCCCCTTCTTCAAAAAAGGTAGTAGGGATAGTTCGGGCAATTATGGACCAGTGAGCCTCCAAGTTCTTTGAGGAGGTGACCAGGCATATAGATGAGGGTAATGCAGTGGATGTGATCTATATGGATTTTAATAAGGCATTTGACAAGGTTCCACACGGTAGGCTTATTCAGAAAGTGAGAAGGCATGGGATCCAGCGAAGTTTGGCCAGGTGGGTTCAGAATTGGCTTGCCTCCAGAAGGCATTCAGATTGGAGGATTGTGACTAGTGGTATCCCATAAGGATCTGTTCTGGGACCTCTACTTTTCGTGATTTTTATTAATGACCTGGATGTCGGGGTAGAAGGGTGGGTTGGCAAGTTTGCAGACAACACAAAGGTTGGTGGTGTTGTAGATAGTGTAGAGGATGCAGAAGTGGGCTGAGAAGTGGCAGATGGAGTTCAACCCGGAGAAGTGTGAGGTGGTATACTTTGGAAGGACAAACTCCAAGGCAGAGTACAAAGTAAATGGTAGGATACTTGGTAGTGTGGAGGAGCAGAGAGATCTGGGAGTACATGTCCACAGATCCCTGAAAGTTGCCTCACAGGTAGATAGGGTAGTTAAGAAAGCTTATGGGGTGTTAGCTTTCATAAGTCGAGGGATAGAGTTTAAGAGTCGCAATGTAATGATGCAGCTCTATAGAACTCTGGTTAGGCCACACTTGGAGTACTGTGTCCAGTCCTGGTCGCCTCACTATAGGAAGGATATGGAAGCATTGGAAAGGGTACAGAGGAGATTTACCAGGATGCTGCCTTGTTTAGAGAGTATGGATTATGATCAGAGATTAAGGGCTTTACTCTTTGGAGAGAAGGAGGATGATATGAGACATGATAGAGGTGTACAAGATAATAAGAGGAATAGATAGAGTGGATAGTCAGCACCTCTTCCCCAGGGCACCACTGCTCAATACAAGAGGACATAGCTTTAAGGTAAGGGGTGGGAAGTTCGAGAGGGATATTAGAGGAAGGTTTTTTACTCAGAGTGGTTGGTGCGTGGAATGCACTGCCTGAGTCAGTGGTGGAGGCAGTGCATTCCACGCACCAACCACTCTGAGTAAAAACTGTATGTGACCTCTGTATTTATAGAAACACTCAAAACCTGGTATGTGTGGGGATATGTTAAATGTAGGGGGCATCTTAGTCATATCATAGAGGTAGCGTTGGGGACCATAGTCATCCTAGAGTAGTTATTAAATGCACGCCAAGCCCATTCTTCCTTAGCCGTAAAGGGTACTTGGATCATGGGGGGTCCCCCTCAATGCATGCAATGATCCCATTGAACACACCCAACACTTTGATACATTTAATCGTACAGCATATTCATAACTCATTCTCAAAAACATATTTCAATATCCAATACTATCATCAATGTCCTTGATCCTTTGACACGGTTGCACCGCCCAGACATCCTCATCCCAAACCAATCGATGGAGGGGAACAGCAGAGGGAATCTGCGACTTCGGACAGCGACCCATGGACAGAGGGTGTTTTCTTCACGCCTTAGAATGAGCATCTGTATCACTCATTGAACTGGGAGATTGCCTATATTGATCGTGTAAGGTTTCACTTTCTTTTATGATTGGTTGGGGAGGGGTTCCAAGCTCGCACCCATGGTCTTCTTCTGAAGTGCCCCTAATAGAGCAATGTACCATAGCTGCACTCCAGCCATCGGTCTGTAATACACAAAAAAAATATTAGTTCTAGTTCCAAGCTATCAGGCATTCGGAATTTAAACATTGCAATTCCTCCTGTCCTTCTATAGCAACCCACAGAGTGTTGCCCTGTGCCGGGGCTATTATTTCCCCCTTCTGTTGTTCCCCTCTTGGCCCTGTCAGCCATACTTTACTGGCTACTTCACTTATCTTACTAGTGGGAACCCCCTCTAAAGTACCCTCGAAAGCCACAGGATAAGTCTGATCAAATGGGGATTAGGGGACCCCCCCCCCCCCGATTGTTCAGAACGTTCATCGCTTTTTGCAGCACTGAATGCCATCCCTTCATAGTGTGGGTGGGGGTCATCAGTCAAATCTGCTGCTTCAAAAATCCATTTAATCGTTCAATCAAGCCAGCTGCCTAGGGGTAATAAGATATATGGTGGACCCAATAAATACCTTGCTCTTTCACCCAATCCTGGATCTGTTGCCCTGTAAAATGGGATCCATTATCTGACTGTATTTCCTCGGGTGTGCCATAATGTGCCATCAGGTATTCTACCCCTCGAATGGTAGATTCCTGATTGGCACTAGGAAAGGGTCTGGCCAAAAGGAATCCAGAATAAGTGTCCACCGTTGTCAACACATACTTAATTATTCCTATGTGGGGGCAGAGGTCGAATGTAATCAATCTGCCATACTTTAGCCGGTATGGAGCCTCTCTTAATATGGGCGAAAGGTCCACGCGGGACAGAGCGAGGCTTGACTTGCTGGCAAATAGGACACTCAGACACAGTAGTCTGACAGTCATTCACCGTCAAAGATATCCCATGGTCTTGTCCCCACTCTTGTTCCCCCTTCTCCCCAAGATGGCTGGACTGTGCGTGGGCCCATCTAACTAGAGGCACTGTAATGGCAGATACTGCAGCCAATCTGTCTGCTTGATTATTGTAGAGTGTTGTAGGGCTAATGTCCTTCTGGCGAGCATTCACATGATGCACATAAATATCGCACCTCTGCGCCCCTTGCCAGATCTATTGCCAATATTCCTTGCCCCAGATAGGTTTATTATGAACTGTCCACTGGTGCACCTGCCAACTCACCATCCAGATAGCCATTCCATTAGCCACTGCCCACGAATTGGTATATATTCTAATTTCCTTGGTGGGGAGTGAAAAGGGCAGGGTAACTGCTACAAGTTCCACTAGCTGACTGGATCCGCCCTCTCCTTCTTGTATTAACTGAGTACCGTCCAAGGGTTGCAGAGCAGCAGCCTTCCACCGTTGGTGTCCCGACACCCAACGCCTCGAGCCATCCGTAAACCAAGCATTAGCCTTTTCCTCCGATGTCAATTCGTCATACGGCCAGCCCCATCAAATGAGGGAGGTCTTGAGAGGGGGAACCGCCCTCTCTTCCTCAGTTCGAGCTGTCATAGGCGGTCTGGCTGCTTGTTCATGAAGACGGCTGACTCCTTCGGATCCTTTATACCATTTCCACTTCACTATGGATGACTGATGTGCATACCCCTGTCTCACCTTCGTATCTGGGGTGAGCACCTGGGACATAATAGGCAAATCGGGTCACAATACCGTGGGGTCCGATCCCATGATGGACTCCATTTCCACCAGGGCGCAGTAACAAGCTAGGAGCTGTCGTTCGAACGGAGCATATCGTTCAGCAGCCTCCGGCATAGTGCGTGACCAGAACCCTAGGGGCACCCTCCTTCCATTCTGTAGTTGCCACAGACTCCATACAACCACGTTATCTTGAACAGACACCGAAGTGAAAAGGGAAGAGCCTGTTCAGCTGCCATTTTGACCTGCTCGGATGCCTCCTTTTGCTCATCTCCCCATGTGAATTCGCTCTTCTTACGAGTGACAGCGTACAATGGTTTCAGTAGGAGAGTCAAATGGGGAATATGTGTTCTCCAATATCCCAATAACGCCACAAAGTGCTGAGCTTGCTTATTAGTAGCTGTGGCTTGAATTTTATTTTGTACCTTTTCCGGTATAATCCTCTCCCCAGCATGCCAGTGGATCCCCAGAAACATCACGGATTGACTGGGACCTTGAACCTTATCTTCATTCACAGCCCATCCCCTCTCTCGCACACACTGTAACATGGACCGCAGTGCCTCTGCGACACTCTCCTCGTCGGGTCCCTGTAACAACATCACCGATATAGTGATGTACTCTGACATAAGGGGGCAGTGCGCAGGTCTCCAAATCACGTGCCACTATCCTGTGGCATAAGGTAGGACTATGAACATATCCCTGTGGCAAACCAGTAAAGGTACATCGCCGACCGTTCCAGATGAAAGCGAACTGCTCCTGTGATTCCTCCTCCAAGGGAATCGAAAAGAAGGCGTTGGCCAGATCAATAACAGTGTACCATGGACCATCTGCATCATCCTCAATATTATCTACCAGCGTCTACCAGAAGAAAACTTTTGGTATGCTGGCCTTTATAAATCAGAGCATTGAGTATAGAAGTTCGGATGTAATGTTGAAATTGTACAAGGCATTGGTAAGGCCAAATTTGGAGTATTGTGTACAGTTCTGGTCACTGAATTATAGGAACGGTGTCAACAAAATTGAGAGAGTACAGAGAAGATTTACTAGAATGCTTTCTGGGTTTCATCTCCTAAGATACAGAGAAAGGTTGAACAGGTTGGGTCTTTATTCTTTGGAGTGTATAAGGTTGAGGGGGGACTTGATAGAGGTATTTAAAATTATGAGGGAGATAGAGTTGACGTGGATAGGCTTTTTCCATTGAGAGTGGGGGAGATTGAAACAAGAGGACATGAGTTGAGAGTTAAAAGGCAAAAATTTAGGGGTAACGTGAGGGGAAACTTCTTTACTCAGAGGGCGATAGCTGTGTGGAATGAGCTTCCAGCAGAAGTGGTTGAGGCAGGTTCAATGTTGTCATTTAAAGTTAAATTGGATAGCTATATGGACAGGAAAGGAATGGAGGGTTATGGGCTGCGTGCAGGTCGGTGGGACTAGGTGAGAGTAAGAGTGCAGCATGGACTAGAAGGGCCGAGATGGCCTGTTTTCAAGCTGTAGTTGTTATATTGTTATATCCCTATCCCAGGTATCTGGATCTCCCTTGGATAACAACATTGATCTTATCTTCATGGGATCAGGGGTATAATTCTGGTGGCGAGCCACCTCCTGATGTTTAATTTGCACTAGCCTACATGCCATCTTAATTCCCTTCTCCTCAGCTTCCTGTGCCCTATTCTGACTGGTCCTCACCACCTCGGTCATTACCGAGCATCTCTCCTTCATAGCATTCATCTCATTCCTCAACCTATCCCTTTCTTGTTCCACTTCACGGGTCCTTTCCAACTGTTGGCGCAAGGCTGTGGCCAGCAGCCAATAGCCATCAGTATGAGAACCTCATTTCGATGGAAATTTTATTTCTTGCAACAATCTAGCCATCTTACTTCCCAATTTCTTGCCAGTGTTATCTAGGTGATCATCCCAACTTATGGGAGGTCCCAACTTAGCAAGGGTGCGAGCAAGCGCTGCAAACCTATCAGTATTATCTGTCCACCCAGGTATGCGATATTGTCCTGGGGCAACCTCTTTGTTTCAGTGAAACATTGTCAGCAATCCACGTATCCTGCCGACTACGCCAATTGTTCCACAAAAACTGATACCCAAATAAGTATAACTGTAACAAGTGGATGCTGCAACTATTTGGTTTCGCTTGAACAAATGGACCCAGACTCGGTAGTTCCTCCAAGACTCATTTTTTTGTTAATACAGAGAAGGAAAAAAATCAAGAGTTGCGAGAAATGCTTTATATTATACACTAGCTACGCCACTAATAGGTAGGGCTAACTTAAGCAACCCCTAGTTGTCTACACTGCCGAGTATACTTAGCAATGTCTGCGTGGTCCCTGAGGCAGGCGATCGACTGTGGACTGGCTAGGGTGGAGGTCATTGGCTCTGGTTCAGCTGCTTGGCCTGAAGGTGAGTGGTCTGCCCAAGAAAGAACTTGCCTACCACTCCAGCGGGTAGGGGCGAGGCATCCAATTCAAAATTTACACAACTCTAACCTCTTGGTCAGGTGACCTTCAACAATCGGTCTCTGCCTCCTCAGGGACAATACATTCTATTAATCTTACAACCAAATAATGTAAAAAAGACATTCTTTAGAGACAAGGTGATTAATTACTTTTACACAAATCAGCACTTTTAGTTTGCTTTCAGGCCATTTTATCAGGTAAACCAGAGTCACATTGTTCTCCCCTTATCTAGTATCAAGGGTCAATTTGCCCAACACGTAGATCGACCTTCAAAACAGGACAGACCCACAAATTCCTAACTGTTCACCATTTCCTTGCCGTATCCATTTTTCAGACCCACACATCTCACCCATGCACTTACCTATACAGAGGCAAACAACGAAAGATCAGCAGTGAGGCATTAAGACCATAAGATACAGGTTGCAGAAGTAGGCCATTTAGCCCATTGAGTCTGCTCTGCCATTTCATCATAGCTGATCCAATTTTACCCTCAGCCCCAAATCTCCGGCCTTGTCTACGTATACCTTCATGCCCTAACCAATCAAGAATCAACCTCTGCCTTAAATATGTATAAAGATTTGGCTTTCACAGCTGCTTGTGGTAACAAATTCCACAGATTCGCCACTCTCTGGCTGAAGAAATTCCTTCTTATCTTTGTTCTAAAATGCCGCCCTTCTATTCTGAGGCTGTCCCCTCTGGTCTTGTCCTAGGAAACATCCTCTCCACGTCCACTCTTATTAAGGCCTTTCACTATCTGATAGGTTTCAATGAGGTCACCCCACATTCTTCTAAATTCTAGTAAATACAGGCCCAGAGCCATCGAACGCTCTTCATATGACAATCCTGGAATCATTTTTGTGAGCCTCCTTTGAACCTTCTCCAGTTTCAGCACATCCTTTCTTAGATAAGGGACACAAAGCTTCTCACAACACTCCAAGTGAGGCCTCACCAGTGCTTTATAAAGTCTCAATGTTACATTCTTGCATTTATTTTCTAGCAGCCTCATGTGTGGTACCTTGTCAAAGGCCTTCTGAAAATCCAAGTACACAATATCAACCGACTCTCCCTTGTCTATTCTGCTTGTTATTTCTTCAAAGAATGGAATAGGTTAGTCAGGGAGGATTTTCCCTTGAAGCCATGCTGACTATGGCCTATTTTATCATGTGCCTTCAAGTACTCTCATCCTTAATAATCGACTCCAACTTCTTCCCATCCTCTAAGGTCAAACTAAATGGCCTATAGCAGTGGTCCCCAACCAGCAGGCTGTGGACCGGTACCGGGCCGCAAGGAAACAATATTATTTGGCGGTATGAAGCGATATGAGTCAGCTGCATCTTTCCTTATTCCCTGTCACGTCCACTGTTGAACTTGAACGCACGCAAGATCATTAGTCGGTAGAGTAAAAAACAAACGTCACTTGAAAGTTTCTTTGGAACAGGACATAAAACCCTAATGATGATGATAACGCAGAGACAGCTGAGGCAGAGACTGCAAAAAAAAAGAAAGCTTCCTTCAACAGAAAATACGACGAGTCGTACATAAAATACGGCTTTATTGTGACCGGTGACTCGCACGCTCCAAGCCCCCTGTGTGTGATATGTGGAGACGAGCTGTCTAATGAGGCAATGAAGCCCTCAAAACTGCTTCGGCACCTTGAGTCCAAGCACCCTGCACTTAAAGACAAGCCTGTTGAGTTTTTTGAGAGGAAGAAACGTGAGCAAGTGGGACTGAAGCAAGTGCTGAGAGCAACCACCTCCACAAATGCTGCTGCTCTGAGAGCATCGCACTTATTTGCTATCTGTGTGATATCTTTAACCTGCTCAATGAACTCAATTTGTCACTTCAAGGGAGAAAGACAACTTTTTGGATTGGGCCTACAGAGCGTTGTGGGAGCTGAATTCTGAAGGAAGGCAGTTTTTTAAAAAACTTCTTCGAGTGCAAGAAGGACAAGACTGCGCAGGCGCATGATGTCAACAGGACAGCGCGGAGAGTTTAAAAAGGAGGCCATCCTATACAGTGGGCAGCGGAGTGAGTGGGAACAGAGTGTAGGGCTTTGGCTTCAACGGGCTTCAGCAGGAAACGAGAAGAGGTGAAAGCGAAGCACCAACTCTTTTTTTTTCTCCCCCCCCCCCACCTTTTGCGAATCGGCCCGGACAGACAGGAACAGCAGGGCTCTCACAGCTAACGGTATGAGCTAACGATTTAAAAAGTTCGTCTGTTTAGCGAGGTAAGTGGGTGAGTAGTCTTATTTTTCCTGTTTCATTCCAGTAGAATTCGATAGCATGCCTGCAGGGTTAGTGCTTTGTTCAGGGTGTCAGATGTGGGAATCCTGGGAGACCTCCAGCCTTCCTGATGGCCACATCTGCGCCATGTGCACCGAGATGCAGCTCCTCAGAGACCATGTTAGGGATCTGGAGCTGCAGCTTGATGACCTACTGCTTATCAGGGAAAGTGAAGAGGTGATAGACAGGAGCTACAGGGAGGTAGTCATCCCTAGGCTACAGGAGTCAGAAAACTGGGTGACTGTCAAGAGAGGGAAGGGAAATGCCTGGATAGTGGAGAGCACACCTGTGGCTGCCCCCCTCAGCAACAAGTATGTTGTTCTGGATGCTGTTGAGGGGGATGACCTGACGAGGACGCCCACGGTGACCGGGTCTCTGGCACTGAGCCTGGCGCTGTTGTGCAGGAGAGAAGGAGGGAGAAGCGGAATGCGGTAGTCATAGAGGATTCCATAGTCAGGGGAACGGACAGGAGATTCTGTGAGCCTGATAGAGATACCCGCATGGTGTGTTGCCTCTCAGGTGCCACGGGAAGGGATGTCTCGGATCGGGTCCTAAATATTCTGAAGGGGGAGGGTGAGCAGCCAGTTATCTTGGTACATGTTGGTACCAATGACATTTATAGGACAAAGGTGGAGGTCCTGAAGAGAGATTTCTGGGAGTTAGGAAGGAAGCTGAGAAGCAGGACCTCCAGCGTAGTAATCTCGGGATTGCTACCTGTGCCACGTGCTAGCGAGGGCAAGAATAGTAGGATCAGGCAGATGAATGTGTGGCTGAGAGACTGGTGTGGGGGCAGGGCTTCAGATTCTTGGATAATTGGGATCTCTTCTGGGGGAAGTATGACCTGTTCAAAAAGGACAGGTTACACCTGAACCCAAAGCGGACCAATATCCTGGCGGGAAAGTTTAATAGAGCTGCTAGGGAGGGTTTAGACTAATTTGGCAGGGGGATGGGAACCGGAATGTTAGAGAGGAGGAAGGGGAAAACAGAAATAAATCTAAGATAGTGAGCAATAAAGATGTCAGGGAAGACAGGCAGGTAATGGGGCAAATTTGTAGCCATTGGGATGAGTTGCAGTGCAATAAAGTTGCAGTGAAATCAAACCGAGAAGTACCAGATACTTGTCTTAAGGTGTTATACTTAAATGCAAGCAGCATAAGGAATAAGGTGGATGATCTTGTCGTACAGCCACAGATTGGCAGGTAAGATATTGTGGCCATCACTGAGACGTGGGTAAAGGATGCATGTCTCTGGGAGCTGAACGTCTAAGGATACACAGTGTATCAGAAGGATAGGAAGGTAGGCAGAGGGGGAGGCGTGGCTTTATTGGTAAGAAATGATATTAAATCATTAGAAAGAGGTGATATAGGATAGGAAGGTGAAGAACCTTTATGGGTTGAGCTAAGAATTTGCAAGGGTTAAAGGACCCTGATGGCAGTTATTTATAGGCCTCCAAACAGCTGCAGTGATGTGGACTACAAATTACAACAGGAAATAGAAAAGGCTTGTCAGAAGAGCAGTGTTATGATAATTGTGGGGGATTTTAACATGTGAGTGGATTGGAAAAATCAGGATGGCACTGGATCTCAAGAGAGAGAATTTGTAGAATGTCTGTGAGATGGCTTTTTAGAACAGCTTGTTGTTGAGCCCACTAGGGGATCGGCTGTATTAGATTGGGTATTGTGTAATGAACTGGAGGTGATTAGAGAAATTGAGGTGAAGGAACCCTTAGGAGGCAGTGATCCTAACATGATTGAGTTCACTGTGACATTTGAAAAAGAGAAGCCAAAATCTGATGTGTCGGCATTTCAGTGGAGTAAAGGAAATTACAGTGGCATGAGAGAGGAACTGGCCAAAGTTGACTGGAAAGGGATAGTGGCGGGAAAGACGGCAGAGCAGCAGTGGCTGGAGTTTATGCGAGAAGTGAGGAAGGTGCAAGACAGGTATATTCCAGAAAAGAAGAAATTTTCAAATGGAAAAAGGATGCAACCATGGTTGACAAGAGAAGTCAAAGCCAAAGTTAAAGCAAAGGAGAGGGCATACAAGGAAGCAAAAATTAGTGGGAAGACAGAGGATTGGGAAGTTTTTAAAACCTTATAAAAGGAAACTAAGAAGGTCATTAAGAAAGAAAAGGTTAACTATGGAAGGAAGCTAGCAAATAATATCAAATAGGATACTAAAAGCTTTTTCAAGTATATAAAGAGTAAAAGACAGGCGAGAGTAGATATAGGACTGATAGAAAATGATGCTGGAGAAATTGTAATGGGAGATAAGGAAATGGCAGAGGAACTGAACTAGTATTTTGCATCAGTCTTCACTGAGGAAGACAGCAGTATACCGGACACTCAACGGTGGCAGGGAAGAGAAGTGTGCGCATTCACAATTAAGACAGAGAAAGTACTCAGGAAGCTGAATAGGCTAAAGGTAGATAAATCTCCTGGACCAGATAGAATGCACCCGCGTGTCTGAAGGAAGTAGCTGTGGAGATTGCGGAGGCATTAACGATGATCTTTCAAAAGTCGATAGGTTCTGGCATGGTTCCGGAGGACTGGAAGATTGCAAATGTCACTCTGCTATTTAAGAAGGGGGCAAAGGAAGCAAAAACGAAATTATAGACCTGTTAGCTTGACGTTGGTGGTGGGAAGTTGTTGGAGTCGATTGTCAAGGATGAGGTTGCAGAGTATCAGGAGGCATATGACAAGATAGGCAGAAGTCAGCATAGATTCCTTAAAGGAAAATCCTGCTTGACAAAGCTATTACAATTTTTTGAGGAAATTACCAGTAGGCTAGACAAGGGAGATGCAGTGGATGTTGTATATTTGGATTTTCAGAAGGCCTTTAACAAGGTGCCACACATGAGGCTACTTAACAAGATAAGAGCCCATGGAATTACGGGAAAGTTACATACGTGGATAGAGCATTGGCTGATTGGCAGGAAACAGAGTGGGAATGAAGGGATCCTATTCTGGTTGCCTGCCGGTTACCAGTGGTGTTCCACAGGGGTCCGTGTTGGGGCTGCTTCTTTTTCCATTGTACATCAACGATTTGGATTATGGAATGGATGGCTTTGTGGCTAAGTTTGCTGATGATACGAAGATAGGTATAGGGGCCAGTAGTGCTGAGGAAACGGAGAGTCTGCAGAGAGACTTGGATAGATTGGAAGAATGGGCAAAGAAGTGGCAAATGAAGTACAATGTTGGGAAGTGTATGGTTATTCACTTTGGCAGAAGCAATAAACGGGCAGACTATTATTTAAATGGGGAAGGAATTCAAAGTTCTGAGATGCAGCGGGACTTGCAAGTCCTCCTACAGAATACCCTTAAGGTTAACCTCCAAGTTGAGTCTGTAGTGAAGAAGGCGAATGCAATGTTGGCATTCATTTCTAGAGGAATAGAGTATAGGAGCAGAGACGTGATGTTGAGGCTCTATAAGCCGCTGGTGAGACCTCACTTGGAGTACTGTGGGCAGTTTTGGTCTCCTTATTTAAGAAAGGATGTGCTGACGTTGGAGAGGGTACAGAGAAGATCCACTAGAATGATTCCGGGAATGAGAAGGTTAACGTATGAGGAACGTTGGTCCGCTCTTGGACTGTATTCCTTGGAGTTTCGAAGAATGAGGGGAGACCTTATAGAAACATTTCGAATTTTGAAAGGCATGGACAGAGTGGATGTGGGAAAGTTGTTTCCCATGATGGGGGAGTCTAGTACGAGAGGGCATGACTTAAGGTTTGAAGGGCGCCCATTCAGAACAGAAATGCGAAGAAATTTTTTTAGCCAGAGGATGGTGAATATATGGAATTTGTTGCCACGGGCAGCAGTGGAGACCAAGTCATTGGGTTTATTTAAGGCAGAGATTGATAGGTATCTGAGTAGCCAGGGGATCAAAGGTTATGTTGAAAAGGCGGGGGAGTGGGACTAAATGAGAGAATGGATCAGCTCATGATAAAATGGCGGAGCAGACTCGATGGGCTGAATGGCCGACTTCTGCTGCTTTGTCTTATGGTCTTCAAGTTGGCAGATAAAGTATCTGCTTTCAAAGCCAAACCGGAACTGTGGGGACTGCGAGTGGATAGGGGCATATTTGCCTTGTTCCCAAGATTAACTGGGACTTTGGGAGAGGCTGAGGCTGTACCGTCTTTCTCACAGCTGGTGCACGATCACCTAACTTCGCTGTCGGCAGAATTCGTGCGTTACTTCCCAACCACAAATGACCCAAGATGTGCAAAGGAATGGGTCGTGACCCATTTGTGAATGTCCCCGGTGAACTATCCATGTCAGCGCTTGAAGAAGATCAACTCCTCAAGCTTGCAAATGACGGTGGGCTTAAAAGTATGTTTGACATAACATCTCTGCTGGCATTCTGGATCAAAGTCAAGGCTGAATATCCTGAGATAGCCACAAAAGCATTGAAAACGTTGCTTCCATTTCCAACATCATATCTCTGCGAAGCAGGATTTCTGCAATGAATGCAATGAAAATTAAATTGCAGATTAGACTGGACATAAGGAACCCCCTTCGAGTATCGCTGTCTTCCATCACCCCTTGATGGGACCATCTTGTTGCAGGGAAACAAGCCCAGGGCTCCCACTGATTCAGCGATATTGGTGTGTTGCAATGATTTTATATGTTCATACGAGGAAAATATGCGCTGTGTGTTTAATAACCAAACATTACTTAAAATGTTATGATGCTATTGACTTATAAGTGACTTATAATTGACTTATCACTATATTCATGGGAGGAAAACATGTGCTGTGTGTTTAATATTAAATTCGTTAGATAAACCCTTTTAGAAACGAAATTGAGTGTATTAATAGCCACTTATAAGTGACTTATAGTTTTACCTATATTCCGGTCGCGATTAACACCCCCCCCCCCCCCCCCCCCCCCGCCGTCAGCCGATCCGCAAGAATATCGTCAATATTAAACCGGTCCGCGGTGCAATAAAGTCTGGGGACCCCTGGCCTATAGTTTCCTTTCCTATAGTTTCCTATAGGGCCTCTGTCCCTTCTTGAAGAGTGGAGCAACATTTACAATTTTCCAGTCTTCCCGAACTGTTCCAGAATCTATTGATTCTTGAAAGATCATTACCAATGCCTCCATGATCTCTTCAGCCACCTCTTTCCAGAATCCTTGGTGTACACCATCTGGTCCAAGTGACTTATCTACCTTTAGACCTTTCAGTTTCCTAGAACCTTCTCTCTAGTTATGTTAACTTCATGCAGTTCATGTCACCTGATGCCTGAAACTTCCACCATACAGCTAGTGTCTTCCACAATGAAGACCAATGCAAAATACTTACACAGTTTGTCCAACATTTCTTTTATTCCCCTCCCCCCAGTACTAACTTTCCAGCATTGTTTTCAAGCGTTCATTATCAACTTTCGTCTTTCTTTTACGCTTTATGTATCTGAAAAATCTTTTGGTATCCTCTTTAATATTACTGGCTAGCTTACTTTTGTATTCTATGTTTACCTTATTAGCTTTATTAGTTGCCTTCTGTTGGTTTTTAAAAACTTCCCAATCCTCTAACTTCCCACTAATTTTTGTTCTATTTATATCATCTCTTTGGCTTTAAAGCTAACTTCTCGTTAGTCACGGTTGTGTCATCTTGCCTTTAAAATACTTCTTTGGGATGTATATCTCCTGTGCCTTCTGTATTGTTTCCAGAATTCCTAGCCATTACTGCTCTGCCATTATCCCTGTTTTTTTTTCCAATCGATTCTAGCCAATTCCTCTCTTATGCCTCTGTAATTCCCTTTGCTCCATGGTAACATCAATACATCTGACTTTAGCTTCTCCTTCTCAAATTTCAAGGTGAATTCAGTCATATTATAATTACTTTCCCCGAAGGGTTGTTTTATGTTAAACTCAATTCCTATTCATTGCATAAGAATAGCTGATCCCCTAGTGGGCTCAACCACGAGCTACTCTAAAAAGCCATGTCAGAAGCACTCTAGAAATTCCCCCTCATGGAATCCCACACCAACGTATTTTTCCCAATCTACCTGCATGTAGTCTAGTAAGTTGAAGAAATTCTTCAATTTCCCTGATCGCACCCCCACCCCCAGTACATCAGACCAAGTGCTGAGGCACCCAATGCTCCTGCAGCACCAACACCTCCCCTCCTCTCATCTCCTCCCCCTCCAGTTCATCACATGGATGAACAACACAGGCTACCACCACCTACACTCACTCCTTCCCTTACACCTACCATCTACACCTCCACATACCAACTGCTGTTACCCCAATCTTCACTTCCCCAGCCCCCACATTCAACCAACTCCCAGTCATCATGAACTCACCTTCACTACTAAGCAGGTGAGAATGGTCTGGAGAAACTCAGACACGACAGAGCATCAGGACCAGATGGTGTGAACCCCAAGGTCCTGAAGGAGTGTGATGAGCAGCTATTTGGAATTTTGCAGAGTATTATCCCAAATGTGTGGAAAACATCATGTGTGTTCCCAGTACTCAAGAAGGGCCGACCTGGAAGTTTTGAATGACTGTCGTCCGGTGGCCCTGACCTCACACATGAAGACCCTAGAGAGGCTGGTGCTGGCTTACCTTAGACTTGTGGTCAGATCAGCCCTCGATCCCCTGCAGTTTGCCTACCGGGAGCACATTGGAGTCGATGATACTTTCATCTACCTGCTGAACAGAGCCCACTCCCATTTCAATAAGTAGGGCAGCATTGTGAGGATCATGTTCTTTTGATTTCTCAAGTGCCTTCAATACCATGCAGTGCTCATTGCTAGGGGAAAAGCTCTGTTCAGTGCAGGTTGGCATTATCCTGGATAATGGACTACCTGACTAGCAGACCGCAGTTTGTGTGGCTTCAGAGCTGTGTGTCAGGCATGGCTATAAGCAGCACTGGAACCCCACAAGGGACTATATTTCTCCTTTCATGTTTACCCTGTATACCTTGGACTTACTTTAGATACAACATTGAATCATGTCATCTGTAGAAATTCTCTGATGACTTAGCAATAGTCATAAAGGGAAGACAGGGGGATGAATACAGAGCCCCAGTGGAGGACTTTGTCGAATGGTGCAAGCTGAATAATCTGGAGCTCAACACCAGTAAGACAAAGGAGATAGTGATGGACTTTAGGAAGACCAAGCCTGCACCGCTCTTTGTTGTTATTATTGATGGTGTGGATGTGGTGAGGACCTACAAGTTCTTGGGGGGAACCTATTCAACAGACTTGAGTGGAGCACCAACACAGAGGTTGTGTACAAGAAGGGCCAAGGTCACCTCTACTTTCTGAGGAGTATTCAAAACTCTCCTCCACATTCTACCGGTCTGTTGTCACCAGTACAATCTTCTATGCAGTGGTGTACTGGGGCAATGACATCAACACAGGTGATGCCAACAGGCTCAGTGAACTGATTAGAAAGGCTGGCTCTGTTATTGGATTCAAACTGGATATACCGGAGACTGCGGTAGAACAAAGGACCCTTCAAAATGTCATGGCAATTCTAGACAATGTCTCTTACCCTCTGCATGCCACCTTGGCTGATGAACAGAGGAGCACTTTTAGTAATAGACTAAGACAACTGTGCTGCTCCAAAGAGGGCTATATGAGGTCATTCTTACCCTTGGCCTTTAGGCTCTATAATGAGTCAGCCTATAGCAGGGGAAGTGATGAACCCCCTGCTGTTGGACTTAGTAACTTCTGTTTACCAGAGCTCTCTTCAGCCCTGTAGTTTCTCTTTTTTATACCTTTTAACCATTTCCATGAAGCTTCAGCTAATTGGGGCGGCCACTTAATTGGGCCAAAATATATAGGTCTTGATGTGTCCCAGTGAACTGGAATCCACTGTACTACTGTATATGCCATAAACTCAGACCACCTGGAGTACTTGCAGGTGTACACAGCATTTATTCTATATAAGGTAGTGACTTCATTCAATTTCATTGGAAAATATGTGTATGAATTCTCTCAGAAGCAAGGATGCCAACAAATGAGCCTCAAAGAAGAACGATTGGCTGACATGTTGTCTTTTTGAGAATCATTTATCACTGGAGAAGTGGAATCTTGTTAATTCATAAATGGCTTGACTATTGTTTTTAGATTTGAAATATCTTGGAAGTTTTTTGTGGCAATTTGATTCTGAAATTCCGAAGCACATCCATTATTTCAAGCTCCATCATAGCAAGAGGATTACTAGAAAAATAAAGAAGACAGTTTAAAGTCTCCTTGGAAAAATGCAGCATTCTAACCAACTCATGGCCTGTGGCCACTCAAAAAGGAGGAAGAGAAATCAGAATGGCATTTAGAACCTTATCTTCACTTATAAGGAGCACATCGAATCCCTGTGCAGTGAAATATGTGCTTTTTTGACCTTGAGGCATTGTTAAAGAAGAGATTATGGGCTGTCTTAATATATAGATATAATGAGAAAAGCACTACCCCTTGATGTGCTTTGGTCATTATTGGTGAGGACAATGTTAGTAATTTAGCAGTTAAGATCAATGTCGGCTCATTTTGCTTGTAAAGGGTAGTCAGCTAAAGCAAAAAAAATTCAAGACATTATTTATTGTTGCACAGAAAAAGCTTTGTAATCCTTTTACACAAGGTTACTGTGATTTTAATTTGCCACTCTGAAATGGCCTGTAATTACTTGATTTATTAAGTGATTTCACTGCCTTTCTATCTTCACATTTCTATTTTGGAACTCTAAAGCTGTGAAAGTGTTATGGTTCAAAAGTTATCTGTATGTGACTGAAGATCACATGCTTTTTAGTCATGATAAGCAGTTATCGCCATATTTGAAGATTAACATTTTCTGTTGATCAGAGTTCCTGTTCCTTTCTTCAGCAAAATAAAAATGAAATTTCTGTTTAGAATGCAGAGATGAAATGCTCACATTACTGCATGTTATTTTTTTGATTTAGGAGAGGAAATTACAACTACCAGTTTTCCACATTTATAATCCAATTTAAATTTTACTGAGTTAACAGAAGGGTGTTAAAACCACAGGAAATTCATCAAAATGAAGCATCTGGTTCTTTGGTCTGTTGACCATCTAAAACAATTCTAGATTTTTCTGCTTCAGACCAACTTTGGACATAACTGTTTTTAAATAGTATGCAGACATCAAGTCTGCTCCGCCATTCAATCATGGGCTGATCCAATTATCCTGTTATGCCTATTAATGTGTAGTTGCAATGTTTCTGAAGTACTTTATATAACATCTGCTGAAAGCTCTCCCAAATTTATGGTATACTTTATACTTTATTGTCGCCAAACAATTGATACTAGAACATATAATCATCATAGCGATATTTGATTCTGTGCTTCCCGCTCCCTGGATTACAAATGGATAGTAAATATTAAAAATTTAAATTATAAATCATAAATAGAAAATAGAAAAATGGAAAGTAAGTTAGTACAAAAAAACTGATATGCAGGTCCGGATATTTGGAGGGTATGGCCTAGATCCGGGTCAGGATCCGTTCACCAGTCTTATCACAGTTGGAAAGAAGCTGTTCTCAAATCTGGCTGTCCGAGTCTTCAAGTTCCTGAGCCTTCCCCAGAGGGAAGAGGGATGAAAAGTGTGTTGGCTGGGTGGGTTGTGTCCTTGATTATCCTGGCAGCACTGCTCCGACAGCGTGTGGTGTAAAGTGAGTCCAAGGATGGAAGATTGGTTTGTATGATGTGCTGCGCCGTGTTCACGATCTTCCGCAGCTTCTTCCGGTGTTCCAGTCTTGGACAGGACAACTTCCATATGAGGTTGTGATGCACCCTAGAAGAATACCAGCACCCCAGAGAAAGTGGCTCACCTGAGGACTGGGAGAAATTCAGAGTTCAGCAGAGGAGGACAAAGGGCTTAATTAGGAAGGGGAAAAAAGATTATGAGAGAAAACTGGCAGGAAACATAAAAACGGACTGTAAAAGCTTTTATAGATATGTAAAAAGGAAAAGACTGGTAAAGACAAATGTAGGTCCCCTGCAGACAGAAACAGGTGAATTGATTATGGGGAGCAAGGACATGGCAGACCAATTGAATAATTACTTTGGTTCTGTCTTCACTAAGGAGGACATAAATAATCTTCCAGAAATAGTAGGGGACAGAGGGTCCAGTGAGATGGAGGAACTGAGCGAAATACATGTTAGTAGGGAAGTGGTGTTAGGTAAATTGAAGGGATTGAAGGCAGATAAATCCCCAGGGCCAGATGGTCTGCATCCCAGGGTGCTTAAGGAAGTAGCCCAAGAAATAGTGGATGCACTAGTGATAATTTTTCAAAACTCGTTAGATTCTGGACTAGTTCCTGAGGATTGGAGGGTGGCTAATGTAACTCCACTTTTTAAAAAAGGAGGGAGAGAGAAACCGGGGAATTATAGACCGGTTAGCCTAACGTCGGTGGTGGGGAAACTGCTGGAGTCAGTTATCAAGGATGTGTTAACAGCACATTTGGAAAGCGGTGAAATGATCGGACAAAGTCAGCATGGATTTGTGAAAGGAAAATCATATCTGACTAATCTCATAGAATTTTTTGAGGATGTAACTAGTAGAGTGGATAGGGGAGAACCAGTGGATGTGGTATATTTGGATTTTCAGAAGGCTTTTGACAAGGTCCCACACAGGAGATTAGTGTGCAAACTTAAAGCACACGGTATTGGGGGTAAGGTATTGGTGTGGGTGGAGAGTTGGTTAGCAGACAGGAAGCAAAGAGTGGGAATAAACGGGACCTTTTCAGAATGGCAGGCGGTGACTAGTGGGGTACCGCAAGGCTCAGTGCTGGGACCCCAGTTGTTTACAATATATATTAATGACTTGGATGAGGGAATTAAATGCAGCATCTCCAAGTTTGCGGATGACACGAAGCTGGGTGGCAGTGTTAGCTGTGAGGAGGATGCTAAGAGGATGCAGGGTGACTTGGATAGGTTGGGTGAGTGGGCAAATTCATGGCAGATGCAATTTAATGTGGATAAATGTGAAGTTATCCACTTTGGTGGCAAAAATAGGAAAACAGATTATTATCTGAATGGTGGCCGATTAGGAAAAGGGGAGGTGCAACGAGACCTGGGTGTCATTATACACCAGTCATTGAAAGTGGGCATGCAGGTACAGCAGGCGGTGAAAAAGGCGAATGGTATGCTGGCATTTATAGCGAGAGGATTTGAGTACAGGAGCAGGGAGGTACTACTGCAGTTGTACAAGGCCTTGGTGAGACCACACCTGGAATATTGTGTGCAGTTTTGGTCCCCTAATCTGAGGAAAGACATCCTTGCCATAGAGGGATTACAGAGAAGGTTCACCAGATTGATTCCTGGGATGGCAGGACTTTCATATGAAGAAAGACTGGATGAACTGGGCTTGTACTCGTTGGAATTTAGAAGATTGAGGGGGGATCTGATTGAAACGTATAAGATCCTAAAGGGATTGGACAGGCTAGATGCAGGAAGATTGTTCCCGATGTTGGGGAAGTCCAGAACGAGGGGTCACAGTTTGAGGATAGAGGGGAAGCCTTTTAGGACCGAGATTAGGAAAAACTTCTTCACACAGAGAGTGGTGAATCTGTGGAATTCTCTGCCACAGGAAACAGTTGAGGCCAGTTCATTGGCTATATTTAAGAGGGAGTTAGATACGGCCCTTGTGGCTACGGGGGTCAGGGGGTATGGAGGGAAGGCTGGGGCGGTGTTCTGAGTTGGATGATCAGCCATGATCATAATAAATGGCGGTGCAGGGTCGAAGGGCCGAATGGCCTACTCCTGCACCTATTTTCTATGTTTCTATGTTTCTAATACTTTCTATGGTGCATCTATAAAAATTAGTGAGGGTTTTAGGGGACAGGCCAAATTTCTTTTAGTTTTCTCAGGAAGTAAAGGCACTGGTGGGCCTTCTTGGCAGTGGACTCTGCTTGGTTGGACCAAGTCAGTGGTCATTTGTGATATTGACCCCAATGAACTTAAAGCTTTTGACCTGTTCCACTTGTGCACCACCGATGTAAATTGGGTCGTGTGGTCCACTACTCCTTCTAAAGTCAACAACCAATTCCATCGTCTTGCTGACGTTGAGGGATAGGTTATTGTCTTCGCACCATGCCACCAGGTTCTTAATTTCCTCTCTGTACTCAAACTCATCATTACCCGAGATACAGCCTAGAATTGTTGTGTCATCAGCAAACTTATATATTGAGTTTGATGTAAATTTGGCTACACAATCATGGGTGCACAGTGAGTACAGCAGGGGACTGAGTACACAGCCCTGTGGGGCACCGGTGCTCAGAGTGATTGTAGAGGAGAGCTTGTCCCCTATTTTTACAGCCTGGGTCCTGTCTGTCTGTGAGGAAGTTGAAAATCCAGCTGCAGATCTGAGTGCTAAGGCCCAGGTCTCGGAACTAAGGAATCAGTTTATTTGGAATGATGGTATTAAAGGCAGAGCTGTAGTCAATGAAAAGGAGCCTTACATATGCGTCTTTATTCTCCAGGTGTTCTAAGGAGGAATGTAGGGCCAGAGAGATGGCATCTGCCGTTGACCTGTTGCTCCGGTAGGTGAATTGCAAAGCGTCGAGGTTGACTGGTAGGCTGTGGTTGATATGTGCCATAACCAATCGCTCAAAGCACTTCATAGCAATTGATGTCAGAGCCACAGGTCGATAGTCATTCAGGCGTGCCACCTTGCTCTTCTTCGGCACTGGGATTATCGTTGCCTTCTTAAAACACGAGGGCATCTTCGACTGAAGCAAGGAGCAGTTGAAGGTGTCAGCAAACACTCCAGCTAGCTCGCTTGCACAGGCCCGGAGAACCTGTCCTGTGACGCCATCTGGGCCCATCGCCTTCCTTGGATTTATCTTCAGGAAGGCCCTTCTAACGTCCTCCTCGGTGACAATGAATCTCGATGCCACCAGGTCCGGTTCATCCGGAGAGAGCAGGACACTCCTCTCCTGTTCGAATCTTGCGTAGAATACATTAAGGTCGTCAGGAAGAGAAGTGCCACAGCTATTGATATTCCCAGCCTTTTCTTTGTGCCCAGTGATCTCATTTAGACCCTGCCATAGTCTACTGGCATCCCTTTGGTTAGCCTGGGCTTCCGACTTGGCTCAATGTTGCCTCTTGGCAGCCTTAATGGCTTTCTGGAGTTCACGCCTGGATTCCGTCTAGTGACTGGTATCCGCGGACCTATAAACTGCAGCTCTAGCATTTAAAAGGGACTTGACCTCATAATTCATCCAAGGTTTCTGGTTAGGGAATACCCGGAACATCTTGCGAGACACACAGTCCTCGTGCATTTCCAAATAAAGTCCGTGACAGCTGAGGCATACTCATCGAGGTTAGCTGCCGAGTCCTTGAATACTAACCAGTCCACCGTTTCAAAGCAGTCATGGAGGACCTCATCCGTTTCCTGTGTCCAACGCGACACTACTTTTGACACTGTGACCTCCCGCTTCAGTTTCTGTTTGTAAGCTGGGAGGAGGAGTACAGCCTGACGGTCCGATTTTCCGAAGTGAGATCGTGGGACGGAACGGTAGGCATCCTTGACTGCTGTGAAGCAGTGGTCAAGTATATTCGGGCCTCTAGTGGGGCAGGAGACATGTTGGTATAACTTTGGCAGTGCCTTTCTAAGGTTGGCCTGGTTAAAGTCCCCGGCTGTAATGAGCAAAGCCTCCGGATACCTGGTCTCAAGTTCACTGATGTTGGCATACAGTATGTTCAAAGCACACTCCACGTCCGCCTTGGGGGGGAATGTAGACCGCTGTCAGTATGACTGAGATGAATTCCCGTGGCAGATAGTAGGGACGACACTTCACTGACAGGTGTTCCAGGTCCGGGCTGCAGGAGCTTGTTAGTGCCACTGTGTCCAAGCACCACGCAGTGTTGATCAGTAGGCAGACACCACCTCCCCTCGTCTTGCCCGAAGATGCCGTGCGGTCCATCCGATGGATGGAAAATCCCTCCGGTTGGATGGCAGTCGGGGGTGGCAGGAGAGAGCCAGGTCTCGGCGAAACAGAATGCACAGCAGTTCTGCATCTCCCTGCAGTAGGTGAGTCTCCCTTTAAGATCATCCACCTTGTTCTCTATGGCTTGCACATTAGCTAGTAGGATGGTGGGCATAGAGACCCCGAAGCCCCTCAGCTTCAATCTGACCAGCAGCCCAACTCTTTTCCTTCACTTCCTCGGTAAATAGTGCATCTTTCCAGGTTTCCATCAATGCAGTGTGTTGTTGTGAGCTCTTTGAGGTTGGTGGATGCGTCCCGCGGGGATCAATTGGTGGGTCGCATCGTTAGGCGCTCCGGGTCGGACCGAGTGACGGGGGAGGCTCTGCTGCCACTTCCAGCTGCCGGGGGCTCGGGCTGTAGATTGGGTTGGGCCCCGAAGCCGACACTTAATCCCGGATGGCCGGGCTCATGGCTGAAACAAGTCCGTAAGCTGAGTCACGGTTGCGGAGGCCTCCGCTCCAGCCGAGCCTCTGGCTCGATTTCCGAGGTCGGCGGTGGAGGCCTCACTTCCGGCAGCTGTGGATATCCACCAACGGGGCTTTACGGTGGTCGCTCCGGGGAAGCATCTGGGGCACATTGAGGTCTCCGACGTCACTTCTATGTGGTCATCTGCTCCGAAGAGGTGCTGGTCAGAATGGGCCGTGTCTCCAAGCGCTCCGGCATGGTTGCAGACCGCGGGTCTCCAGGAATGTGGAGGGTCTTGGACCAGGCCTCGCTGGTGGGGTCTAGGTGCGGGCTGGAGTTTAAGAAGCAGTTCTGGCGCGGTGGTCTCCAGGTGGGTCAGTAGCTTCGCCAGGGTGTTGTTGATCATACTAGGTGTAGCAGATTTTAGGTTTAGAAGGGTTTCTTGGGTATAGGATAGTGTAGAGGGCAGTTTGCTCAGGAGAGCACGCGCAGTGTACCGGCACCATCTTATTTACAATATAACATCTGCTGAAATCTCTCCCAAATTTAAGCTGTTAAATCCACCTCAAGATCTCCTGTAACAATGACAAGCATATGCTCTCAACAAATTTTCCCACAATTATATTTACTTTGGTTCCAAATGCATGCAGGAGCACTTGTGACTTCATTTTAGCAATATTTTATCAATGGTTCCATAAGGTATAGGAGCAGTAGTAGGTCATTCGGCCCATCAGGTCTGCTCCGCCATTCAATCATGGGCTGATCCAATTCTTCCAGTCATCCCCACCCCACTGCCTTCTCCCCATACCCTTTGATGCTCCGGCTAGTCAAGAACCTATCTATCTCTGCCTTAAATACTAATAACACCATCTAGTAAAACCATCTAATATAGTTTATCTAATAACATCATAGTTTACATATTTCTTTTGATTACATTACACAACTTTCAGATATCAATAACAAAAATGTAAATATTCCATTTTACAAATTATGTATTCTTGTTGCAATTTAACCCTAAAGAACATTGAGCTTAGAAGTTGTATATATGTCTATGGCATGCAGAATCGTAGTATTGGAAAATGGAAAAGGATAGCTCTTCAAGATTGTATTTAGGCTTGGTTACAGAATCATTTCCACAGTGGCTGAACCTTTGGCTGTAAATTAGGTCTTGGGACTTGGATAAGGTTAAGGAGCTGTAAATTTTAAATATTTTGAGAGTACAAATACATATTGTGTAGCAAGACACACAAAATGTTGGAGGAACTCAGCAGACCCTTCAGTTCAGCCAGAATCGGGTTTACTATCACCTGCGTGTGTTGTGAAATTTGTTCACTTAGCAGCAGCAGTACAATGCAATATGTGGTAATATAGAAAGAAAAACGCAAATCAATTGTAGTAAATGTATATGTTGTATATGTGTATGTATGTATATGTGTGTGCATTGTAAGATAATGTGTAAGATAATGCAAAAACAAATTTTATATATATTTATTATTATTTTAAGTGAGGTGTTCCTGGGTTCAATATCCATTTAGGAATCATTTGGCAGAGGAGAAGCAGCTGTTTCTGAATCACTGAGAGTGTGCCTTCAGACCTCTGACCCTCCTTCCTGACGGTAACAGTGAGAAGAGGGCATGCCCTGGGTAATGGGGGCCCTTAATAATGGACACTGCCTTTCTGAAGCACCACTCTTTGAAGATGCTTTGGATACTGCATAGGCTTGTACCCAAGGAGTTGGCTAATTTTATAACTTTCTGCAGCTTCTTTTGGTCCTGTCCAGTAGGTCACCCATACCAGACAGTGATGCAACCTGTCAGAATGCTCCCTATGGTACATCTATAGAGGTTTGAGTGTTTTAGTTGGCAAACCAAATCTCTTCAACCTCCTAATGAAATGTAGCTGCTGCCTTGCCGCCTTTTCAGCTGCATCGATATATTGGGACCAGGTTAGATCCTCGGAGATCTTGACACCCAGGAACTTGAAATTGTTCACTCCCATTTTCTTCGGCAGTTGAACGGGCCACAACTGTGCAAGCGTGTGTAAGTCGGACCGTGAGGCAGCGGGAGTGTTTAAAAGCGAGAAGATTGTGAAGGTCAGTGATTTCGGCAGTTCATCGGGGCACAACTGCGCAAGCACGTGTAAGTCGGACCCTGAGGCAGCGGGAGTGTTTAAAAGCGAGAAGATTAATGAAGCGGATGACGGAGTAGAGGGAGACAGAGTAGGAAGGCTTTGGCTCGAGGTTTCGGCGAGCAGAGGCTGAGGACCAGCTTCACTCCAAGTGAGAAACATAGAAACATAGAAAATTGAGGTAAGTGAGCCGGGTAAGTTCCCTTAAATTAATTTAATAGTAGGTAATAGAGGCGTCAGGGCAGTTGAGTGCTCCGTTTGCAGTATGTGGGAAAACAGTGCAAGCACAATTGTCCCTGATGACTACATCTGTGAAAGGTGCATACAGCTGTAGCTCCTGACAAACCAAGTCAGGGAGCTGGAGCTGGATGAACTTCGGATCATTCGGGAGGCAGAGGCAGAAATACACTGGAGTTACAGTACAGGGAGATAGACACCCCGAAGAGTCAGGAGACAGGTAGCTGGGTAACTGTCAGGAGAGGGACAGGGAATAGATAGAATGAGCAGAGCACCCCTGTGGCCGTTCCCACTAATAATAAGTATATCATTTTGAATACTGTTGATGGGGACGTCCTATCAGGGACAAGTTGCAGTGGTTGCGTCTTTGGCACCGAGACAGGACCCTCAGCTCAGAAGGGAAGGAGGGGAAAGAGGAGAGCAGTAGTGATAGGGGATTTGATAGTGTTACATACCTCAAGGAGATCTTGTGTCTTTCTTGTGAGAATGATGTAATGGTCTTTTGGAGGTCACCTGATGTAATTTTCCCGCCGATGTGAGGTCACATGATGACATGTTCACCACAGGTATAAAAGGGAAAACCCCTGGTGACGCAGTTAGTTTTCCAGCTAGAACGTTAGCCTGAGGCTCCACTCCATTGCGTGTTCTTTTTTTATGACGCAGTTTCATTTTTAAAGCGGAGTTTTACATTCTATTGTAAGGTACAATAGTGCTGGACCGGCAGTTCACCCATTTCTGCCAGATTTTTTGATGTACCTTTTCAGTAGTATTGGAGAGTGAAGACTTTATTGAAATACAGGATATGAAGGATTAAGAGAAGTCGGTAATGTTAGGCAGTTTAACAAAGGATCGACCTTATTGAGTCTTCGTTGAAGAAGTAGTGACCTGCATCGATGTTAACTCATGCTAAGAGAGCAAGGTAGTTCATGCAGAAAACTGCCCGCCAGACGAAAGATCAGTTGCTTTTAAGCCGTTTATTTCCTTCATCGTGAATCCTTTGGACAAAACCAGCAGGAAAGTCGCATCTATGAAGAAATCCTTCTCCAGAGAAGTCTCTCCCAATTGAATGTATAAATCTGTTGGACTTTCGAATTCACCATTTTAAGAACTGTGTTTGACTTTACCACTTTAAGAACTATTTTCGCATTTATCGCTTTAAGAACCAGTACTGAGTGGCGGTTTGTTGAACGGCCGCATAGAGGTTAACTTACGGTTAAGATTTTTTTTGTTTTTTATTGTTTATCAGTGTTCAATAAATGTTTGGTTGTTTTTATATAACCTGACTCAATTGATATTCATTGTTGCCGGTTATGTAACAATAGTTAGGGGGACAGATAAGAGGTTCTGTGGAAGAGATCGAGAATCCCAGATGGTCTGTTGCCTCCCTGGTGCCAAGGTCTGCGATATCTCGGATTGAGTTCTCAGTATTCTCAAGAGGGAGGGTGAGCAGCCAGATGTCGTGGTCCATGTAGGGACCAATGACGTGGGTAGGAAGAGTGAGGAGGTCCTGAAAGGTGAGTTTCGGGAGTTAGGCGCCAAGTTAAAGGACAGGACCTCCATGATAGCAATCTCAGGATTGCTACCAGTACCACGTGCTGGCGAGTTTAGAAGTAGTACGATCAACACATGGCTGAAGAGATGGTGCAGGAGGGAGGGCTTCAGATTCATAGATAATTGGGCAGTTTTCCAGGGAAGATGGGACCTGTTCCGGCGGGACAGTTTACATCTGAACTGGAGGGGAACAAATATTCTTGCAGGTAGGTTTGCTAGAGAGGCTCTAGTGGATTTAAACTACATACAAGGGGGGAGGGGAACCAGAATGTAGGAACAGATGTAGGAGAGAAGGAAGAAAAAAGAGATAGGAAAGTTGTCTGCACCGTTAGTGATAAATAGAGTAAGAGGTGGAAAATTTCTTGAATGCATTTATTTTAATGCTAGGAGCATTGTAAGAAAGGTGGATGAGCTTAGAGCATGGATTGATTCCTGGAAGTATGATGTTGTAGCTATTAGTGAAACATGGTTGCAGGAGGGGTGTGATTGGCAACTAAATATTCCTGGATTTCATTGCTTCAGGTGTGATAGAATCGGAGGGGCAAGAGGGGGAGGTGTTGCATTTCTTGTCAGAGAAAATATTACAGCAGTGCTCTGGCTGGATAGATTAGAGGGCTCGTCTAGGGAGGAATTGAGGTGGAATTAAGGAATGGGAAAGGTGTAGTAACACTTATAGGGGTGTATTATAGACCACCAAATGGGGAGCAAGAATTGGAGGAGCAAATTTGTAAGGAGATAGCAGATATTTCTAGTAAGCACAAGGTTGTGATTGTGGGAGATTTTAATTTTCCACACATAGACTGGGAAGCCCATACTGTAAAAGGACTGGATGGTTTGGAGTTTGTAAAATGTGTGCAGGATAGTTTTTTGCAGCAATACATAGAGGTACCAACTAGAGAAGGGGCAGTGTTGGATCTCCTGTTAGAGAATGAGATAGGTCAGGTGACGGAGGTTTGTGTTGGGGAGCACTTCGGGCCAGTGATCACAATGACATTAGTTTCAATATAATTACAGAGAAGGATGGGTCTGGACCCAGGGTTGAGATCTTTGATTGGAGAAAGGCCAACTTTAAGGAGATGCGAAAGGATTTAGAAGGAGTGGATTGGGACAAATTGTTTTATGGGAAGGATGTAATAGAGAAATGGAGGTGATTTAAAGGTGAAATATTGAGGGTACCGAATCTTTATGTTCCTGTTAGGCTGAAAGAAAAGGTTAAAAGTTTGAGAGAGCCATGGTTTTCAAGGGATATTGGAAACTTCGTTTGGAAAAAGAGAGAGATCTACAATAAATATAGGCAGTTTGGAGTTAATGAGGTGCTCGAGGAATAGAAAGAATGTAAAAAGAATCTTAAGAAAGATATTCGAAAAGCTAAAAGAAGATACAAGGTTGCTTTGGCAAGTAAGGTGAAAATATATCCAAAGGGTTTCTACAGTTATATTAATAGCCAAAGGATAGTGAGGGATAAAATTGGTCCCTTAGAGAATCAGAGTGGACACCTGTGTGTGGAGCCAAAAGAGATGGGGGAGATTTTAAACAATTTATTTTCTTCGGTATTCACTAAGGAGAAGGATATTGAATGGTGCAAGGTAAGGGAAACAAATAGGGATGTTATGGAAACTATGATGATTAAAGAAGAGCAAGTACTGGCGCTTTTAAGGAATATAAAAGTGGATAAGTCTCCGGGTCCTGACAGGATATTCCTTAAGACCTTGAGGGAAGTTAGTGTGGAAATAGCAGGGGCTCTGACAGAAATATTTCAAATGTCATTTGAAATGGGATTGGTGCCAGAGGATTGGCGGATTGCTCATGTTGTTCCATTGTTTAAAAAGTGTTCTAAGAGTAATACCTAGCAATTATCGGCCTGGTGGGTAAATTGATGGAAAGTATTCTTAGAGATGGTATATATAAGTATCTGGATAGAACAGGGTCTGATTAGGAACAATCAACATGGATTTGTGCATGGAAAGTCATGCTTGACAAACCTTATTGAATTTTTTTGATGAGGTTACTAGGAAAGTTGATGAGGGTAAAAGAGTGGATGTTGTCTATATGGACTTCAGTAAGGCCTTTGACGAGATTCCACACAGAAGGTTAGTTAGGAAGGTTCAATCGTTAGGTATTAATATTGAAGTAGTAAAATGGATTCAGCAGTGGCTGGATGGGAGACAGCAGAGAGTAGTGGTGGATAACTGTTTGTCAGATTGGAGGCCGGTGACCTTTGGTGTGCCTCAGGGATCTGTACTGGGTCCAGTGTTTGTCATATATATAAATGATCTGGATAATGGGGTGGTAAATTGGATTAGTAAGTATGCAGATGATACTAAGGTAGATGGAGTTGTGGATAATGAAGAAGGTTTTCAAAGCTTTCAGAGAGATTTAGGCCAGTTAGAAGAGTGGGCTGAAAGATGGCAGATGGAGTTCAATGTTGAAAAATGTGAGGTGCTACATTTTGGTAGGACTAATCAAAACAGGACATGCATGGTAAATGATAGGGCATTAAAGAACAAAGGGATCTTGGAATAATGGTGCATGGTTCCCTGAAGGTGGAATCTCATGTGGATAGGGTGGTGAAGAAAGCTTTTGGTATGCTGGCCTTTATTAATCAGAGCATTGAGTATAGGAGTAGGGGTGTAATGTTAAAATTGTACAAGGCGTTAGTAAGGTCAAATTTTCTGTATAGTTCTGGTCACTGAATTGTGGGAAAGATGTCAACAAAATAGAGAGAGTACAGAGAAGATTTACTAGAATGTTACCTGGGTTTCATCACCTAAGTTACAGAGAAAGGTTGAACAAGTTGGGTCTTTATTCTTTGGAGCGCAGAAGGTTGAGGGGGAACTTGATAGAGGTATATAAAATTATGGGGGGGATAGATAGAGTTGACATGGGTAGGCTTTTTCCATTGAGAGTAGGGGAGATTCAAACAAGAGGACATGAGTTGAGAGTTAAAGGGCAAAAGTTAAAGGGTAAAAGGGTAACTTGAGGGGGAACTTCCTTATTCAGAGAGTGGTAGCTGTGTGGAACGAGCTTCCAGCAGAAGTGGTTGAGACAGGTTTGATATTGTCATTTACAGTTAAATTGGATAGCTATATGGACAGGAAAGGAACGGAGGGTTATGGCTTGAGTTCAGGTCTGTGGGACTAGGTGAGAGTAAGCGTTCGGCACGGACTAAAAGGGCCGAGATGGCCTGTTTCTGTGCTGTAATTGTTATATGGTTATTTCTGATCCCTCTGAGGATTGATTCCTGTTCCCTTGTTTTACCCTTCCTGAAGTCCATAATCAGCTCTTTTGTCATATTGACATTGAGTGCAAGGTTGTTGCTGTGACACCACTCAACTAGCTGATTTCCCTCACTCCTGTACACCCTCTCATCTCCAGCTGACATTCTACCAATATTGGTTGTATCATCACTAAGTTTGTAGATGGTATTTGAGCTATAGGATAAAGTTTAAGAGATTGGGGATTCTCAGATTCCTGTAAACAATGGATTAAGTACTGACTATGTCTGTGACTGCAGTGTTTTTGAATAATGTCTCACAGCTGCTTTCTTTGGAGCAAGATAAGGGTTAAAGTTCACCCAGATCCACATAAGATGTCTCTGGACTTTTCCCACCTTTTGATTTTGACAAAAAGCAGTACCTGATGGGAATTAGACAGAACATTCCTTTCTTAATTAAAGCATAAATTTGACGGATGTTCTTATCTTTGTAATTAAGTTGTGGCTCCAGCAAACCAGGTAGGACATTCCCTTCTTTAATTAAGGTGGCTGGAGTATCTATCAAACTGAATATTCTTTATATCAATAGTCCATTGACTTGGCTGGAATGCTTATCAAATTGATTGTTCTTTTGTATCGGTGGCCTTATAATTTCTGACAATTCTGACATCGAACAGTGAACTTGTTGAACCACCGGGGAGATGAGAACGATTTTCTCCCGGATGTCAGGTCCAAATTCACTTGCCTGCTGAGCTTGAAGAAATAAACGGGTGGAAAGTTAAGTAACGATTTTTTTGTACTGTCGTTATTTGATCCTGCATATTTACGTTTATGATAGCCGCACAGTCATGGGTACAGAGGGAGCAGAGCAATAGGCTAAGCACACACCCCTGAGGTGCGCCAGTGTTGATTGTCAACGAGGAGAAGATATTATCACCAATCCACACAGTTTGTGGTCTTCCGGTTAGGAAGTTGAGGATCCAATTGAAGAGGGAGGTACAGATGCCAGGTTCTGTAGCTTTTTGATCAGGACTGTTGGAATGATGGTGTTAAATTGTAGCAATAAGCAAATTGCAGTAGGCCCAGGTCCTTGCTGAGGCAGGTATTCATTCTAGCTATGACCAAAGCTTTTCATCACCATAGATGTGAGTGCTACTGGGCGATGGTCTTTAAGGCAGCTCACACTACTCTTCTTAGGCACTGGGGTGATTGTTGCCTTTTTAAAGCAGGTGGGAACTTCCAGCTGTGAGTGGTTGAAGTTGTCTTTGAATACTCCTGCCAGCTGGTTGGCACATGATTTCAGTTTAAGGAGGCTTCATCTTCCTTAAAGACAGCCTAACATCAGCATCCAAGACAGAGATCACAGGGTCACTGGAAGCAGTTGATGCTGCAGTTCGTGGAGTTGCTAATATTTCCATGCTAACTGCAATATTGTGCATCTTTAAGGTTATTTTGTTTGAATGAGCAGAGTGAAAAAGTGTCAGATTCTAGCCTTGCAATAGGTCTAACTGGCTATGAATTGTTATTGTATTCAACTCAATCATCAACTATAATTTTAGCATTTGGGCAAAGCATGATTCTTCAGTTAGGCAAATTTTAATCTTGTTTTGATTTATAGAAAGAGCAAAACGTTTTTAAAACTACTCACATTTCTCAAGCACTTAAGGGTTCGATTGCTGATTCTTGCTTTGATATCCCTTCAATAGCCCCATGTCTACAGGTAAACATCCTGTTCTAACAAATTCTTGATTATAACTCCACTTCAGTATGAAACTTCTTTCTAAAGCAGCATTCTTTGTAGTCAGTCTGTTGCTGTTGTGTCAAATTATAATCAGAATTCCAATTATACAGGACAAATTTCCAAACTTGGTGATTGTGGTACATTATGTATAAATAGTGCACTACAAAACTCATCATTGTTGTATTTCCTTAACCTACTTTATATCCTTTTTATCCCCCCTTGTTCAATCCCTTCCTACCTATGTTCGTGACACTTCTCACGCTCTTAAACTTTTCGATGATTTTAAGTTCCCTGGCCCCCACCGATTTATTTTCACCATGGATGTCCAGTCCCTATATACTTCCATCCCCCATCAGGAAGGTCTCAAAGCTCTCCGCTTCTTTTTGGATTCCAGACCTAATCAGTTCCCCTCTACCACCACTCTCCTCTGTCTAGCGGAATTAGTCCTTACTCTTAATAATTTCTCCTTTGGCTCCTCCCACTTCCTCCAAACTAAAGGTGTAACTATGGGCACCCGCATGGGTCCTATCTATGCCTGCCTTTTTGTTGGCTTTGTGGAACAATCTATGTTCCGTGCCTATTCTGGTATCTGTCCCCCACTTTTCCTTCGCTACATCGACGACTGCATTGGCGCTGCTTCCTGCACGCATGCTGAGCTCGTTGACTTTATTAACTTTGCATCCAACTTTCACCCTGCCCTGAAGTTTACCTGGTCCATTTCCGACACCTCCCTCCCCTTTCTAGATCTTTCTGTCTCTGTCTCTGGAGACAGCTTATCCACTGATGTCTACTATAAGCCTACTGACTATTCCTCTTCTCACCCTGTCTCTTGCAAAAACGCCATCCCCTTCTCGCAATTCCTCTGTCTCCGCCGCATCTCTCAGGATGAGGCTTTTCATTCTAGGACGAGGGAGATGTCCTCCTTTTTTAAAGAAAGGGGCTTCCCTTCCTCCACTATCAACTCTGCTCTCAAATGCATCTCCCCCATTTCACGTACATCTGCTCTCACTCCATCCTCCTGCCACCCCACTAAGAATAGGGTTCCCCTGGTCCTCACCTACCACCCCACCAGCCTCCGGATCCAACATATTATTCTCTGTAACTTCCGCCACCTCCAATGGGATTCCACCACTAAGCACATCTTTCCCTCCCCACCCTCTCTGCTTTCCGCAGGGATCGCTCCCTACGCGACTCCCTTGTTCATTCGTCCCCCCCATCCCTCCCCACTGATCTCCCTCCTGGCACTTATCCTTGTAAGCGGAACAAGTGCTACACATGCCCTTACACTTCCTCCCTTACCACCATTGAGGGCCCCAAACAGTCCTTCCAGGTGAGGTGACACTTCACCTGTGAGTCGGCTGGGGTGATATACTGCGTCCGGTGCTCCCGATGTGGCCTTCTATATATTGGCGAGACCCGACGCAGACTGGGAGACCGCTTTGCTGAACACCTACGCTCTGTCCGCCAGAGAAAGCAGGATCTCCCAGTGGCCACACGTTTTAATTCCACATCCCATTCCCATTCTGACATGTCTATCCATGGCCTCCTCTACTGTAAAGATGAAGCCACACTCAGGTTGGAGGAACAACACCTTATATTTCATTTGGGTACCCTCCAACCTGATGGCATGAACATCGACTTCTCTAACTTCCGCTAATGCCCCACCTCCCCCTCGTACCCCATCTGTTTTTTATTTTTATACACACATTCTTTCTCTCACTCTCCTTTTTCTCGCTCTGTCCCTCTGAATATACCCCTTGCCCATCCTCCGGGTTCCCACCCCCCCTTGTCTTTCTTCCCGGACCTCCTGTCCCATGATCCTCTCGTATCCCCTTTGCCAATCACCTGTCCAGCTCTTGGCTCCATCCCTCCCCCTCCTGTCTTCTCCTATCATTTTGGATCTCCCCCTCCCCCTCCCACTTTCAAATCTCTCACTCTTCCTTCAGTTAGTCCTGACGAAGGGTCTCGGCCTGAAACGTCGACTGTACCTCTTCCTAGAGATGCTGCCTGGCCTGCTGCGTTCACCAGCAACTTTGATGTGTGTTACTTTATATCCTAACTGTGATTGTGTATTTTGCATGTTATTCCCGCCGCCCCCCCATGATCAGTGCCATTGTAGACTTAATCAGCAGCTTTAGTCAGAACTACTTGTCATACTTGTAGACAGCAGAATAAAATTTGATCTTTGTGATTTTTTTTAGAACATAGAACATAGAATAGTACAGCACAGTACAGGCTGTTCGGTCCACAATGTTGTGCCAACCCTTAAACCCTGCCTGCCATATAACCCCGCACCTTAAATTCCTCCATATACCTGTCTAGTAGTCTCTTAAATTTCGCTAGTGTATCTGCCTCCACCACTGACTCAGGCAGTGCATTCCACGCACCAGCCACTCTCTGAGTAAAACACCTTCCTCTAATATCCCCCTTGAACTTCCCACCCCTTACCTTAAAGCCATGTCCTCTTATATTGAGCATTGGTGCCCTGGGGAAGAGGCGCTGGCTGTCCACTCTATCCATTCCTCTTAGTATCTTGTATACCTCTATCATGTCTCCTCTCATCTTCCTTCTGTCCAAAGAGTAAAGCCCTACTGGCTCCCTTAATCTCTGATCATAATGCATACTCTGTAAACCAGGCAGCCTCCTGGTAAACCTCCTCTGCACCCTTTCCAGTGCTTCCACGTCCTTCCTATAGTGAGGCAACCAGAAATGGACACAGTACTCCCAAGTGCGGCCTAACCAGAATTTTATAGAGCTGCATCATTACCTCGCGACTCTTAAACTCTATCCCTCGACTTATGAAAGCTAACACCCCATAAGCTTTCTTAACTACCCTGTCTACCTGTGAGGTAACTTTCAGGGATCTGTGGACATGTAGCCCCAGATCCCTCTGCTCCTCCACACTACCAAGTATCCTGCCATTTACTTTCTACTCTGCCTTGGAGTTTGTCCTTCCAAAGTGTACCACCTCACACTTCTCTGGGTTGAACTCTATCTGCCACTTCTCAGCCCACTTCTGCATCCTATCAATGTCTCTCTGCAATCTTCGACAATCCTCTACACTATCTACAACACCACCAACCTTTGTGTCGTCTGCAAACTTGCCAACCCACCCTCCTACCCCCACAGTCAGGTCGTTAATAAAAATCACAAAAAGTCAAGGTCCCAGAACAAATCCTTGTGGGAGACCACTAGTCACAGCCCTCCAATCTGAATGTACTCCCTCCACCACGGCCCTCTGCCTTCTGCAGGCAAGCCAATTCTGAATCCACCTGGCCAAACTTCCCTGGATTCCATGCCTTCTGACTTTCTGAAGAAGCCTACCGTGTGGAACCTTGTCAAATGCTTACTAAAATCCACGTAGTTCACATCCACTGCACTACTTTCATCTATATGCCTGGTCACCTCCTCAAAGAACTCTATCAGGCTTGTTAGACACAATCTGCCCTTCACAAAGCCATGCTGACAACATGCTGGAGGAACTCAGCAGGTCGGGCAGCATCCATGGAAACGAATGCTGCCCGACCTGCTGAGTTCCTCCAGCATGTTGTGAACGTTGCTTTGACCCCAGCATCTGCAGAGTATTTTGTGTTTACAAAGCCATGCTGACTGTCCCTGATCAGACCATGTTTCTCTAAATGCCCATAGAACCTATCTCTTAAGAATCTTTTTGAACAGCTTTCTCACTTTCTCACTTTTCGAGCTCCATAGCCACGAAAGCACAGCAGCATCTCTACTTTCTGCGAAGGCTGAGAAAAGTCTATCTCCCAGCCCCCATCCTCACCACATTCTACAGAGGATGTATCGAGAGCATCCTGAGCAGATGCATCACTGCCTGGTTCGGGAATTGCACCATCTTGGATTGCAAGACCCTGCAGCGGGTAGTCTGGTCAGCTGAAAAGATCGTTGGGGTCTCTCTTCCCGCCATTACAGACATTTACACTATACGCTGCACCTGTAAAGCCAACAGTATTGTGAAGGACCCCACGCACCCCTCATACAAGTTCTTCTTCTTCCTGCCATCTGGCAAAAGGTACCGAAGCATTCGGGCTTTCACGACCAGCCCATGCAACTGTTTCTTCCCCTAAGCCATTAGACTCCTTAATACCCAGAGACTAGACTGAGATCTGCATCATTTATTATTATATTGTAATTTGTCCTCTACTGTGCTTATTGTCTTGTTTATTATATATTGTACTACCCTGCTCTGCTTTTTGCACTTTATGTAGTCCTGTGTAGGTCTGTAGTCTAGTGTAGCCTTGTGTTGTCTCACGTAGTGTAGTTTTGTGTTGTTTCATGTAGCACCAGGGTCCTGGAGGAACATTGTTTCGTTTTTTTTACTTTGTACTGTACCAGCAGTTTATGGTTGAAATTGCAATAAAAAGCGACTTGACTTGATAACACTGAAGAATTTAAAGTTGTTGACCCTCTCCACCTCTGATTTCCCCCAATGAGGACTCGCTCATATACCTCCTGTTTCTTCCTCCTGGTTTTGCCTCCCTAAAGCCTCATTAGTTACATAAGTTCTATAATAACTTCAATTATCTGTCCATTAGGGTATTGAGTTCTGTGAGGTGCTGTTAACATAGAGCAGTATAGTACAATACAGACCCTTCATCTCAAAATGCTGTTCTTTTGCTTCCCTATTAGACTGGGACTGACTAGCATTCTGCTTTCAGGAATACTAGAGTATTGGATAACCAGTATCTAGAAAACACTTGGATCTGTACACATCAAACTTTTCTGCAAAGGTTAAAATATTATGTACTAATAAACTTGGTGCTCATGCTTGGGACTTCGAAAACACCAGAAATAGGATTTTCCAATCCCATTTTTGGGGTTTGTGGCCTAGCAAGATGCATTGTCTACCAATAGATAAGTCAGAAAGTTGGAAATAATTAATTCTTCGTAGGGACAACAAGAGTCTGCTTCAGGGTTTTGTGGTTTTTGAATTGTCAAAAGAACCACAATGGATTCTGGTAAATTGGTATACATCCGGACCAGTATATTTTGGCCCAATTATGCAGCTGTCCCAATTAGCTGAAGTTTCATGGAAATGGTTTAAAAAGGACGATCACCATTTAACAAAATAACAAATTATGTACCATGTATTTAAATGAAATACAAAATGAAGTAGGACACTACCAGTATACCTACAGTACCATAAACTGTATTAGTTCCTAATAATTATCAATGGAGGAATTCATCCAGTGTCACTACTATGTTCTTTTGATTGTAAGTGAACGAAATTAGTGCAACCACCTAGTGCAGATAATGAACTACCTTTCAAACAATGTTTACGTGCATCCTTCAAATCTTTATTTTCATTGTAACATTCAAGATGATTGTTGATACCTTCAAATTCTTTGTAGTTCCTAACTTGCTGAAGAGGTGAAATCATTTCATTTTCACTCCTGGCTGTTTCTGGCATCTCCAAGCCTGAATGCTTGGAACCTTGTTGCTTTTTGTACACAATAACAGCAACTGATGCGATTTAAAAACTGTTTGTTCTAAGCAGAGTGTACTGTCTAATGGTCAGACAAGTGCATGCATCAGATGCTAGTTAGAAACCGTTCAGCAACGGTCTCCTGTCCCAAATAAAAGAAGAAAATCCCTGTTATTTTCTCAATTAGTTTTGTTCTTTTAAAGTTGTCCCAAATAAGCAGCTGTCCCAATTATCTGATTGCCCAATTAATTGCAGTCCACTGTAAACTTAAAGATGCTTAGTTGGTCATTCAAAAATTGTTTACTCCATTTAAAAAGTAATTCGCATTAAGGAATTGACCTTTGCTTAAGGATGCGTAGAGGTGTAGGTTCTGATTTGCATTATTGAGATCTGTTCAATTCTTGCAATGATCCATGAATGTAAATTAAGATTAATTATTTTTTGACATTATTAATAGACCTTGTTTTCATGGGTAGAAAAACATTGTTCTAGTTAGCAAGATGGACTTGGAACACAAGAATTTGCAAGTGGATGTGTTTTCACATTTGGAGTATGTAGATCAAGCAAGATCTGTGTGTTCAGGGACAGTTTGCTGTTTATCCACCAAATATTTCAAAGCTATAAAATATGTTTGCAGTTAAATTTCTCAAATAGTTTCTTTCTGTGCTGCCACCAGTACAATTTACGGAAATTTCAGTATTCAACTAGATTTGTCCTATTTTTAGTAATAAAATGTTGTTCATCAAGGTTTGCTTGTCTTAATAAAACACCCAAACTGCTGAATGAAAGAATCTAGCAAAAAAACTTAGAGGTCCTATCTTCAAAAGAAATGACCTTGTGCTTTATAAAACTATTGGTTGTGCTTATGAAAACAACAGGAATTCTGCAGGTGCTGGAAATTCAAGCAACACACATCAAAGTTGCTGGTGAACGCAGCAGGCCAGGCAGCATCTCTAGGAACCTCTTCCTAGAGGTGCTGCCTGGCCTGCTGCGTTCATCAGCAACTTTGATGTGTGTTGGTTGTGTTTATGGTTGGCTTGCAATTTGCAGTAACCTGCAGTAATCTCAATGGAAAATAACTTGGTTAGAAATTCAATGTCAATGTATTATTTCTCCAAGTTATTCTTCAAAGAAGGCATAAAGGACATAATGTAGACCATCAGATCAAATGGAGTTAAAGTCAAATTTATTGTCATGTTCACAAGTATGGCGATATACAGTACAATTAAAAGAATACTTGCAGCAGCATCACAGACATGTAGGTACCAAAACAGTGTAAAGTATACATATTTTATACACTAAATTGTATCATGCAGTGCGGAAAACTGGCAAAAGCAAGATCTTAGTGCAGTGGAAAAAAATGACCATCAAAGACATCTGTGTTTAGTGCTTGACATGTTCTGTGGTGTTCCATTGCTGTGATAATGTTGTGCAGGCAAGTTCAGATGGTTGTACTAACATTGCTGTTACTGAAACAGCTGGTGTGGAACTTCAGATTTCTGTACCTCCTGCTTGACAGCAGCAGCAAGAAGGGGATGGTTGATGTTTCAGGTCCAGGTAAGGGATCTTGACCTGAAACAGTGGCTGTCCATTTTCCTGCACAGATGCTGTGCATTCCACTGAGGTCTTCCTGTTTTTTCTACACATCAAATAAAATGGGTTGATATTATCACCACTCACCCACTAGAAAATAGGACAGTGCTGGAGAGAAACCAACCCTTCGGCAATCCATGATGCCATTGAGAAGCCTGAAGGCACACATTTAGCGATTCAGGAACAGCTCTTCCCCTCTGCCATTTAGTTCCTAAATGGACATTTGAACCCATGAATACTACCTCACTTTTTTTGTATTATTTCTGTTTTGCACTCTTAATCTATTTTATATATAGTGGCACATTTTTTCCTTCTATCTTTTCATGTATTACCCTGTACTACTGTTAAATTAACAAATTTCATGATACATGCTGGTGATAATAAATCTGATTCTGAATTGAATTCTATTTGCCCATGTGTGATCTGCATCCTTTTGTTCTCTGTCTGTTCTTGTGTCTGTCTCAATGCCTCATAAATGTAACTGTTGTAAGCGCTTCCACCAACCTTCCATTCCATCTCTCTTTCCTGGCAGTGTGTTTCAGGCACCTGTTGCACATTGTGCTTTTAAAAAACAAAAACAAATCTTCATAAACTTTCCTCCTCTAACCTTAAAGCTTTGCTCTGTAATATTTGTAGTATTTGACACTTCTACTTTGCAAGGAAACGTACTCTATTTACCCTTTCTATGTTTCTCATAATTTTGTGCACTTCTATCAACTCACTCCGCCTCTGACCTCCAACAAAATAATCTAAAATTGTAAAGCCTCTCCTCATAACTAATACTCTCCAGTCCAGGCTATGTCCTGGTGAACCTCTTTTGTACCTTACCCAAAACCTCCACATCTTTTCTGTAAACTGGCAACTGAACTGCAAATGTGTGGCCTAACGAATACACCTGAATTCCCAACTTCTATCCTGAATGTACCTTTCTTATGCTGTACCCTAGTCAGGGATGGACTTGAACCAAGATGCCTGTGTGCATCAATACTTCTGAGTGTCCTACTGTTTACTGTATACTTTACTCTCTCTTCTGATTATCCAAACTGCAACACCTCACACCTTTCTGGATTAAACTCCATCTGCCATTTCTCTGCCCAATTTTCCAACTGACCTATATCCTCCTGCGTCATTTGACAGCCTTCCTCACTATCCACAAATTTCATCTTGTCTGCAAACTTTAATAATCAGATAACTTATGACATGAACAACAGACGTCTACATCAGTAAAACTGTCTTCATCACAGGTTATGGAAGAGTATGGCTAATTAATGTCATGCATAGATCAGCACTGACCATAGCACAGTTACCATCATTGACCTGGTTTATATAGATTTTAATAAACTTGTTATAGCCAGGAAAAATAGTAGAGGTTCTTCATCTTAAGATTATACCAATGAAGATGCCTTTTTTAAAATAATTCAGCAGAATAACTCTGGAAATACTTATGAAGTGAAAACTACTCAAGAATGCATCGTAGTTCATTACATAGTTCAAAACCAATTAATTCCCAATACAGTTGAATTGTGCCACTTTAATATAGATTTCTTGCAGTTAATCAATTTCACTAAGGAAACGTCCTGAGAAATAAGCAGGCTTGTCATCAATAACTATTTAAATAAAAGCATGCATAGCCTGTAATGTTTATGGTCTGATTAAACAATTATTTTCATGTGATTTGCTTTGACTAGTTATATTGCAATAACAGGGGTATGAGGAATAAATGGCTGTGAGGTAGTGTAAATCTGTCCCTGGGAATTTTCCTTTTTAAATGTTCCATGCTTTTGGGAATCTTTGTAAGAGGCCATTAATAGCCTGCTGTTCTCATGATTTGCAGTTGTATTAACAATTTCCTGTTTCTATTGAGTCGTGTTCAGAGGCGTCCTAGGTCTTTGGATAAAATAGAGCAAAATATGCTGCAGGATAGTTTAACCAAATGGATGGATGTAAATGAGCGGCTGTCAATTTGTCTATGATCCTATAAAAGCACCCTTGTCCATCTGTCTTGTGTCTGTTTGCCAAGAAGTTTTGGAAAGGAATGCAGTGGACCTGATGGAGGTTTATTCTGAGCAATCTAGAACTCTTTGTGCCATACCGGCTGTTCTCGAATGTGCACAAAAATAAATATTAACTGTAGCTGGAAGGTTATCATCTCAGAGATAGACATAGTTTAATCTGTCTAAGGCTCAGTGGTCTTCCAGTGCAAGAAGCAGTCCATGATCAAACTTTGCAGAGTGGCATATTCTAAGGTTCAGGATTGTATGCTGAAAGATGTACTGATGTTTTGTGCAGCCAACACAAAGGTTATATAGTGAAAAGCCATAGAATGTATTGGGTGGGTTGGGGGAATGAATATTGTCCTTAAGTGTTATCAAGTAGATTGTTATGTCATGTACTGGCAAGTATTATATGTTTACAAATTTTATGAAGTATTTATTTGGAAGAAACATCTGAACAACAGTCACTGTTCAAGACTGTTCCTGCTTACTTTTCTACTCTGGGGAAACTCATAGTTTTGTTTAAAATACTTTGGACAATTTAGTCAAGGAAATAGTATGTATGCAAGTCGATGGAGATACAGTGTGAATTTTCTTCTAATTTGTTCCATAGTGACATATTTTCAAATTTTATTTGGGGAGGGGAGGGTTTAAAAAAGCTTGATGAAGGATTTTAAAAAATCAACCCTCTCAGTAATCTTAACTAGTTTCTCAAAACTTGTAGCTTTTAAATACAAAAGGAGATATTTAGAAGTTTAGGCAAACCTTTGTTAGATTGGTACTTCTTCTCAATACTGGACAAAAAAAAAAGATTAAGCACCTTTAGGAATTTAATGTGGTGGATTTTTCTGGCACCTTCACTTTCCTTTTCAGATTTTCAGTATTTTTCTCGTACCTATGGTGGGTTAAGACTGTAAAAGACATGTTCAGGTGAGTTTAACGGGTGTCATTCGTTCATTAGCATAGCTAACGCTATTTAAACTAGCCAGCTAGCTGCTCAGGAGCTACGCTATTGCAGACATCCCACCTCTCCCGGAAATTGATGGTGCTACCTCCCTGAAATGAGTTTTTGCAGGGTAGGATGTTTGTAACAGTGCAACAGTTATAAATCCAGTTGGATGCAAGGTGAGCAATCTAATACCTCTGAGAAAAGGTATAATGCAACTGTCAATTTTGTCTACAGAACATAATGTAACGCAGGCTTTAGTTGGAGTAGTTTCTGCAGTCACATCTCCCAATGCACATCAGGTGGCCAATAGCCTTGGTCCATTCCGATTTAGAGCTTTCCATGTTTTACATTTGGGTCTGAGAAGAGCTCTTTATTCCAGATGCTTTAATTGAATGTTTCCTTCCAAACTGCTACTGGTTGTGTCTGGCAAGGGATTGGGGTGTTGATCCCTGGGAGCTGAGAAATGTGTTGAATGTCTGTAGATTCAAGCAGATAATCTCTTTGTACTTTTAGTTACATTACTCCTTGAGATTATTGGAATTGCGCAGGTTTCATGGTTCCAGTGACAACAGGCAATGCAGGATTGAGCTGGACTTCCAAAGGATTTATAAGATGCAGCTTTTTTTGACTGAACATTCGGGACAGTTATTTGTGTTATTAAAGTGGATCTGGAAAAATGTAAAAATGAGCTTTTCATTTCTGTGCTATCAATTTGCAGGATGCATCAACATTTTAATTAGCCACTGGGAAGTGGGTGCATGTTTTAAAGAAAGTGGCAGTACTATCACCTCAAAGCTGAAAGGAGCTAATCAGGGAAGCTTCCTGCTGCATTGCAGTGTGTCTGCGTCATAACTATAAATAGTAAAGCCATTCAGTCTGCTTATGTGCACATTGATTTTGTAGCTAGAAGTGTGCACTAAAGCTATGCAATGAATTTTTTTTTGCTTTTTTTCACTTTGTATATTATTGCTATCTCTTCAGCATTATCTCTGTTTTGTATTTTTCAGTGTACAAATTAACAGATACACTGGGTTGAAGGGAAGAAATAACGCTTATGATTTCTTGGTACGGGGATGCTATGGTTTGTGCAAATACGACCACAGCTAAGAACCCTGCCAAATCAGTGAATTTAAATCATTGATGAGGCACATAGGTCTGTAATTGTAGCATTTGCACTTCCTAATTTCTTTATGAGTTCGTAATGCCCAGGATATTTAAAGTTAAATGGCATTCTCACCTGTTAAATCCGCTACCATTTTTACAGCAAGTTATTTCACCTGAATTTAAATGCCATAGTGAGTTTGCTCAGTATGACTGGAAGATCGCTACTTTGTTAAATGTGCATGATTGACCATGAACCTGGAATATCAAAAATTACTTGGCAATCATCTCCCACATAACACACACAAAATACTGGAGAATTCAGCAGCATGTATGAACAGGAATAAAAAGTCAGCATTTCGGGCTGATACCCTTTATCCTATCCATAGATGCTGCCTGAACTGCTGACTTCCTCCAGCATTTTGTGTGTGTTACTCTAGATTTCCAGCTTCTGGAGAATCTCTTGTGATTATACGTGCACATCCTAAGTTCCATTTGAACAATATCTGAGGCTATCGGTTTAATTTTGCCAAGAACTTAGCGAACCTTATGCCCAGGGTCATTTTTTTTTCACTCATGGAAGTTCACTTCCCTCAGCTAAGCTTTGTATGATAAACTAATTTATGGCCAGAAAAAAGGTACAGCCTGGAAGATGTCTTGGTTGTTTTTTTCAATTATCTATTTGGCAAATGTGAGAAGCATCTATAGTGCATATATATGTGAATTAATCCAATTAGCTGGATTTTAATTCAAACAGTTTAATTCAGGTGGTTGTCTGAAATGACAATGAGAATTATTTTGAAAGACTCTTGAGACACAAATTTCGACCTTTGTCTAAGT